>NW_008794911.1:3264551-3303526 GCF_000699145.1 Aptenodytes forsteri
TCGCCCTCGGGGCTGCGGTTTCCGTGGGGTCCTCTCGTACTCCCCCCAGCTCCGCCGTCAGCTCGCGGCGCGTCGCCGCCACGCTCAGTTTCTCCGCGTCGTCCCGACGCCTGTCTGCCCCGTCCCCGAGGGACGGGAGCGCTTCGCTGGGCGGCACTGGGGTACGGCTTCGTCCCCGTCCTCCCCGTCACACTCAAACCCTGGTGCTTTTTAGTAGGAATATGGGCCTGGTCTCTGTCTCCTTGCAGTCAGTACTTGCCACCCTCCTGCCTGTACGCAGCGGCTTATATTAAACGTATTTCTATCCATAACATTTGTTGCTGGAACGGTCCTCTGTGTGTTTAGTTTAAAAACTTCATAGCGTGCCCTGTGGTGGCACCATTGCATGTTTGGACTCGCAACACAGAGTTTTTAATGCAGAACCATGTCTGATGATTCCTTCTGTGCTCCCTGTTAATAGTAGTAAATGTCTGCGAAACAACTGTAACTTCAGATCCAACAAAGTATATATAGCAGCTTCAGTAGAGTTGTTCTAAGGTCTGTCTTAAACTTTATTTACAAAGGTAGGCTTACTTTTGTATTTCTCAAAGTTAGGGCATGTTGTACCAAAGACAGAAAACTGACTTAAATCTCTGTAGGGCTGTGAAGTGGATGCCCTTTATATAGATACTCCCCTTTTGTCTGCGGAGATTGAAATATAGTAGAGTGATTTTTAAACATACAGAATTGAAAAATTAAAGTGTGGGTGGTTCTTGGTTTGGTTGTGTTGTGGTTTTTGGTGGTGTGTGGGGTTTTTTTGTTTTTTGGCTTTTTTTTTTTAGGACACCGGGTTTTAGTTTACTGCTATCCTCAATTCATCCTTTTGCCTTGGTTTAAAAGTGGCACATATGGTATTGTAAGATTTTCCTTACTGCCATCACCTCAATTAAGAGACTCACACAGTCTCTTAAAGCAGGTGGGTTAGGTGAGGACAAAATGTGAGTCTTAAGTAAGAAAACAGAAGCTGTTAATATTTAAGACTTTGATAAATTATGCTTCTTAATTTGTATGTAGATATAATCTTGCATTATTCTTGTTGATATCCTTTTTAAAAACGTAACTGAAAACAAGGCTGTTTTTGGAGAATGTATCCTTTAATACTGTTCAAATAGTGTGGGAAGAGGGAGGAAACCACATGTCTAAGTGTAAAAATGAAAATCTGCTTTTTAATTCTGCGGTATTGAGACTGCTGGTCTTTTGGCACTGGCACTTGTCATAATCCACCTATCCCTACTGTGGTAAGCCCTAACAAGGCCTGTGGCACTTCTGGAGCTCATCATGTTAAAGCTATCTAATTGGGGACTACTAATAGGTATGGAATTGCAAAATGGACTGCTCTGCCTGTTGTTTTGCCTGATACTTATATGTTGGAGTTAAAATGTAACTGCTAGAAAACATGCACTTGCAGTGATGATTGCCTTAATCACAGCAGGCCTGACATAATCTTTGCTTGAACATAGGTAGCCCTCAGAAATGCCTAATCAAGGTTGCAATGCTTTCTCAGTTACTTTAGTATACATATTGCTGCATGGCTTAAAGTTCAACTTATTTTTTTTTTTATAGATTGATGTAAAATACCAAGAGAGAGTGAGGATTTGTGGCTTGGGATCTGCTGTCTCAGTTCAGTTCATGGAACAGTTACTGTGTACAGTGCTTATGTGCTATAGGTGAACAAATCCCTTTAACTGAAGTCTTACTTGTATTGAACAGTAAGAGCCGCTTTTTGGTTGGAAAAAATCAGAAAACACCTTTAATGAAACGCAATTACCATAAAAAAGGAATTTTAAGTTTGCAAAAAAGTTGCTGCAGTTGCAGGGTTTTATAGTGTGCTAATACTGACACACAAGGTATTTGCGATTTTGGAAAGTAGTTTATGGTTTTGGGACATTGTATCCCTCCCATATGGTGTATGCATTGTAATGCAGTATTAACTCATCTACATTTAATGTTTAGCTGTAGACCGGTATGCACAGCAGGTTGTCATGAGGAAGACTCCAAGCATAGTCTGTGTTCATCATGGGCAAGGGAGTTAGTTGCAACAGAAATTAGGATTTTCAGCCAGTTACAGGTTTTGGAAATGTACAGCTATAATCATTAAGGTTTGATCAAGAACTTAAAAACTTGTCCTCTGGTTTCAAGATCAGTGGTCAGACAAAGAAAGGGAACATCTGACTGAGACGCTAGTGCTTCTGTGTATCTTTGCATACAGAGGTGGGAGAATTGAGGACGTGCGATTTGACTCCTTTAGATAACGCATGTGTTGGTCGATAATTGTTTTTTGTTTTGGATGCCTGTCTACTCTGATACTGTGTTCCACTTGGTCATGCCTTGCCATGATTTCTGTTTTTATTTTTGCTGCTTCCCCTCCCCCCCCCAAAAAAATGCTGCTTCCCCCCCCCCCCCCCCCTTTGACACTGTACCTGGTGGTCTTTCTCACTTCAGAGCCCCTTCACTGAAACGATTGTTGAGAACAAAGATTGAGCATTCAGGCTTGCAGGCTTCCGTCTGAACATACAGTGCCTGTTCAAAGGGACACATCACGTATTCTGGGCTCTTGGGGGAGCTGGCAGAGGGGGCCAGGGACTCTCAGGGCTGTTTGCCATTCTGTTTGAAATCTGACACACATTTGCAAATGGGTGCAAGAATTGCTGAGCTTATGTTCATAAGGACAGATAAGTGAGAGCGTGTTCTTTCTGGCTTTTAGATTAATAGGCATATATCTCTGTTTCGTCAGGTTGTAGCAGTGTTTTGCTGGAGTGATTAAGCCCTGCTGAGGTACAGGCAGTACTACTTCGGTCACAACATCCCATCTACAGCCTGTCTAGATTCAAGGCTGGAACTGGCTTCTTCGTTAGTGTAAATTTATCTCCCTTCCTCTGCCTAGAAAGGCACAACAAAAAGTGTTTTTTGCTTTTCTATTGCCACTATTTTGTATTTACTTTAAAAGAACTGCTAAATCTGTTTGTGGTATAGTTTAGTGTTAATCTGTATTAAAATTAAATTAAAAATGTTCAATGTAGGATGAAAAAATAATAACCACAGCATGTGTGGCTTTAAAAGCCAAATTTTTATTGTAAACAATACTGTTTCCTCAGTTTATGAATACTAAAAATACTTTATCAAATAATTTTATTAAGAGTGATATTTTTCTGTTGGAACTCATTTGAGCACACATACATTTAGATATTTATTGAAAATTTCTAATACTTTACTACAAATTTGTATTAAGCATGTGGGGTTTTGTGGGACTTTTTGTTGTGGTTTTTTTGTTGGTTTTGGGGTTTTTTTTTTGCTTAACAGGGGGGTTTTTTGCTTAACAGCTGAGTTGTTAGGAATGGTTGACTGTCTTTAGAGATTCCTGAGTGTTTCTGTATTTGGCAATAATTAGGAATACATTTCCAAAGACTTCTATAAAAGAAAAGGCGGAGTTTATTTAGTACTTGCTTTGTAACCACAAATACTCAATTTCAAAAGGGGGAGAAAACCCCACAATATCTTCACTCCTACACCTTTTCAGAGAGCACAACTGCATAAACAGAAGAGAAGCCTGTGCTGGAAGGGTCAGGAACCAGAGAAGGGCAATGATGACACTAAAAATAGAAAATGATTGGCGTTCTCACTAACAATAATTAATAGATCGTTTACTATTTTAACAACCCGGTTGGGATGACATTGGTAAACTTTGAGTGGTGACTTCCAGCTGTTATGTCTCCCTACTATACGGGCGCAAGCACTGAAGGGCTGTATTTTGAATCCTGCATTTCAATCTTTCTGTAATTATGCCTGTAAACATGTAAACTGTTCTGGAGCTCTGTATTGTTGGAGATCAGTGCTTTTTTTATGCCTGATGCTTAGAGCCTGGAAGGTTTAACCATAATGTTAAAAATCAGAATTAGAGAAATGCATTTGTAAGATTTTTATATGTCAAATAATACACGATACCAAAACTAGTTGTTAGAAGTGTATATTACTTAAAGTGGTAGAGAATCCTGCACAAACCTTGCATCGAGGGAGAATAAATTCAGTATAAATACCAGCATTACCAGGAGTTGTGGTTCCAACTATTCAAAAAGCTTGAGTCAAATCCTGTTTAATCTTGCAAGCATAACACTGACTTCTGCTCTCGTTTATGTCGCAGTAAGCCTGAGGTAATTCGACACAGCATGGACGTCTTCCATGGGGAAATGTTACGTATTTGATAAGTGACAATATAAAGCAGTAAATGGTTCCTTCAAGAAAAGGAAGGGATCTGCTTTCAAATGTAGCTGCATCTGATGGTTTTTTAAATGGCTTTTTGCTTCCCAAAAATAAACCTTTGTTGATCGTACCGCTTTGATAATTGTCTGAAAAAACCCAATTTTTGCAAGAGAAACCTGATGGACTGAAGAATATCTTGAACTGTGTCAGTATAAAATAATTGCATTTATTGCATGTAGTATATGCATTGTAAGAGTGAACTTTTTTCTTTAACAGTTTAACAAACATCAAAGCACTGAGTAGACTTTTTTCCTTGTTTAAGCTATTTATAATGATTTCTGTTACTAAAATGTGAAAATAATGCATCTGCTACTTCAGATGTATTATTTCTTGTGTGTTGTATTTAATTGCATACACAAAAAACACTTGAGAGGACAGTTGGGGAAGAGAAGGTGTTTCATCTTACGCACTGTATGCATTTGTGATCTTGTCCCTCTTGAATGTATGAAAATGTCTTCCTGTAGGTGAATGACCAAATGGTAGCTCAGCAGAACAGCGTAAGCTCCGAAAAGAGTAAAACCTGGTCTTTTTTTTTGTCTTGTTTTAATTTTGTGAATATATATATATATGTTGCTGTGTAGATGATGATTAGAATATGAACACGTGCAACCTGTGAATCTTACTCAAAGAAAAACTTTCTGTATCTCTTTCTAAGGAAGTCTGTGTCCAGTGTTAGACTAACCTGTTAGGAATATATACTGCTGCTTTGTAGCTGGGTGTTTTTTTTCCTCTGATAACAGCTGGAAGAAAAACTAAGGTTTTCTAGCATTCAGAGGTTGTGTGGTGTTATTTCTTGCAGTAGCTTGTATATTAAATTGCATAGGATAGGAAGCAGATACAAAAAAATTAGGAAGTGATGATAAATGAAAACAGATTTATTTCCTGTTGTTAACAGGGGTCATTGTTTTTAAAAAGCATGAGTTAGCCCTAGTATAAATGGTGAGGGTTCTAAATGGGTGTTTAAACAGTCTGAATTGACAGTACTCCAGAAGTCAGTCTGATGAGTTGTTAGGTATAACTCTATGGTTGTAGAAGGCGTCAGAGCCTATGAGCTCATCAAATCCTTGAATTTAGGGCCTTGCTACAGAGGAAGTGTTTGTCTGCCTACCATAATAGATAATATATGTATATATACTAAATAATATGTTGTGCCAAGCATAGTAGATAAACAGTGGATGAGAGTTATGCTGTCTGGTCAGATTGGTGGATGAATGGGGATAATCAGGTCACGCTTTGCCTGTTTATTATACAGACTGTAGATTAATGTAAATACTGTGCATTTCTCCTCTCCAAAACCTTATGTTTTGTAATTTTTAATATTTTTGCAAAGACACTTCTGTGGTATTTTTTCCCCCATCACCTGGTAGTGGGTACGTACAGCAGAAGTGCAGCTGATGGGTGGGAACAGAGACATCAAACAGGCTTTGACTGTGTTCATATCAGAGGCTCAACACATCTTGTACACCTGAAAGTACCTAATCTTACAGTTGCAAGGTGGGATAAGCTGTTTTATGTATACAGCTCTTAAATACATAAAGATTATTTAATGGGAAGGCTTCCTCTGTTGTGTTTTTCTTTTTTTGTTCTTTTTTTTTAAGCCAGTGTGAAATGCATTTTTCCTTTACTCCAGTTACATGGGAACTCTAGCTACTCCCTGAATTGTTGTTTACCGTCTTTCGTTAGTAATGGTGAAACAATTTTCTGAATTTACTGTTTTATCAGTGCTGTTAGATTTGAAGAGAACTGTGGGGAGGTGATACTAGAGTTTAGATATGGGATCACTTGGTAATAGGAAAGTAAAAACTAGGCACAGCTATATGCTTTGTTCTCTGAATCTCTTTATTTTTATTGGGGGGCTAGAACTACTGCATCTTTCTGAATTGGTGTACCCTATTACCATTTTGTATGTCATCAGTGGATTGTGTTCAGCAAGAAGTGTTGCTGCTTTATATTTTCTGTTCTTGATTTTTGCATTGAAAACTTGTAGTTCGAAAGTATTTATGAGTGAAGCATTGGGAGCTGTTGCTGCAGCTCTCTGAACAGCATGGTGTTTGAGAGAGCCTGATACAAATCATGTTAATAAATATTTGGCACTGGGCTTCAGAGGTTCTGTGTGGGCATTCTGGAAAAATACAAACAGCTGTTTAGATTTTGACTCTGGCTTGTGACCACGAGCATACACCTTTGGGAGTGTAGGTAGTAGGCTTATTTTTGTTCTGAATTTCTTTATTTCCATTTGCCAGCAGCTGCTGCTTTGCTGAGAGTGAATGAGGTGCCTCCTTAGAGGACATGGCTAATTACAGATCGGCTGTTGGTGGAGGGGTGCACTTTGAGATAGACGTTTTCTTTTATGTGTGTGTCATTTGCATAATGTGTTAGGAGACACAGTATGGACTACATTAAGCACTAGCAAATACACTGTAGGGAATAATCTTGTACTGGCATCACTGGGCTGGCTGGATGACATAATCTTCCTTCTTTTTAATTTTGAGGTTTGTGCTTTTTGTTTGGAGGGCCATGGAGGAGAAATCAAATGGAAACCTTTAAATGTTACTGAGGAGAGAGATTTTTAAACACTTCTGAGTAACAGTTGCAGTTGGTACAAATCAGTTGAAAAGAGAAACCTGAGCCTGTTTCTGAAGTGATACGTATTTTTACTGATAGAAATGGTGGTGTGCCCTCCTACTTATATCTATGTATACTTTTTTGTATACTGTAATGGAGTAGTATTTCTTACTGAAATTTAATTACAAATCAGTCTCTTAAAGACTGTATTTATTCTCTTCTCTTATGTTTTACTTTTTCATCTAAGTATACGGGGCTTTTCGTGTTAAGAAGTTGATACGAACATAAGAGAATGAACACCCGTGTAATAAAAACAATACTAAAACCCAAAGCTTCTTCAACTGCTTTAATGTTGGTGTTGAATATATAGATGTTCTCTACTTGAAATATCTGCATACTTTTTTATTCTAAACGTGAGGGCAGAAAAGGCTGAAATAAAAATATATTCTTGTGATGCAATTTAGCACTTTGAAGTGAATAGGTGACTTGGGTACTACCTGTTCTGACTATGGGATGAACTAAAAGAGAATATTTAAATTCTCAGAAATCCCTTCCAGATTACTTGGCTTGTGACAGACACCGCAGTCTACCCAGTGATATGTTCATGGCATTGAGGTGAACATCTCAATTTTGAGAACTAAAACTGAGCTTAATCTACAGCTTAAGTTGCATTTTTGTATTGGAAAACTTTATATGGAGAGATACTGTTCAGAAACTATGGAGCTAAAGTCATGTGGATTTCCAGTTATTTTTGAGGAAAACACAACATTTTAACTTGTCCATGGACTGCCCTGTTGTAATGGAATGTGGAAGTGGGTTGATCTCCTAAGAAACTTGACTGATATTTAAATACAATTCTTTAATTAAACTTAAAGTCTGTTATAGTTTAGACATGTTTAAACTCAAACGTCCTCAGTTTTATAATGTTTAAAAGGGCCAGAGTTCAGTCGGTGCTTGCAGGGGTACGCAAAACTGTAAAAATTTCCTTCTGATGCAAGAATCGAGAACTGAAACATTTTGTTGTTGTTATTGTTTTGGCCAGCAAAAGAAGCAACAGATCTAGTATGTGTGCCTCAAGCAGGTGGCTCTTACTACCTGTAGGTTCTGATCTGTTTTTGTAAGATAAAGATCTGGTTAGGGTTATCTCTGAAAGGATCGCAGCAGTTTTTGTGTAACAAGCAGTCCCATTGCAGTTCATGCTTTGTTACTGTTGCTGTGCTTTTCTTCTCAGCTCTCCAGTTTTGATGCAACTTTAATAGGGAGCCTGTGACTCTGGTGAAAAGTATTCCCATGTGTAGCCACAAACATTTCTTATTCATCAATGGTTGTAAAATCTTACTTGTTCCTTCTTGCACGCATTTTAAAATTTTATTATCCTCAGTCACCATGGTAAAAGGTGAGTAAGTAAACTTTGCCCGGAGTAATCAATTTTCATGGCAATTTTACAGGCCTTCTGCTCTATTCTGTGTACTTACGCTGTTTTCATATGGGTCTGTCTGAATACAATCTCGCATTTTCTGTTCACTTCAATTATTTTCTGCAACAAATTGTAAAAGTTGTTTTGGAGCTGCCTGTGAGGTAGGATTTGAACATGATGTCCTCTCTTGTCTTAAGGAAGGAAGAATGAATGGCTTGTGTACTGCTCTCGGTGTATTAAAGTGTCCCATCTTGTCAAATTAGCATTAATATGAAAGCTCAAAGAGTGAAACAAGTTTACATGAATATAGTCTTCAATGTTTTTTGCAATCTGTGTATCTGAATCAGGTACTGGAGTAATTCAGTAGCCATAAGTAGTTTGGCAAGCTGATGTTCTGATCCTGCTGTCATGGAGGTAATCTTACAAGCTCATTAATTGCGCCTCTTTTGTTAGCATTTTAATTTTTTAAAAAATGAGTAGCAGTATTACTGCTTTTTAAACATACTGCGTACCTGACCAAAATGGTCCTTGTAGCTGAGTTGGTGGAACAAAGGATTTTTCTGTATGCAAGTGTTACGAAACATGACATTGTATAATGGATGCAGGCCAATACTGGTAGCATTTCATAGTCCGTGCCTGTTAGGTGTTGTTTTTCATGACTTCTTTATAGATGGTTTTGAGTAAGTTTCTCTCCATTTACATTGTGACTGACAGTATGATTCAGCTGTATATCTAAATAGGTCTGATAGCTTTCTGGTGTTTTCATGAGTTAAATGGCAATGGAGAGGTAAAGTGCTTATTTTTCTATCTCCCTTTGTACAGAATTCTTGCTTGCTGGTGCTGTTATTCCGGTTAGTGAAGATGAATTGTCTGTTAAGAAATGCAGAAGGACCTTTTGATATTCAGCAGTAGTTGTTAAAAAATAAA
The DNA here is from genome assembly GCF_000699145.1 of Aptenodytes forsteri. Taxonomy (NCBI): domain Eukaryota; kingdom Metazoa; phylum Chordata; class Aves; order Sphenisciformes; family Spheniscidae; genus Aptenodytes; species Aptenodytes forsteri. The sequence continues at coordinate 3,273,757 of NW_008794911.1, forward strand.
CTGAAAACTCAGTGTGCATAAATGGCAAGTAATATGTCACATATAAAATACTGAGAGGTAATGATTGACTAGGAGCTCATGAGTAAAGTCTTAGAGTTGCGATAGGTAACTCTAAGGATAAAACAGCAGCTTAATGCTCGGTGGTGGCCAAAAAAGCAAACTGACTGTTCAAAATTATTAGGAAACGGATGACAATGTTCTCTGTCATGCCTCAATGTATAAATCCATAGGGCACTTGGAGCTGGTGTGTCTAGGTCTAGTTCTGTCCCTTCCCCTTTCATTTTTCCCTATCTCAGTAACAATATAGTAGAGCCAGAAAAGTCTTAGAGACAGGGCAGCTATGGTAATTGAATATATGGACTTGTTTCTGTACCAAAAACAACTAAGGAAGCTAGGACTTGGCAGTTTGGGAAGGAGGAGACTGTGGAGATGGAGAGATGATTTTGAGATGTGGTAGCTTTCTCCATCTCTTGAATTTCTATGGATCAGCTTTTTACTATCTACCCCAAGAACTTGGGGGTGTCAAATGAGCATGGTGGAGTGAGAACGAGCAAAAGGAGGTGGCCCTTTGCATAAAAGTTAATTGAGCTTGTTACTCTGCACCATAATATTTTGGAAGCTAAAAGTGCGTACGTAAGCTGAAGGATAACCCGGATGCATTTTTGGAAGAGCAATACTTCTAGAGTTACTAAATACCATTTTAGTGGAATGAATTATGGATTTGTGAATAATGGGAGCTGGGAGGATATTCTAGTGATGCCTGCTCTTGTGTTCTTTCCTAATTATCTGCAACTATCTGCATTTGGTCACTGCTGGAGATGGGCTAGGTGGACCTTTGATCTGATCTAAAGGTGTTCTTATATGTTACAATGCTGATTCCATGATAACTTGTCAGGATTCCTCCTGCTTTCAGGAGGTTCTGTACTAAGCCTGCTTAAACAAGGCAGCTGTTTGTGATCAGCAACAGGAAATGCAGTTTTTCAAATGCTCAGGACTAGGACCTATTTTTGCTTCTTGAAGGCTCAGGCTAGATATCAAACAGTCTTTGGTTTTGCTCACTTTTGTAAAGGTTGCTGTTAATTCTTATTGCATCATATGGGTCTAATGTTCTCCAGTTTTGATAAGTGAAAACGAAATGCACAATTACCTGCTTTTGTGTTCACCCCATCTCTTCCTCCATCCCCCCTCCCAGTTGAAGGAGGCAAGGTGATTGTGTGGCTTGTACGCAGAACTTAAATATGCTGTTGTAGTTCTTGTTTCTTTTCTACTTGTTTGCAATCAGGTAGGTACTTTTTTGTCTGTTGAATTGTTTTCTGCATTACTTCTTTTAGTGGACTGCATTGCATTGCAAGACTTTTATTCTTGATTCCAAGTCTTGCAAATACTGGAGCAACAAAACCAGTAAATCTCTAAGAGCCAGTGGAAAACTCCTTTCTCCTTCTGTGGTGAATGATGCTACTGGGTCTTTTGTTCGCTGGAGAATAGTTGGTTGGTTTCCCTTTACTCCTCTTCCACTCCAATTCTGTGGTACCAGCTTAGGGAAGGAAAATGGCACTTAGAGGGGCTACACAGCAAGCTGCATAGCTTCAAAGGCTGCTGCACAGGACTGAGTGGTGTACAGGTAGGGAAAGTACTGGAGGGAGAAGCTCTACTTGGTAAAAAGGAACTTCTCCCCTTCACCAATCCTGAATATCAGTTATCAAGAGGGTAAAAAAAAAAAAAGTCAACTTTTACCTAAAGGACTGTGAAATGAGGTAGTCACAAAACAGTTTTGCAGAGTTGGGGTTTTTGTCTTTTGTGAGTGGGCAGACCGACAATCCCCACCCCCCAAAACCAGCCCATGCTGCTTTGCACTATTTTTAAAGCTAAGTCTAAAATGTTAAAAGGCATCTGTGGTTAAGATGATTTCTGCTCTTGTAATCAGTGATTCATGACTCTAAGAAACTAAATTCTTTAAGGTGGGTGAATAGAGACAGTGGTAATACTAGACAGTTACTCAGCAAGGCGTGTACAGGGTAAACAGTTCTCACTGGTAAGTTTGTATGTAGAGAATAATTTTTTCCTCATTTCATTTAAACTGGGGAGTTGTAGAAACTTACGGAAAAAATCTTTTGCTCAGTTTAAGACTTGCTTAGAATTCAGTGATGCCTGGTTTTCACACTATCTGGTGTGAGTTTATTTGGGAAAAAGATTCTCCCCCCCAACTCCCTCAGCATGTTAACCTTTATCCATTTAATGGCCAGTTGTCAGTGGCTTAAATTGTGAATGATGCAACATCAGTCAGTGATGTAATTGTTGTCTGTAGGCTTCCTTGCAGCTCACAATGGGAACCTGAAGTTTGGAAACAGAATTTTATCTGTAACGTGTATTATGTTCTGTGTCTGCTGTGAGGGAGGTGAAGCACAAACACCACAATCATCTCTGTCTCATTTTGGAAGGGTGAATCTTAATGTTTTAGTGTGGGGTTTTTTTGTTTGTGGTTTTGGGGTTTTTGGTGGGTTTTTTGTGGTGTGTTGGTGTGGTGTGGTTTTTTTTTGTTTGTTTGTTTTTCTTTTTTTTTTTAATTCAAGCCATTAATGCCACCAGATGAGTTGAGGGGAAGGTATTATGTGTGCGATTAAGAACAGGATTTGTGGGAGTGACTTGACCTTAAGTTCAGTTAATACTGTAGTCACTTCCCCTACTTAGATAATCTGGCCTGGCAGATTTCTCTTTGCTTCTTAGGACCCAAGATACCATGAGCTTTCATTCCTTGGAAGGCTGTTGTAGTCTTCCCTACTTTTGTAAGCGAGAAGGTAAGGATTACAAGAATATGTCTTCAACTGAGTATTACTAGCCTTTTCAACCCATGAGGAGCAGTGGTGTTCTTCCCCTGTATTCTATATCCCATGGTACAGTTGTTTTCTGAGGAACTTGGTTTCTTCCTTCTAGAGACTTGTATTTGAGAAAGGAGTAAGACTAGTTGCATTTTAGTATGACTCATTACAAAAGGATCTTCCAATTAATTCTTACCCCTTAATAAAGCCTTTCTGGGATAGTTGCACTTTGCCATTAATGCACCAGATGAGTTGAGGGGAAGGTATTATGTGTGCGATTAAGAACAGGATTTGTGGGAGTGACTTGACCTTAAGTTCAGTTAATACTGTAGTCACTTCCCCTACTTAGATAATCTGGCCTGGCAGATTTCTCTTTGCTTCTTAGGACCCAAGATACCATGAGCTTTCATTCCTTGGAAGGCTGTTGTAGTCTTCCCTACTTTTGTAAGCGAGAAGGTAAGGATTACAAGAATATGTCTTCAACTGAGTATTACTAGCCTTTTCAACCCATGAGGAGCAGTGGTGTTCTTCCCCTGTATTCTATATCCCATGGTACAGTTGTTTTCTGAGGAACTTGGTTTCTTCCTTCTAGAGACTTGTATTTGAGAAAGGAGTAAGACTAGTTGCATTTTAGTATGACTCATTACAAAAGGATCTTCCAATTAATTCTTACCCCTTAATAAAGCCTTTCTGGGATAGTTGCACTTTCTTTCACAAGCCTGTTTTTTCACTGTTACCTTATTTTACATATTGCTGTTACAAAGTGGTAGTAGAGGCTTTACTGTTCCATTACGTTATTTTGTACTTTGCGTTCCATCCAGTTCCCAGAAGTTCCGTTGTATTTATTGCTTAAAATGATTGCAGTCCAGACTACTTTTTTTTAATTATTCTTAAGTGCAGATTTAGGATAGATGATTTCAGAAATTGGTAAAAAATAGATGTGTAGGAAAACATTTTGTGATGGCTTCTGTTAATCAGGTTTTTTTATAATTGCAAAAAAAAAAGTATTCACAGTCTAATTTAAAATAATGAAATAGGGGAAAAATTACATTGTTCCTACTTCATAAAATAACCTGTATAAATCCTGTCAGCTGAAGATTCTCATGGACTTCAGCAGGCTTTGGATCAGCAGTTCTAATAAACGAGCTTTTGGAAAAAGCCTTTAATTCTTGCAAAAAACAGTTGTGCCTATTCTATTACTGTTCTTTAAATAAAGCTGACTGCTTTTTGTATTATGTGCTAGAATATAAGTAAACTTGCATTGTATACTTTCTGCAAACAACCTTTCGGAGGAATCTGTGCCAGGTTTAAGCACAGATACCCCAAGCAACTAACATTTTCTTCAAGTATTAGAGTAAAAAGGCTACAAATACAAGTTCTGGGTTTTTTTATAATGCAAAACTATATATAATATCTGAAACTTGACATGCTGTTATATATGAAGTCACAAAATGAAAATATGAAGTGTTGTAAAAATAACAGTATTTTGAAATTAATTAAATGCACAGTGGAAGTAGATACGTTTGTTTCAGGAACGAAAAGTTGATACTTTTCTATAACTCCTCTATTCTTAGCCAAATTTAGGGGGGAAAAAAGCTTGTCTCTTTAAAGGAAATCTGTGAAGAATAAGAACTGCTTTTTTGAATGTCTACAACTTGAAAGAGTTGTAGATACTTCTTCAAAACCAGGCAAATAAGACTGCTTGCTATAAACATAGTTTATAAATTCATAATTTGTACTGTAAATTTAATCTAAAAAAAAAAATTCAAGCCATTAATGCCACCAGATGAGTTGAGGGGAAGGTATTATGTGTGCGATTAAGAACAGGATTTGTGGGAGTGACTTGACCTTAAGTTCAGTTAATACTGTAGTCACTTCCCCTACTTAGATAATCTGGCCTGGCAGATTTCTCTTTGCTTCTTAGGACCCAAGATACCATGAGCTTTCATTCCTTGGAAGGCTGTTGTAGTCTTCCCTACTTTTGTAAGCGAGAAGGTAAGGATTACAAGAATATGTCTTCAACTGAGTATTACTAGCCTTTTCAACCCATGAGGAGCAGTGGTGTTCTTCCCCTGTATTCTATATCCCATGGTACAGTTGTTTTCTGAGGAACTTGGTTTCTTCCTTCTAGAGACTTGTATTTGAGAAAGGAGTAAGACTAGTTGCATTTTAGTATGACTCATTACAAAAGGATCTTCCAATTAATTCTTACCCCTTAATAAAGCCTTTCTGGGATAGTTGCACTTTCTTTCACAAGCCTGTTTTTTCACTGTTACCTTATTTTACATATTGCTGTTACAAAGTGGTAGTAGAGGCTTTACTGTTCCATTACGTTATTTTGTACTTTGCGTTCCATCCAGTTCCCAGAAGTTCCGTTGTATTTATTGCTTAAAATGATTGCAGTCCAGACTACTTTTTTTTAATTATTCTTAAGTGCAGATTTAGGATAGATGATTTCAGAAATTGGTAAAAAATAGATGTGTAGGAAAACATTTTGTGATGGCTTCTGTTAATCAGGTTTTTTTATAATTGCAAAAAAAAAAGTATTCACAGTCTAATTTAAAATAATGAAATAGGGGAAAAATTACATTGTTCCTACTTCATAAAATAACCTGTATAAATCCTGTCAGCTGAAGATTCTCATGGACTTCAGCAGGCTTTGGATCAGCAGTTCTAATAAACGAGCTTTTGGAAAAAGCCTTTAATTCTTGCAAAAAACAGTTGTGCCTATTCTATTACTGTTCTTTAAATAAAGCTGACTGCTTTTTGTATTATGTGCTAGAATATAAGTAAACTTGCATTGTATACTTTCTGCAAACCTTCTTTCGGAGGAATCTGTGCCAGGTTTAAGCACAGATACCCCAAGCAACTAACATTTTCTTCAAGTATTAGAGTAAAAAGGCTACAAATACAAGTTCTGGGTTTTTTTATAATGCAAAACTATATATAATATCTGAAACTTGACATGCTGTTATATATGAAGTCACAAAATGAAAATATGAAGTGTTGTAAAAATAACAGTATTTTGAAATTAATTAAATGCACAGTGGAAGTAGATACGTTTGTTTCAGGAACGAAAAGTTGATACTTTTCTATAACTCCTCTATTCTTAGCCAAATTTAGGGGGGAAAAAAGCTTGTCTCTTTAAAGGAAATCTGTGAAGAATAAGAACTGCTTTTTTGAATGTCTACAACTTGAAAGAGTTGTAGATACTTCTTCAAAACCAGGCAAATAAGACTGCTTGCTATAAACATAGTTTATAAATTCATAATTTGTACTGTAAATTTAATCTAAAAAAAAAAAATTCTTGAGCATCTTTCCATAGCGAGTCATGGACTGAAGTATAATTACACTTTGTTTAGTGTCTCCTTCCAGCATTAACAAAGCGTGCCTGTTTTAAGAGAATTGTCTTTTCCTGTTTTTTTGCAACTTCATGAAACCAAGATTCTAATCTTGGCAAAGTAAAGCTTGTAGAAGGCTTATGTGCAAAGGGCATAGGTATCTCACCTGGAAATAACAGAGTGGATGGTTAAATGTACTGCCTAAGCACTGAGCTGGGAAAATAAGAACATAATAATGCTCTGTTAAAAAACACTGCTCATAAGATTTGGTGTTGTTTTTTTTTTTTGTTGCAATTGAATTTTATCTGTCCTTCTGCTATGTGATCCTTTTGCAGCTCTTTGTAGTCAGCTGTGAGTATTTGAAGCATTTTTTTCCTGCCTCCTGTTGGGCTTTGGATAATGAAGTAGATTACTGTGAAAATAACACCTTATTAAAGAACATAGTTATAAATTTGGTAAGTAGATTTTTGTATAGCCTGAACTTGAAGTAAGAGGTAGTCAGAAGACAGTGCCCACAATGGCAAAATACAGGCTTCAGCTGATATGTGATAACTAGCTGCAGTACAAAGAAAAGGTTTTTCTGTCGTATTCACAGGATTTCACATGGAGCCTGGAAACCGATGCTATACCGGCTGCAGTTAGTCTTTGGTATTAGATCTTTCTATGACTCGAGTTTCTGGCTCTCTGAGATCAATATCAAGGTGAATTTGTTCTTCTGCTTCCTCCTCCCTTCCCTATACACATGTGATTATATGTTGTAATTATAGATCCTGGGATTACTGAAGCCAGAAGTTTGAGAAATGGATGACAGTTGCATGAATAACAAGTTTCAGTAAAATTAGATGAGGATGGCAGAGAAGGAGTGGATACACCTTTACACTTACCTTTAAAGGCTTATGTGCATGTTAGCAGAGAGTACTGCCAGACTATATTAGACATGAACAGTTAGGGAATGTTTGGGATTTGAGCTAGAGTGTAATACTGTGCCAAAAAACAGTCTGAACCTGATTTGTCTGCAGCTACCATTTGTGTAGCTACTGCATAATGCATTCTCAGCATTGAAAATAAGGCATGGAGTTAAAAACAGTTTTCAAAGAATCAGTGAATCATTGAGGTTGGAAGGCGCTTCTGGAGATCAGTTAGTTCAACCCTCCTGCTCAAAGCAAGGTCAGCTGGAGCAGGCTGTCTAGGGCTGTGTCCAGGCTGGTTTTGACTCCCAAGGATGGAGACTCCACAGCTTCTCTGCACAACCTGTTCCAGTGTTTGATCACGCTTATAGTAAAAGGGTTTTTTTACTGTTTAAATGAGATTTCCTCTATTTCAGTTTCTGTCCATTGCCTCTTGTCACTTCATTTTTGGCACCACTGAGAGAGTCTGGCACCTTATTCCTCACCTCTCTCCCTGCTTCCCCCATCAGGTATTTATACACATGGATAAGTTTCTGCCTTGCCCCCCCCCCCCCCCAAGCCTCTCCAGGCTAAAACAGTCCCAGCTCTCTCGGCCTTTCCTTGTGTGACACACGCTCCAGTCCTTTAATCCTATTTGTGGCCTCTCACTGGACTTGCTTCAGCATGTCCCTGTCTGTCCTATACTGGGGACCCAAGAACTGGACACATCACTCCAGATGTGATCTCACCAGTGCTGGGTAGAAGGGAAGGGTTGCCTCCCTCAACCTGCTGGCTGTACTCTGCTTAATGGAGTCCAGCAGGCTGTTGGCTTTCCTTGCTGCAAGGGCACGTTGGTGGATCATGTTCAACCTGTTGTCTGTATAGGAACCATAGGGCCTTTTATGCAAAGCTGCTTTCCAGACAGTTGGCCCAAAGCCTGTTCTGGTGCTTGGGGTTATTCCTCCTCAGGTGCAGGACTTGACATTTCCCTTTGAATTTAATGAGGTTCCAGTTTGTCTGTTTCTCCAGCCTGTCAACATCTGCCTGAATCGTAGCATGCCCATCTGGTGTGACAACCATTCCTCCCAGTTTTGTATTATCTGTAAACTTCCTGAGGGTTTACTCTGCCTGATTGTCCAGGACGTCAGTGAAGAGGTTAGTCTTAGCCCCAGTATTGACCTCTGGGGCACACCACCAGTGACTGGCCTCCAGCTGGACCTCTAGTTCTTGGTCATAACTCTTTCAGCCTGGAAATTCAACTGGTTTCCAGTCAAGTTCACTATCCATTTATCTAGCCTGTACCTCATCAGCTTGTCCATAAGGATGTTACGGGAGACAGTGTCAAAAGCCTTCCTGAAGTCAAGATAAACAACATCATCTGTTCTTCTCTCATCCACCAACCCAGTCAGCTCCTTACAAATGGCTATCGGGTTGGTTAAGCATGTTTTCCTGTTCATAAATCCACCTTCTTGTCCTTTGTGTGTTTGGAAGCCTTTCTTGTTGCCCTTCATGTCCCTTCCCAGATTGAAATACAGGTGGGCTTTGGCTTTCCTAACCCCATTGCTGCATGCTCAGACAGTGTCTCTGTATTCCTCCTGGATCACCTGGGTCTTGCTTGCAATCCTTGTATGCTTCCTTTTTACATTTGAGTTCAGTCAGAAGCCTCTTGTTCATCCATGCAGGCCTCCTGCCACCTTTGCTTGATTTTCTGCACACTGGTATGGACCATTCTTGAGCTTGGAGGAGGAGATCCTTGAAAATCAACCAGCTCTCCTGGGACCCCTGTTCTCTCCAGGACAGTCTCCTGTGGGATTCTTCCAAGCTGATCCCTGAACGGTCCTGTTCTTCTGAAGTCCAGGGCTGTGATACTGCTATGTGGCTTTGTTCCCTTCTCTCAGGACCCTGAATTCCACTGTTCATGGTCACTGTAGCCAAGGTTGTCCCTGACCTTTGCACCCCCAACAGTTCTTCCTTGTCTATAAGTATGAGGTCCAGCAGATTGCCTCTTCCTTTTTGGATCCTCAGTCACCTGTGTCAGGAAGTAACTGTCAGCACGTTCGAGAACCCTACTGGATTGCCTGTGTCCTGCTGTGATGTTAATAAAATTATTGAAAATAATATTTTTATTACATTTTTTGGTGAATACTTTCTGAATTGTTTTTGTACAAAGTAAAATAGGAACTACCCTCACAGGCTGTTGGCCAGGAACTTATAGAGGGGAATTAAATGCAGAGAAGAGGAAGTTTCATTAGAGGATTAATCTGTTTCATCATACAACAAAATTTAAATGCCAGGATATAAAAATAATAAGAAAACCAGTGAAGAGGTTAAGAGGTTTGGTAAAGGACTGTTAAATAAAACTGAAACAACAGCTTGCATTCCTACTGTTAAGTAACTTTTAGTTATTGTTTTATGTCTGTTGCATATTCAAAATCTGGTTGAAAATAACTTGGTAAATTTTGCCATTTTCATCTCCTGCTGCGTGTTAGTGGTGTGCAGTGTCTCGTATCATTGTTTGACATATGATATTTTGTGCAAACACCCTGTGTGTTTTTAGATCTTGGAACTTCTGCCATTTGATCTGAAGTTGCAGTATGGTGATTTTTTTTAAAATCATTTCTCACTTGAAAGACAAGGTCAGAAAATACATTGTCCTTTTACAGATGTAGTAAAAAATGAAAACAAAATCCTCCAGAAGAGAGTCACTTCTCTAGTACCAGGTATTTTTGCACAGTCCTATTACTGTCACTTATGTAATGAAGAGCCTGGCATGTGCGTAGTGGAGTCTCGTGATTGATAGGTCACCATGTGTGTACTCACACTTGGGACAAGACTGGTAAAAGACATTCCTAAGATATACTGTGATCTGAATATGACACTAAGTGAATTTTTTGTTAAGGATCAAGACCTGCTGTTGACTGAAAGAAGGTTGTGGTGATACAAGGCAGACTTTCTGCTGAAATGTAAGCAACTCTGAATTTAATTCACGTGACTTGCTGTTTGTTATATAGTCAAACTGTAGTCTTCCACTAGTAAACCTCCTGCTTGTTTCTTGGTTTCTGCTAATGTGATTTTTTTTTTCCTCTCCTGTATTCCACGCATTCAGCTATGCTTGTTTTTCTTTAATTTCTTATTGAATGTTGGAGTTTTCAATAACTTGTTTTGTAAGATTTTTTGGCTGTAATATTAATACTCCCCTGAGCACTGACAGAAGTCTGATATCTGATACATCATGATTGATTTAGGACTTGGTGGTTAAAATGGTATGTTTTTCTTGAAACTGTAATTTCATTAGGTTTCACTGACACGTTAATTTCAGGCTTTGAATATAGCTCTCATAGACTGTCTAGAACTCTTTGATAGCATTTTGCGTGGTGTGTTCCTTCACATAGAGAAAATTGTTGGTGAGTGAACAGCTTTTTAGTTTGTTGAAATATACTGGCTTAGGTGGTTTTATGTGCCGTTTCCTGGGTTTGTGCACCTGGATTTCTGGCTTAGGTTGTTTGATTCAGTCTTTAATTATTAGAATTTTATTTGAGATTTTAAGTGCTAATGTATTTATTTCATATTTGCTTAGGAACCTTTAAGGGTGGGATTTTTTTACCTTTTCTTTGTTTTGCATTGTAGCCCTGAACTTTTCAGTTAAAAAAAAAATAAATTTGACCCTTACCTCTACCCAGGTTTTGCAGAAAGGGAGTCTGTTATTTAAGACATATTTTGTCTTTTGTATTCAGTACAGAGGGAGAGTTTTTAACCTGAGACAAATATTACAGATTTGATTATTCATGTTCTATTAAAAGTTTTGTACGTTGTCCGTCAGTTGTGCAGTGCAGCCTAAAAATAAGGACCATGTAACACCCTCTCTCTCCCAACTTGTCCTGTCTTCTTCCTACTGAACAATTACTTCTTCTGTTGTTGGGGTTTCCTTCCATTATTTAGTGTGTGGCAAAACCCCTTTTTAATGGGTAAAAGGCCTGAGAAAGGCCATAGAATTATGTGCTGGTTTTGCAGCTCTGGAGGGTATGGCTCAAACCAATCAATGAAGAAAAAAATTAGTACTTATTACTACTGTGAGTAACGCTGGTGGTGTAATTGTTGTTGCTGTACCTGTGTAGCATAGTAATATAGTCAGTCATACTTACTGTTCACACCATTTGCACTCTGTCATCTTCAAAACGTGTTGGTGTCATTCCCTATCTGTTTGGTGCTATTGAGATTCCTCTCAGAAGACCGTGTCCAGTTTTTGACCCTCCCTACAAGACAGGACAAACTGGAGAGAGGGAAGATGTTCAGGGGCTGGAGCACCTGGCTGAAGAGGAGGCCAGTGGCACCAGCTTTGCTCAGCCTGGAGCAGGGAAGGCTGAGGAGGCAGCTGGCTGGGGTCTTCAGCCACTTGAAAGTGAAAGGACAAGAGGGAACAGTTGCAGTAAGGAAAACTCCAGCTGAATATAAGGAGAAAAAATTCTCATTGAGGGTGGTTAAGCACTGGAACGGGTTGTGGGAGGTCCTGGAACCTTCCTCTTGGAACCTTCCTCTTGGGATACTTTCAGGACTTGACTGGGCAAAGACCTCAACAGCCTTTTTATCAGTAGTCTCCAGTGGCAGTGATTAGAGCTGTGTGTTCTTTCTCTAAATAACCTTCTGTTTTGTTACATCGTAAAACCCATATTGGCATGTGCTTTCTAATAAAAATGAGAGGCACTTCTTAATATATTTATGCCAGGAAAGGACACCTATCTGATCCTGTAGAGTTCTTTTAAAAAAAAACCTGGGAAAATGGAATTAGATTCACTGCAAAATACTGAATTCTCTGTTGCTCTTACAGTTTGATTCCCCCCCCCCCCCCGTGGCCCACCTGTATAGCATGTCATGAAGATAAAGTTTTCAGTATAATCTAAAGCTCAGCAGAATTGTGCTATTTTGGACTAGTGGGGGTGTCGTCTATTTTAGAGTTGAAGGTGTTTCAGGGGTAAGAAAATAACAGATGACTCATCTTGATCTTAAGTCTGTCTTGAACTTCAGTCTGATGACTGAAGAGGAGATGGCTTTTCATCATCCAGCATGAGTTTTGACTAGGGTGATGATTAGGTCAAATTTATAGTTCCTCTTTATCACCTAACTTTAGAGGATGAAGTTTTGGTAAGGAAAATTAGAAGAAAATTAGAATCAAGTTGACTTTCTCAGGAGCTATCTTGTCTATGTGGCTTCTGTATTAACTACTTTTTTGCAGGACCAGAACTCAAGTAAAACAAAGGTACAAGTTTGCTTTCTAGAGGTTTCTTTCTTAGCTTATGCTTATGTTGGGGAATTCCAGAAATTGTTTTTTAAAATAAGTTCTTGGAAGCCCTTTGTGTTTCTCTCATTGTGATTTAACTTTTTAGTGTAAATCATTCACTTCTGTCAAGATCTCAGGACTAAGGAGTAAGAAAGATGGATCTGAGATCAGCATGCTTCTGAGTGATAAATCTTGATGGTAATGGTAGAGTTATGATTTAGGCCATCATACCACGGATACTATGCTTGTCCTTCATTTATTAGTGAGATTACTTCAATGAATGCTATTACTGGTTTCAAAATAACGTTAAAGCTACATGCATATTTGTGTGCAGGGTTGGAGATGGGCTTGTGAATACGTCAACTTGGTGGCATGGAACCCTGTTGGCCAGAGTTTTAGTATGGCTCTGCTTATACCCTCTCATAATAGCGAGCACCCCAAATATTTTTAAGCTAAAAAAAGTGAGATTTTGCACAACATTCTCCTATATAGAAAGTTGATAGGAAAACAAAGTTATTAGATTGAGTTAGAAGTTAAGGGAATATATCTCCAGTCCCAAATGACTAGAACAGAATAAATCCTTGCTTCTAGAATTAGTTTCAGATGAGGCTTTTTATTTATTCATTTTTATGAATTGACCAAAGATTGCTACTGCTCAGAAACCAGTTTCCTCTAGTCCCTAGAAGTTTTTCTTCCATCTCCTCTGAGGCCTGGCTGTGTTTCTGGTGGTGTTCTTAGCAGTCTATGGCTTTTAGTGACTTGTGGGCTTCCTACCTTGTTGCTGCTACACTTTTTTTAAATGCACTGCAGCATGATTTCTCTGCCAGAGCGTGCTCAGATGTTCCTTCCCAGCGAGCCCCATCTTTTGCAGGGCTGGAGCAGTTCACTGAAGGGTCAAGCAGCAAGCTGTTAGGTTGGCCAAGCCCATCACTTCTAGAGATGTCATGTAGGCTTTTCATGTAGACTTGAAAGATGATTTGGAGAGTGAAACTTACTTACCATTAAATATTTTTTTTTATGCTGATGAATTCTGTGTGTTTTAGCTAACATGCTAATACGAGCAAACTTCTGTTTTTTAAGATGCTGACTACTTTGACGCTTCCCTACACTGAGGGAAGGTACAGCGTTCTATTTGTCTTACCTTTCAGAGGATGTGCTGACTTTTTTTTAAGAGTTTTGGACGGATGAATTGTGCCACCAGCAAAGTGAGGCTTAAAAGTATAATTCTAAGCGACACATTATTACTAAGATCTACTTAGATACCATTCCTGTGGAGCGAAGTGTGTTGAGTCTGTGGTTTTTTTCAATCAGTGTATTTCCCTTTAGTGGTAACCACTAAAAATTACCCTGGGTTCACAGTGTAATTGAAATTTTGAGGCCAGAGGGTGAAGCCATTGACTTCCTCTGCAAATGTAATGGGGCAGTGCTTCTAGTTCAGGAAAAACAGGTCTTTACCAGTGCTACAGTGGTATTTTGCATACAGTTTGTTTTTGTCATAAAAGTTTCTTTTATCCTGTGGTTAAGAAATAAAAAGGTTTTAAATGCCAGTGTATGAAAGAATTAAGTATCATGTCAAGTCTCTTTCATGCCACAAGTAATTGCCTGTGACATACGGACAAATTCAGACACTTGGCTTCTGTGCCTTTGATCATTTATACGCACATTACAGTAATGCTTAATTTTACATAGTGCTCTTCACATTCTGTCTAATAATATGTTCAGTTGTCTGAACTCTAGAAATAAGTGGGATTTTGGATGTACTCCTTTCTTCAGCGTAATATATTGCTGCTTTTAGCATCTGCCTGGTCCGTACTTCTCTGTTTTGAATTTCCTTACTAGATGCTTAGATCTGTCTATTGCTGAGATAGGAACCTGAGCTCCTCACATTGTAAATGCCACTTCAGGAGCTATGCCCCAGAAAGTGAAGTGCAACACCACCTTTGCTGTGCCTTATGTTTTGTGTATTTGAGCTTCTGCCCTCTAGAAAAGCATGCTTCTTACTTTCTTCAGTTCTTGTTGTTCTTCCTTATAGACATAGATAAAATGGGGAAAGAAGAATTTAACCTATTGGAAAATGAATGTTGGTCAGAATGAAATTGTTTACTGTTCCACCTGTACTCATACAATTTTTTTGATGAGAATATGGCTGTAGGCCTTTTCAGACTTAATCATTTTCATTTTCTATGTTTTTTTTCCCTAAAGAATTCACATGAACATTATAGGATTGAAATGTATTAAAAGCACTAGCCTATGGTTCTGCAAGTTTCTTTTTTACTTCTGATAAGATCATCATGATCTCTGCATTCCTGTAGGACAATTTAGGAATGATAGTACTATAGGATTATGAAAAAAGTATAAGTGGAATAGAGAATTGGTTTATTTTAAAAAAAAAAAAAAAAAAAAAGCTATGGAATGTAGCTTGCACAATAATAACCACATGCTTAAGGAGCGGAAGGCAGTATGGTTGAAAATGCAGGGCCTGTGTTCTTCAGGCAAAAGATATGGTAGGAAGCAGGTGATGTAACGGAGCAAAGAAGTAAAAATTCTTGAATCTGATTTCTTTTGTGTATGCCATCAGTCTGCCCATCTGTTAGTTCCTCTACAGTCGCTGTTAAGCTCATCGGCCAACGCTCAAGGCAGGAAAAAGGTCTTGGAGATAACAAAGTGCCTGGAAGTTTGGAGCAACTCAGTAGCTAGATGGAAGAGAAGCCCAGGTTAATGCTTCACACTGGGGGTGAGATGGGGGAGTTCTGGTCAGCACATGCACGACTGCTGTCTAGCAAAAAACCTCATTCTTTCCTTTATAGGGGATCTAATGGGAAGAAAGAAGATGAGGGGGAGATACAAGATGTACGAGACCAAAGTCAGATCTACTACTAATGTAGCAACTTGATATGTTTAATTTGTTTCTAAAATAAACCTTAAGCCTTCTTAGAATTCCAAAGCTCGCTGGAAAAAGTTAACAACTTCTAAAATGTATTTTCTTCCAAGTCAGTCCACCTTTGGATGTATGAAGGCTTTAGTGAAAGGGTGGAAACTTGCATAATGATGGGGAAGAGCTTTGATCAAGTGCACATATTTTATACAACAAAAAATACTGGAAGTGATTAAATTTAGTTTCAGAATATGTCAGATAACTGATCTGATAACACTGTTCGTGCAAAACCGGGCTTGGTCTACATGGAAAAAATGATGGAGAAACTGAAGGAAAATTTGCATTTTTGAATTTCTTCCAATTGCCTAAAGTGCCTGGAGAGATTACTAGATAGGCAGAGTTTATAGAGCTTAATCTTTGAGTTCTTTTTTTAAAAGTAAAGACTAGAGTTTGAATCTCTGAAAACACAGCATACAGAAGCAAGGTTATAGGGTCTATAAACTAAAATTTTATTTGTAAACTTGACATACGGGGGCAGGGGTGTTTGGTTTGTTTGTTTGAGGTACCTCAGCTTCATCTGAAGGGTTTATGATGATAAATTCCACCAAAATTTGTTAGACTAGCCCCTGGCACTGTGCAACTTACTAAAATTTGGGGGCAGTCAGAAGAGAAAGCTAGACATAAGTCACCAAGCTGTATTAGTTAACAAGCTGTTTTTATTTAACTTCACGTAGGAGTGACAAGCGGTGATACTTGTTTCTCTGCTGGGTTCTGTAGCTGGAGTGTGATAGGAGTTCTCTCTACTGCATTATGTTGACTGTAATCAGTACAACAAATTTTCTGACAGGTTTGAAAATCTAACCCGTAGCTTTATTTGGTAGCATATGTTAGCTACTATATTTACATTTTATTCCCCTACAAAAGAAAAGTAGAAGTGCAGATGCGAAGAATGTTGCTCATTAGTAATCTAATATCTTAGAATCTACGTCCCCTGTCCATGTATCTACAGGAAAAAATGTGCTAATGAATGACTCTTGTTTCCTCCTGGGCAAGCTGCAGGTTTCCAGTCAATGGTGTTCTCTTAAGGACCCTCTTTTATATATTCCCTATCTATAGAGTGTGCTAATTTTTAAATGTCATGTTTTTAAAATTTGCTTGAAAGTAGGGGTGCTGCTTTAATATTTAACAAGAGTTAGGCTTCAAACTGCAGTGAGTAATTCAGTGCTAATAATGCTTCCAAGTGGCACCTTTGTAGCATTTGCATAACACTAAAAATGTGCGAGTTCTACTCAAGCCTTAAATTTATGAGCCCACAGGTGGGAACAGGAGAAAGGCATTTGGAAAGACTCCTGTGAAGAGTACTTTGAGATCTCTTTTGATGTGGAGGTGAAGTGGCCAAGGAGGGTGTTCAGCATGCCTGGGCCTTGCCGGCTGGAGTGTAGCTGCCGTCAAGGAGTTTGCTGTAAGAGCTTGGAGCTCTTGCCACTATGGGAAACCTCCAGCGAGGTACTAAGGAATGTACCCACTGACTGCATGTAATGTTCACTTACAGCTTTTTTTCTAGGGTTTTTAGGACATGTGTATCATGACTCTGGTCATTACCTGAATTTCAAGAGAGCTATTCTAAAACAAACTTAAGTTTTCATTCTGAAATCTAACACCTTGAAGAACTAGTGCTCAGAGTGAAGTTGTGTACTTGTGTTTGAGTCTTTCTAACCCAGGTGGTGTTCTTTGTTGGAATGGAAGCAGAATGGATATGTAATGTCTTTTCTTTCTTGACGTGAAAATGGTGTATGCTTAATCATGATAGCACTAAGATTCTAGTCTCCTCTTCTGCCTTTTTCATGATTTTTTTTTTCTACACGGCTACATTTGGAGCAACGAAGGAAGTTAAAATGGTAGGATACTATAAAGATACTCGGAAAGGTAAGATTGTAGATAAATAGTGCAAAAATACCTTGTAAACTAAGATAACATCATTAAAAATAGTGCTCTGGTAGTGCAGATGGCAAAGCTTAAAATTGTAGAGATTGACCATCTGCAAGGGTAAGTTATCGTTTCACATAAACATGTTTTTGTTATTCCAGTACACTCATGGAAAAACCCTGTATGTCTAGAATAACAAAATAAAGATGGTCTATGAAAAAATAAGATTAGTAATGCTACGTAGTACATCTTGCAGCATACCGAAACTGATTTTCAGGGTTTCGTTTTTTTCAGTTCAGTCAGTGATGCTAGTTAAGTGAAAGAAATGTTAGGAAATTCTTAATTGTAGTTAAGATTAGACTTTAGCTTTCTGTTGGAGCTTACCTTTCTGACTGTCAGCTCTGTATGGTCCCTTTCTTGCTCCGCCAGTGGACTGACTGCCTTCCAGCTGAAGGAAGAGGAAGGCAGGGGAAGCAAAGGAGGTGATTATTTTGCTAGCTGAGAAACTTGAGTTGCTTTGCACATGCTCTGGTAATTTTATTTTAATGAAGATTTTATTTCCTCACTTTAGCTGGCTTCAGGAGGAGCTCAGCTAGTCTAATGGCCTGTTAAGTGAGGCTTTCTTAACTTCAAAATCTGTACTTGGTGTTGAAGGACAGTCTGCTATTATCCCCTATGGAATGTCAAAGTTGTATTTTGAAGTAGACCATCTAGTGAAGTCTTGAGAACCCACTATACTAACTCAAATATGAATATTTTGTTGAAAATGTCTTAGTATTGAATAGTTCCTGTATTTATCAACAGTAATAACTTTTAATTTTGGTTCTCTTGCAGTCTTAGTTCAGAGAAAGCAGGAATACACCTTTGTTCTGATTAGGCAGGCAGAGTGTCTTCCTATGCAGCATGACATAGGTGTTGCTTTCTGGGATCGTCTTGCAAGAAGCTCAGGCAGTTCTTGGTACGCAAACAGTTCAGCCTTCTGAGCACCCCCTGGTCTCAATAAGAGGATATTGGGCTGTAAATAAAGGTGCTTATGTGTGGTCACACTGGGTGATTAGCGTTATTCAAATCTTGTATTTAGAGATTGCTAGATTATTGAGAAAACTTAACTGTATTATAATAGACTTGCTGTGTAAATAAATGTCCTAGTACATGGAAGGGATTTTCTCTATAATTACCAGAGCTAGCACTATACTTTCTTACGTGTTTCTATACACATTAATGTATATTCATCAGTGTGGTCACACTTGGTGATTAGCGTTATTCAAATCTTGTATTTAGAGATTGCTAGATTATTGAGAAAACTTAACTGTATTATAATAGACTTGCTGTGTAAATAAATGTCCTAGTACATGGAAGGGATTTTCTCTATAATTACCAGAGCTAGCACTATACTTTCTTACGTGTTTCTATACACATTAATGTATATTCATATCTCAAAATGGAAGTTTTAGGATTCTGAAGCCCAATCTTGGGCAGGCAAGTAACTCAGTTCTGGCTTTGGGCTCGGATCAGAAAATAGTAGAGCTGATCACACAGCACTGCAGCGTAGTGAGGAATATGAAGACAACAAGAAGTACCTATTAGAATTACCTCTGTGGTGTGGCTCAAGCCAGTTGTGGACCCATGTGTGTTCAGATAGGATCACTAGTACTGTAAATGGAAAACATTCTTTGAAAGAAAATATGTGCTGTTGGTACCAAAGGCATTAAATTTGATACCATTTAATTTAGATGCTTTTACTATCATTCCTGGGCGGGGGGTGGAATGGGAACATTTCCCTGCTCTCTAACTTGATCATGGCTGCATCGTTACCGCTGTGTGCAGTATGTCTTCTAGAGATGCACGTGTAATTTAGACACAATTAGTAATGTAGCTTATAGTTGTTGTTTTTCATGAGGACGAATTCAGTGGTGGTGATATGTTACGGTAGCAATAAGCATTGCAGTATTTTTTTTCATGTTTTGGTTGGACATGAAAAAATTGCCATAGAAAGAAAGTTCAAATTAAGTCATGTTGTGTTTCTTCTTTGAGTGGAGATGATGTGAAATAACCAGGTGAATAGTACTAATATGATTTAAAATGCAGTGAACAAATACACTTGTTTTTAGTTTTTCTTGGTTTTGCTTTTTCATCCTCTGTTGACATAGAAAACTAAGGATGGTGAGAATAAGTGAACACTGAAACAGAACTGATACAGTTGCATGGACACTGGGTTAGACAAACAGGAATTTCCACAGGAGCATACTGTCTTTCTTTTGTCATCCAGGAACTTGCAGGTGGAAAGCAAGTGATCTACTCTTGTGAGATGTTGAGCTGTAGGTAATAGCGATGATAGCTTGGGAAAACTTGCACATTTTCATGAGTTTGATCTCATTAACACCATAAATGTTACAGAAGTGCTTAATGGTATCACAGAAGTATACTTTGCATAAGAGTACATATTGCTTGTATTTCTTATTCAGTCCCCACTAAATTTGGCTGTGCATTTCTTAAATAGAACGGTGGTAGAAGCTTGCTTCCAGTTTCTAAAGATTGTCAGCTGCCTTACTCGAGTTCAGTTTGGGGACTCATATGCTGTTTCTTCTCCAGTATATTAATTTTTGTGGAATAACATACAAAATGATACTTTCCTGTAGCTGAAGTTAGTAAAAAGTCAGTTCTTATTTGGATACTTGATCATTCTCTGAAACAAAGGAAGAAATCTGTAACTGAATAGGTCAGATAAAAGGGAAGAGAAAATGCATCTTGTGTCACATCCTAAACAGAAATTGGTTAGAGTAAGGAAACACCAAACTAGTCCACTGAAAATGGCTGAGGCTAAAATCTAAGGAAGCAGGCAGTACTTCAGCTTAACTGGTGAATTGGTAGCTCAAGAGAAAAGGAGTTTTCTCTCTGTCATGACTCAGACTAACTCTTGACAGATCAATATTGCTATGCTGTATCCTTCTTGGAAGCAAACAGGATGATGGCGAAGTCATCTGAGAGTGGATGCAAGAGGATTTGTGAAGAGTTAGGAAGCCAAACTGATTAATACCTCACTCTGCGTGACTCTTTAAAATGTTACTAGAACAACACTCTTTATATGATTTAGATATTGTGAATTTGTTTGGAGGGTATGTGTGTGTTCACAAAACTAATCACAAAAATACATTGTTTGATTCATCTAATGAGCTTATATGTTGATTAAAATATAAGTTGCATTCATGCAGAAGAAAAATGGCAGTTACGCTAATCTCAGTTATTTTCTTTTGCCCTTAGTTTCTGATGGAAGAGTGGCAAGTCTTGTGTACTTCCTTGGTTTTTCGGTACTTGGAATACTAGGAGAGTTGTAGCAGACCGGGACGAACGTGTTAAACAGCCTGAAATGGTACTGTGCCAGCTGTTCTAGAGTTGCATTTTTTTCCCCTAAGGATATCTGTTATGTTTCTAGTTCTATTAACTGTATTGCATCTTAAAAAGAAGTTGATATAGGGGGAAGGAAACACTCCAGATTATTTTTTTTTTTTTAATATGGAGAGAGATGGTTTTTGTATTTACTGTTTTTTTCCTTTTTTAATGTTCATAGCTTTTTGTAACAATTCCAATGATAGGAAAGAATTCAGAATGGAAATCATATTTCAGCCTCTTCCTGCTCTTGACTTGGTTTGTAGGAACTTTTCTCATTGTCAGTCTTGTGAGCTGAGTAATGGAAATACTCTGTTTTTTCAGACATACTTTTCCTTTTTGTTCTTGTGCGCTTCTTGATTTCATTTACTAAAACAAGCCAGACTTCCTCTGGAGCTTCACCATCATCATTATCAGTCTACACCTTGTTGGTAACCTCTGAAATGTATTTCAGTTGCTTTTGAAATTCTTTTTAAGTAATCACTGTGTGCAACTGTGGTTAATGATAGGAAAGGGGATTGAGAGGTACTGTAAAAGGCTTCTACGTCTTCTACATTTGGGACAACAAGGGTGAACAAAATCTTGTCCTTCATAGGAGCTTGTAACTTCTGGTGGAAAATAATTGCTTTCCAGATTTGAAAAACATCTTATCTGATGTGGAAGAAGGGAGAAACCAATGAAGATACTATTTGTTGCTTGTGCGTGTGCATGCTTTGTTTTATTTTTGAAGTCATCAAAATGTCAGTACAAGGAAGAAAATACTAGTTGCTCAGTGTAGAGTGCAGCAAAGCCTTTGTTCTTATATTGGACAGTAGTGCCACTGAAATTCCTGTCACTGGCTCCAACCATGCTGATTTCTTAACTGGATAGATGAAGTAATAGCTAGGTTTGGTTGTAATGGGACTTTTTCAGTTCACTTGTGTTCTCAGTCCAGTCATTGTTTACTGAAGTACATTCTCCATGCCTGACTTAAAAGATAACCTTTCAGAGTAATTTTTATGCGTTAGTGTATATAAAGATTCACGATGCCTTCTTACACAGGCATGTTCTCTAACGATAGCTTGACTAGAATTAGCTTAATGGAAAAAAAAAGTTTTCTTCAGTAAAGGATTTACCCTTTCAAAGAACTTACATGCTCTTAAGTTCTGAAAGGCATCTTTTTGGGACACACTTCAGTGTGTGCTGACGATGTGGTTGATCCCTGTGTACGGCTTGCATATTTGCTCATGTATAAAAAGTATCTGGAGTCATTAGGAAATGGAAGCCCTTCCTTTCTGTGAGCATGAGCTGTGTTTTCTGTTTCAGAAAGCTCACTGCAGTTTTTAGATAGAAGTCTAGATACTTGAGGGGCATATTTTTTAGGAAAATCTTGCCTCTTCTCTACTGTTCCTTTTTAACCTTCTGGAGTTTGCATACAAGACTGACAGATTCTGAGAAATAATGAGTTGAGGAAGTTATGTTTCTGACCTGTTTTTAGCTTAGTTACCTCAAAATATTGAGATCCTAAACCTGCAGTTTTTAATACCAGGAGAAAACATTAGACTTTGACAGGCAGTCTTTGAGAGGACATGATGCTTTGGAAAAACTCTTACTTTTTTAGTTAATAAATTGCATAATTGAGCTTCAACTTTATTGTATTCTTGGAATTTTAAGTGGTCTCTTCATTATTTTAGGGGGAGGAAAACTGACCAGCAGTAGAACGTCAAAGCTCAGTGTATGACAAAGAACTCTTTGGGCAATTGGACTCTGAGACCTTTGGAGCCTGCTAATGTTGATGTGTGTCCTCTCTCATTCTCTAGTTATGCAATGACCGCATCTTTAAATGCTCTGTTGGCTTTTTTTATACTCCAAATTGGAAATTCAGTGTGCAAGCCTTACTTTTAAATTTTGGGCAAAACTTTATAAACTTTTAAAAAGTTTAAAATATTTACAACATAAATTATTTTGGTTTTGGTTTTGCATTAAACTTTTTTTTTAAAGGAGGCATTAGTAAATTGAGTGTTGAAGGCAAAAAGGGAAGCCCTCTGTTTATTGTATGCCTACTTTAAGGAGGTTCCATCAATTCTTGTGCACTTGCACAAGAATCCTCTAAGCAGAATCTCCTAAGCATAGTTAACCATGCTTAGGAGAAATAAATAAGGTCTCTCAAAAAACATGTTAACAGTAAAGAAAGTAAGGTTAGAACAGAGGAGTGCTAAGCTAGTGGAATTTGATTTAGCCTTGTACTGGGAAGGAGATTGTCTCTTGTAAATGAGAGCGCAGTTGTGTCAGGCTAGCTGAAGATTATCAAGAACAGTTTTCAGTAATGGCAGATCAAATTTATAAGTACACAGACTGACTTGGAGGAAAACTTTGAGAAAGAGTCAGTTTTAAGCAATAACTGCAACTTACTGTTGAAGGTGCAAGACTCAAGCTTGCAAAACCTTGGGTCCTCACCTCATTCTATGCCTATTGGAATTTACAAGCATTTTGATACTGATTTTTGGTGGCAGGTGTCAGGCCAATACTGATTGTTTCTGAAAATGTTGTCCTACTGCTCTATATTATTTATGTTTTTATCTGCAGTATTTAGACACTTTTGTGTGAATTGCAGGGGTACGTAAGCACTGGCCAGATTGCAGGGGAAAAAAATAAATTTTGTTTTAGAATTTCCTTAAAACAAATTTGAAAATGAATGCCAGAAAGTAACAGGTTAATAATGGCTGCTGATTTTATGGGAAGAGTTGCACAAATTTGATTCTGAGGCTTAACTGACTCAATTTTTTTTTAATATCATACTGTGCAGTAGGAGACTTTTAATATACTATGTTGAATACTTTATTAGGAGTTTGAGTACTTCATAGGGAATAAATACCGAGTAATACTTTATGGATCTTAACATAGATAATTGATAATGAAACCAATCATTGCAGAATTGTACTAAAATACTGTTTAAGAAGAACCTGGTTGATGGGGTTTTTTAAGTACAAAACAGCAGTCTTCTATTAATTTTCCAGATCTCCTTTCCCTTCTTCCCTCCACCTTATTTAGTTGATGACAGCATTTTTCCACAGTGCAACTAACATGCAGCAGGCTGCTTTTCCAGCCGTGTGTAGGCTGCCCCACACGTTCTGCCAGCATCCCTGCTGCTGGTCCTGCAGGGTGCCGGTCCTTCCTCGTTCCAGCATTTCTGTCCTGGAGACTTCACTGCCTCATTCTGCTCCAGCAGCTCTGCAGTAACCCCCGGCTCCCTAAGACCTTCCCAAACATCCTCCCTCTCCAACATTTCTCAAGCTTGGATAGTTATGAAGTCTGTTGTGAGGAAGTGTATCTGTTCCACCTAGTAATAGTTGCTAAGCAGGACATTTCTTCTAGCCCCTTGTCAGCACAGGCCGCTTCAGTGCAGACCATTTAACTTGTATGAGGAGATTTTATTGTTTTAATATCTCGAGCTCTTTAATCCCCTTCTTTAAGTGCTTTTTCTGAAGCCACATTCATTTTGTGCCATGTTGCGCTGATACTACTGTTCTCCCTTTTTCGTAATTAGGTGTTGTAAGGCTAACAGAGAATCTCTGCCATGTACATCTTAAAATGAACCAGAATACATTTGTTGTACACAACTGTGTCTTGGAGGTTTGCAGACTGCTCACATCGGTGAGAAGGGAAGAGGTTGGCTTGGACTCTGGCATTAATTCCCAGGGCTCTTGGGATGAGAAATTAGAACAAGATTTTTTTGTTTGGTTTGGTTAAAACAAATGAGACCTTATTTGTATAACTGTTTCAAAGTTACAAGCTGCTATTTGGCCACACCATTTGTTTGACCCTCGTATACAAGTTTGTTTTATTTCCAGGCTGCTTTTATAGCACAGATTTTCTTTCACATTTTAAGTACTTTTCAGTTATTTGGCCATTACTGAACCAAAGGCTGAATTGGCCACCTGTTCCTGTAGCTATTCCTCCATACTTTCTCAAGATAGAAAAGCCTTTTGCGTCTCACAGATGTTCTTCCTTGAGGCAGAGCATAAGTGCTGATGCAAACAGAACGCTGCCCTTCTCATATGCATCACATCTCCTGTGCTATCCTTATCTTTCTCTTATTGAAGGAGCAGCAGAGTCTGGGAATGGGGGGACCCTTGAGGCCCTATTTTCTGTGGGGCTGTCTCTGCTCCTTCCTTGGCTTCAGGTCAGAATGTTTGGGTCCCTTCTTGCATCACTGGAGAGATGTTTGGGATCTCTTAACACCTTCAACAAATAACACGTTCTAGTTTTAAATTATTTTGAGCTACAGCTGGTAGATAAAACCATGCCTGTCTGTTTCTGAAGCGTTAGTTAATTGTGGTATTTAAACTGCAGATTATTGTAAGTATTATTACAAGTAAGATTATTTGTAAGTACTTACAAATATTGTAAGTATTGTTGTATAGACAACTTACAGTAGTCTAATAGTTCATGTAGATAAATCATCATCAGATAAAATGTGTATGTTTCTGTGGAAACACATTTCTGATATTTCTGAATCTCACCTTTGAAGGGGAAGGGGGAATACAAGGTAGACAGTCAAGACACAGAAGGTGAGGTGCATGCTGAAATAGGGTGGTTGTTCTCAGATTGCAAAAAAGAAATACGTAAAGGAAGAAGGAAACCTTTCCAGTATTTCTGCAGTTTCTCAGGATCCTACTAATCCTCCATTTCCCTATCAATAGAGTGGTCTTCATGCTTCGTTGCAAAAGGTAGACGTCGTTTCTGTGCAATGCAAGCAGTACTCTGATAAGTTTAAAGGGGAGCCTGCCATTTAAGAACCCGAAGTAGAGAAATCTGTATAATTTTCATGAAAACTGTGATGTTCTCTTGACTTTGAAAAGTTGCTCATATTGTGCTGTGTTTAAAATAGGAGCCATAAACTTTTGGACCTCATGAAAACACAGAAGTCATCATCACAACTGTGCCTAAGCAAGTTTAAGATTCATGTGATATAAATTATTACACTAAATTATTGATATTCAGACTGGTTTCAGCACTAGCAGAAATGAAGGGGTGGGGGGGAAAGAACAAGCATAGTTTGAGAGTGCCTTTCTGTGTTTGCTTTAGTGAGGTTTCTTAGGTTGTTCTTATTTTCCATTTTTTTCCAGGAATGCGTAATTTGTCAGCTTCGGAAGTATTATTTTGAAGAATGTTATGCAGTTCTGTCAGTTTATCTTGTTGAGTTGACACATGGTTGGGGTGGGAAGGGAGACTGAACAGGAAGGAAGGTCCTTGTTCCTGAATGTCATTACTGCATAGCTCTCATATCCTCGAGGATCACCCGGACAAAAGCTGAGTCAGAGCACAGCAGCAGTCTGCGCTAGAGCAAGACATGGCCCAGTTCAGGATTTTGGACTGCGTGATCAATCACAACTGGAGTTTCATATGTAACCTGTATTGTGCGTGGAGTGGTCAGGTTTGTTTGCTTATCCTTACATATTTTAGTATGATTGTGTAATTTAGTATAGGGGGAAAAAAAAAAGGCTCTGGTTGATTTCCTCTCCCCACCCCAGTCCTATTGAGGATGTGGTATTAGAGATGTTGCCATTTACTAAGGAGTTTTCCAGAATTGTGTAATAGTATAGGGGGAAAAAAAAAGGCTCTGGTTGATTTCCTCTCCCCACCCCAGTCCTATTGAGGATGTGGTATTAGAGATGTTGCCATTTACTAAGGAGTTTTCCAGAGTTATTAAGCATACAAAGCACGCTTTGACTATATAATTGGGTTTTTTTAACTCTTCGCATACTTTAGATTGTTTTCTTAGAGTCTTAAGCTTTGAGGGGTTTTACTTCATGAATTACACAAAAAGATAAGTGTCATATACAGGAAGGGGGAGATATGCCAGGATAAACTGCATTGTTAATAAATATAAAGCTGATTTTTTTTCCTGCTTTAAAAGGACTCAAACATCTTGGCTATTTCAAAATACTTGACCATGAATATGATTAAAATAAATAGTGTGAGGGGAGGTTGTTACATATTTTTTTAAATGTACAGGATAAAATAAATTTCCACATAATGTTATTCAGTTCTTAATATGGACGGATTTAAGTCTAATTGACTGACTTACTGCAGAACTAGAGGGGGGAAAAAAAAACCAAACCTGTCTGGATTTTGAAAGGAAATGTTTTAAAATAGAATCCACTTACTAAAGGATTTAAAATAGTGTGTGCAGTTGTAATACTACTGCACACACTATTTTAAATCCTTTAGAAAATAGTGTGTGCAGTTGTAATACTACTTTCAAGGTACTCTAGATATTACGTGTATTTCTCACATAACGTTCAGCCAGTCACTGAATAAAATTTATTTTATTCTTCTATGGTGTAAAGGGAAGGTAAGCACTTATAAAGTTGCAGTTTTGGTACAGTAACTAGAGGCAGGTGATTCAAAAATATTCCCACCATACATAGAAGTCCTTTGAAACAATATGCCATTTAAAATACAAACAACCCCTGTATGTCATGTCTGTACTGAGACTTCTTAATCGGGAAAATACATTGCTGTGTGTTTTGTTTTTTAATGATGCAGTAGGTTAAAGAACTCTCTTCTGTTGAATTTGAAAAAACAGAGGAAACTTGAGGCATTCTCTTAGAGTCTTAATTTTCACAGATGCTTAACTGTTTCACTAAGTTTGATCTAGTTTGCTTATACGTATGTAAGAGTTCACCTATATAGGCAAATTCAATATGACAATTGCTTCCCATACTTCAGAGAAATCAAGAAGTAGTAAGAAAAGGCTTGGCTCATGATGTGGGCAGTCCCATGAAGTTTTAAAATGAGTTTGATATAACTAGAGGGGAGGGAAGCGGGGATTGTTTTTTGAGCAGATTGAAGTGAAAGGTTTAAAACAAACGAACAAAAACCCCCAAAAATCAAAAAACCCAACACCTCCCCTCCCAAATAAAAAATCCAAACCCCTCAAACGAACAAAAAAACCCCAATATCCCAAACCCCAGAACAGGGTTCACATAACCTAAAAACTGTTTGTTACAAAGCTGGAAAGAATAACCAAGCCTGAGATCAATATACTTCAAATTACAAATGGAACATGAAGTAGAAGTGTTGCTGAACTGTTTGATCTTGCTAGATTTTATTATTTCAGTAGAATATGCAATTGCTCTGTTTGGTGTGGGTGGGTTTTTTTTGTTTGTGGTGGTGTTTGTTTTTTTTTTTTTTTTGAACTGAAGTAAAGTCCTTGTAAACTATACATTTTAATGAGTTGCTGCAGGTATTTTTCTTTGAAATGAAGCTGAAAGTTCATTTATGGGATATTACAGTGCAGCTATTCTCTTCCTACTGCACTGAAATGCCATGGCATTTAACGTTCTCCACCTAGCAGTGTCCAAGCAGGCTGCTGATGAGAAAGCAGATGGTTGACCTGTGAAGTCTGAGACTAACAGCTCTTTCTCAAGTGTAACCTCAAAGCACAACTCTGGTTTGGCTCATGGTATCCTTGAATTAGCAGAAGTTATGCAGCTTTTTTGGCCATTTCCATCCATCCTGACCCCAGTAAAACATAAGGGGATGAATTACTGCTTGTGATCCAAGAGCCGAGTTGAAGGCTTGCCTTAAAGAAAAACAAGTTTTCTTCTAAAGAGTCATCAGAAGTATATATTCAAGAAGAAAATACAAACCTACTTAATTGTCTATATGTGTTACTAGTAATTTCTCAAATCAGGTTACAGAGTCATTCTAAGGATTTCTTTTGTTTTTACTGCTCACCCCCCACCCTTGGGCATGCATTTCCCAAAGTTTGTTTTTTAAAACAGGAAGCGAACAAGTATGAAATCGGCAGGAATATTTTCTTCTGTCTACCATGATAATTTAGATTTTACAAAAAGTACTTTCACAGTGCAGCATGAAAGTTACTATGACTGGAGACAGTTGCCCTTTGCACTCTGATACAGCAAGCTGTTGTGTGTATTAGAATGTTTTCAAAGGATATGCAGTGTTTCGTACTAAAACAGAAGCCTCTAAAATCAAATTAATAGATGATGTAAAGCAGTGTAGTTCTGTTGATATCAATGAATTACAGTTTTTAGTCCAAACCTTGGACGGTATTGATGGCTATCATGTGGTGATCCATGAATAATCACTCAGAAGCCTTCTGCTGTAATCTAAGAGTACAAAAATAAACCAAATTGCTTGCAATTTTTCCTCTTTCACTCTTTGTTCATGGGACAGCTTCATTACCTATCTTCTAATCTTTCTTAAAATGAGTTACTGAAGAGTACTGCAGTGTCTTGCTGCTTTTTTTGTGTTGTCTGTGACTGTTGTCTTGTGGGACATGGGGTAGATTCAAGTGTGGCAGTCTTATGGGCAATTTAGAACTTCAACATGATTGCAAATGTAGGATTAGTGAAGGAGAGTAGCAGGTAGAAAGTTTGTATCCTGCGGGAGACCACTGTAAATAGATTGATGTGCAGATTTGTGTCTGTACTTACCCAGACTACCTCAACAGTATCATAGATGATTAATCCTATTATTAATATAGTCTGGTCTTGGTAAACAAGGAATTTTTAGTGCTTTTTCTTTCTTTCTTTTTTTTTTTTTAAAGAGAGAGAGAGAAAATGTCTTAAAGCTAAGGCACATTTTTTTTTCCTTTGATAGTCTGGTGTTTATGGAGTTGTAGTCTCAGAATCATAACAGCATACTAGCTGTGATCTAAGTAAGAGTTTTTCTTCAACAAATGTATGGAAGTGCTAAGTAATATTTTTACTCAGTAACATAACAACTAGGCTCATCTTCAGTAAGGTGCTGAAGGAGCTACCCCCTCTGTCCTTTCAAGGACATCCTTTATCAGCCTTCAGCATGTGGGTAAACTCTTGAGATGCATGGTATGTCTGTTCACCTTGTGGCCATGGTGGGATATATTAGAGCAAGTATGTCTAAAACGATAAATAGCACTTCTTCAGATGGCTGGAAGAATTACTGGTAGAGAATATAAAGTAGATGATATAACAGTTTTGGGGTTTTTTTCTCATGCATCACAGATACCTTGCTTTCAAGTGTTAGGGAACAGTAGACCACAAGTTGAATGTAGGTTGTCTTCTTACTAGCAAAGAGCATAGGTCATCACTGTGCTCTAAGCAGGCTTTCATTAGTTTGAGGAGAGCAGATCTTCTCACGTGCTGTTCTCATTGGTTCTTTGCTGAACAACATCTGGCTTCTATTTTTTTATCTTATTAGAATCATAGAATCATAGAATCATTGAGGTTGGAAAAGACCTCTAAGATCATCGAGTCCAACCGTCAACCCAA
>NW_008794911.1:3303826-3309993 GCF_000699145.1 Aptenodytes forsteri
GTAGGCTCACTTACCAGCTGTGTCAGGAAGTTGTCTTCCACACACTCCAGGAACCTCCTAGACTGCTTCCTCTCTGCCGTGTTGTATTTCCAGCAGACGTCCGGGAAGTTGATTTTTTATCTTTGCTGCATCCTAACCTCTAAATGTAACAATAATGTTCTTTCAGCCGTGTAAATACTTAAATCTTGGGTTTCTCAGCCAGAGACAGGTATTCTGCAAAGTTCTGTAAACTTAGTTGGTCAAATTTCATTGCACAGGGTGGGCCTGACCATTGAAGTTGTTGGGCTTGGAGGAACCTTCTCATCAAAGACTATACTGATATACATGAAAGTATGTTAGTATGTTGTGATGTTATAGCAGCCGAGATCTCTTATTTCTATTTTTTTAACTTAAATGTATTATTGCAGGCTATATTTTCTGTGAGGCAGTATGTGAGAATGAGATGTTGCAGTGCAAGCCCAGCTCTTACATTGCCTTCAAGCCCCAGTACGCAGCAGTACTGCAGCAGCTGCTGCACTGCAGCTATTTTCCTGCCTTCAGAGAATCTCCGATAACATTAAAAAAGCTTTTCAGTCTTCCAAATGTGTCACTTGGAGGATGAAATAACAAAGGTGGCTGCATTCCTTCTGAGATATTTGCAGCTGATAACGGTTTTGAAATGTGATATTTATGTTATCTTACTGTGCTGTTATTTCTGTTTATCTGCTGCCTTGGGGAGGGAGGGAATATGATAAAAATCTTGCCTTACAGCAGTGCAGGGTGTGATGTTTTCAGTTTTATTGAGTAAAAGGTGTAAAATCATCGCAGGAAATAGCTGGTAGCTTTACTCATTGTGGGAATTCACATTGCTGGAGAAACATTTTGTAATGTTCAGAAGAACAGGGAAGTAACTCAGCAACAGTGAGCAATTCAAGCCATAGTAATAGGCATGCAAAGACAAGTAGTTCTTAAATAAGCAGATAGATTTGTGTTAAAATAGATTTCTTCTCTCCCCCCACCCCAACCTCCAGACAGAGATACAAATGTAGATTTAGTAATCTATATCAATCATTCTTACTGACATATTCAGTGCAAACTGTGAGGAAGTACGCAGGTCACATATGATCACATCATAAGTCAGTGTTCAAAAGCTGCTGGATTTACAGCTAAACTGAAAATCCTGTGGACAACTTTCTCCCTTCTATCCTCTTAGTGATATCTCATCTCTGGGCATAAACATTTAAGATTTTTTGGGGGGTTAATGACTTCACAGTCCTTTTTAAAGCATCTTCTTGTACATTATATCTTTGTAAATGAAGTTCTTCACTGAAAAAGCTGCTTTTCTTCCTTTGTTGTATATGCACAACAGATTACAAATGTAGTGTTTTGAAATAATTTAACTTGGGTGTTTGGATATGTGGCTTTGCATCTGTGTATGCTAGGGTTTTTTGGTACAAAACCCAAGCCTTTTCCCTTCCGAGTTTAAGGCTTTTACAACTTAG
Organism: Aptenodytes forsteri; assembly: GCF_000699145.1. NCBI lineage: Eukaryota > Metazoa > Chordata > Aves > Sphenisciformes > Spheniscidae > Aptenodytes > Aptenodytes forsteri. Next base: position 3,305,308 of record NW_008794911.1, read on the forward strand.
TGTGTTGATTTGCACATTATATAGCATGTTCAAATTAAATATCTTGAAACACGGAACTAGGATTATATTTAAGTGGTGAGTTTGTCTGCAGGAGTTTATTAATAGTCTCTGTATTAGAAAGCTTTAACACTGAGTAGCTCAAGGTATATCTAGAGGTTATTTTTGAGGAGGGAAGCTGTGTATGTGGGGACGTAAAGAATCTTGACACATTTGTCTTACAAGTTTGGTGGTGTTTTGAGCCATGTTCTCTGTGTTAAACTTCCTAAGAAGTTCAGGCTTGATACGAATAGTTCTTCTCTCAAATCAGTTGTTCTTAAAACTGTCCCCATGTGTCTAGGTAAATCTTCCACAAACAGAGTCAGACTCTGGAATAACAACTCACTTGCAATAACCATGTTTTTAGGGTGACAGTTTGGATTTTGACATTGAGGGTCAATTCCCTGGTCTTCCAAAGGCTTCCTTTTGGCAGGTCAGACACATTTCTGTTGTACATGAAATAAAATCTTAAGCAAAGCTGCAATATTGCAGAATTGAATGATTTTAAGTCTTAACAGCTTGAATTATCAGCAGGTATGATGATGAATGTATGCAGATAAAGAGACTAGTGTGGCTAGTCTCTAAATGATTTCATTTTCTTGTTTTTTAGAACAGGAATGAGCATATTCTGTTTATGTTTAAAAGTTTGGTAGCTTCAGTAAGAGATCATCAGCCTCATACCTACATTTGATAGAGAGCAGGTGTAAGGTGTATTTCTGTCCCACTGCTGAGCCCACAAAGTAAAGCCCTTACTCAGCATTGTAGCTGCATCATGGAGTAGCCTAGTCCAAGCACAGAGATCTGCCCTAGGGACAAAGAGGCTGTGGAAAAGCGGGTGCTCTCTTGGGTGGTTTGGCCAACTTAAACTATGTCCCTTGCAGAGTTGGTAGTTTTCTGTACCAAGACACAGCCTCTGGCTACCATGGAGAGAAACAGTATGAACTGAAGGAAATGTGTAGGTAGTTTCAGAGCTGACATTAGTTTGAAGCCGTGGTGCATCTGGTTATTGAAATGAGGTCTGTGCAGGTTAGGTTTTACACTGTGTGGTGGTTTTGTTTTTCTTAATGGCTTCTGCAAAACTATTTTACATAGGTAAATAGGTATAATAGTCTGTTGAAAGTTCAGTGGAAGTTACCTGGTATGTTGTGTGCTTGATAAAGTCCATGTTATTCTAGAAAGCAGAAGAGTACAAACTTTCTTGAAACTCATTCCTATTTTTGCAGTGGTGTACTTAGCTGGGGACGTTGGCGGTGTTTCTTACTGTTCTCTCCCCATTTGTAGAAGCAGAGTGGGTCATGGGGTGGCTCTCATTCTTGGGTCTATCAAAAAGTTCCTGTAGGCTGAAAGAAGCAATGTAAGGCAGCCCTTGACAGGCGGTGACTCTGTGCAAACCACTCTTTATCACTTCTGTCAGACTGCTGAGAAGGTTCTTTTATCATGCATGGAGTAACCTCAAAACAGTGCTTCAATGCTGAGGGGTAGAAGCATGTTTTCTTAGTCTCCTGTGTCTGATATTTCCAGATTAGACTGTAAGGTGAGGACAAAGCATTTCCTATTCTTAACAAGTAATGACAGAACAAGCAGAGAAGGAAAAGCTTCAATTTAGCTCAATTAAGATCACATGACATTTTGCTGTTATGCTACCAGCCCTGCAGATGTTTCCTTTCTTTCCAGTTTAAGGATGTAGCTGTTAAGAGGGGAGGCTTTTGCTAATGAGCATATAAGAAAACAAGGAAGCTCTCAATTTCTTTTTGTTTTTAATGTTTTTCTGGCTAAATTTGATACTATGAACTGTGTGGTTTTTATTGTAAATACTAAATGCAAGATGCACAAAAACACACGATGAAAATTGTATGCATCTCTGTCCTATGAAGTCCCTATACTTTTTACTCTGTTTCTTGGTGCTGTTGCTTGAAATTGGCTGTTACTCTGTGAACTGTAAGGCATGATCAAAGCTGAAGTGCACTTAATTAGCTTTGAAAAGAATCTTGGTAAAGTAGTACAGTTTTTTGATGTGGACAAGCTACTACAAATATATGTGTATATATGTGTGCACACAAAATATAGTATACTTTTTTGTGTATGTGTATAAAAATATAATAGACATATGGTAGATTAGGGTCATTTTAATGAGTTGAAGTATGCTAAACTTGCTAGTGTCTGGTGTTAAGGGAGATCTGATAATTTATGTATACATACATATACATTTGGATAATTTGGGGATTAGGTGCTAACTCTGGAGAAGTCCTGTTTGAGCACAGACCTGATCTTGCTCTTGGTGAAGTTAAGAGCATAGTGCAGAAAGCTCAGGTATCGGAACTACAGGATAAGAAAACCACAGCTTGCTCTGTGTGTGTGTGTGTAAAAAAAAAAAAAAAAAAAAAAAAAAGTGCTAGAGTAGTGCTAGCCAGACTTGGTAGGTTGGGATTCTTCCTGCTTCAAAGTAGAAACACTTTCTGGATCTTCCCTGGCCTGAGAAGCTCCATGCTCCTTTCATTCAAGCAAGTATGTCCAGCTAGGGCTCAGTTTGAGAGCCAATTGGTGTCACTGTGTTTAATCCAGAGTCAGGTAAACTGAACAATTTTCAGTTGAACAGATGCATGGAAGCGATATTTTTGAGATAGTCCCTTTTCAGACTGTCACATGTCACTAAATCCTTGAGTGGTTTGCCAGTGTAAAGCTAGTTACTTGTGTTGTGATGGAGGAACGGTTGGGATTCTTCCTGCTTCAAAGTAGAAACACTTTCTGGATCTTCCCTGGCCTGAGAAGCTGCATGCTCCTTTCATTCAAGCAAGTATGTCCAGCTAGGCTCAGTTTGCAGAGCCAATTGGTGTCACTGTGTTTAATCCAGAGTCAGGTAAACTGAACAATTTTCAGTTGAACAGATGCATGGAAGCGATATTTTTGAGATAGTCCCTTTTCAGACTGTCACATGTCACTAAATCCTTGAGTGGTTTGCCAGTGTAAAGCTAGTTACTTGTGTTGTGATGGAGGAACTTGATTTCAAATCAAGAAGATGGAGTTTTTCAGGTGTAGACTTCCTCTAACCCTTCTTGCTTTTCTGTATTTGAGTTCGGAGGGGAAAAATGCAGTATAAATGTGTGAGCTTTTTAAGGTGAGGGAGGAAAGTAAAGGTTGCTGTAGATAGCCTTCAGCTTCGCTTTTCAGGTCTTGTGTGAGTAGTGATGAGACTGATGTGAGCACCAACTGCCATGCTTTACAAAGCAGCCCTTCATGAACAGTAGAGCACAGTAAGGAAAGTTTAAGCTGTGTAATAAGCTGCATGTGTGGAGGATTTTATTGTTTATTTTCTGTGTGTGCTTTGACCTTTTTGAGAACTGAAATTCTTTATCTTGAAAATACTGTTTCTCCTTTTGAATAATTGTGTTTACTACAATAGTAGTTATAAAAGTACACAGAAACACGTGTCCCTCTGTCCTTCTCCTTCCAGCTCTGTAGCCTGCATGGTGCATGGCAGCAACGCATGTCTCCTTCCCTGTGCCTCCTAGCCATCTGCTGTGCTGGCACAGACACTTTGTTTTTGAAAGGTTGCAGATTTCCCACTTACTTCATACATGTGGAGTAGTCCTGTATCGCTTTAAGCCTTTCTCCTTATCTGGGCTTGGTTTGAGGACATCATTTATGAATTTTATTGAATTGGGTTATTCAGTTCTGAGATGCTTTTCAAAGTCTGCGTTGGTGTCCTCACTGATCTCTGCTGCAGGCAGGCAGCTACTGCCTTCGTTATTGAATTAAAAGAATGTTCCAGGCTTGTATTCCATCGGGGTGGGATTCACCCAGCAGGTTTGCTGCCAGGACCACCACCTAGCACTCCTAAAAGAAAGTGGCAGGTTTGCTGCCAGGACCACCACCTAGCAAATACCTGAATTAACTTTGGTTAGTCCCCCCAAAAAGGACCTGTTGCTGTGGCCACACGGGCTTAGTGCCATAACAGTGCATTAAAATGATAAAAAGCGGGCTCCTGTGAGGGAGACACCTGTGACCTGTGGTCACTCCATTGAGTGACGTTCACATCTTTATTGCCTTGCCCGTGGTCCAAAATGCCTCTGCTCGTTATGGCTGTCAGTAAGACCCGTTAGAGGGCTGAGTGAGGGAGAGCTGCTTACAGACTGCCTCACTGCTGCTGGTGGCTGCCCAGGGCCCAGCTGCACAACCGAGGTGAGCAGCAAACATGAGAAATGGCATTGCCCATCCTTGCCCTTAGTCTTACGGCAATCACTAACAATTTATTTCTGTTTTCTTGTTGTTTGATATTGAAACCATTCATTGTAGTAACTTTCTCTCCATCTGGAGTCATAAAGGATTTGAATCTTGTTCTGGAGAGCTAGTTGAGTTCTTCAGTTTGCTTGCCTTTATTATCCTTTCCAGTTACTGAATCCCCCTCAGCTGCAACTCGAGAAATGTTAGTGTTGGGGAGTCTCAGCAAATATCCTGCACTACACGTATGCATACTACCCGCCCCGTAAGAGATGAATGGGGCCCCCTGGTGACTCTCGAGAGCTGATACTTCCCCTGAGTTTCAGAGTTGGAGAAGTCTTCCTGTGGAGACTGATTTTTCTTTCTTTTGCCTGTCTTTCCTCTCCCCCCTTCTTGGCTTCCCCCCCCTTGGCTTCCCCCTCCTCTCCCTCC
>NW_008794911.1:3310003-3313176 GCF_000699145.1 Aptenodytes forsteri
CCCCCCTTCCTTCACCACCCCCCCCCCCCTTAAGAAGAGCTGTGCCTCGCAATTCCAAAAGCAGACTGTCTTTGCTGTTAGCTATGGCCCCAGAGAGAGGGCCCTGACTGGACCAGTTTTATCTCTCTGTGAATGCCATCTACTGATTGTTGTATGTGTGAGGAGTCACTCCATTTATCTCCACACCTCAGCTTTCTCTTGTGGTGAGAGTGGTTCTGTAGCTGTTTGATCTTGTGAGTTTTGAGGGCTTGTTTACATCTTCATTTCCAGTTCAGGTGCTCCATGGCAAGGCAGCCTCCTCTTGATACCTACTGAAAACGGGCTCAGCAGTTACTAGCATTGGGCAACCGAGTCCTTCCTGCAGACTTCTTAAATGTATAGCACTGAAGTGGACAGGATGGAGACAGATACCTTCTGTCTCATGCTCTGAGGGTGTTGCTACCAGTCAGTAGGTCCAGCACAGTCTGGTGGGTATGATCCATTTCCCCGTGGCCTGTTCTGCAAAAGAATGGAGGAATACTTAAGGATGTTCTGGGGTAGGAAACACTGTCCTCTTCTGTGCTTCAGTACGTCTCCGTGTCTCAAACTGCCCGATTCTTCTGTTCAGGATATGCTCTTACAGTGTCACTCTGTAGATAAAGGCTCATTCATCCTGAACTACTTCCACTCTGATCTGCTGCATTGTGGTCATGTCTAGTTTTAGTGAAGTGCTGTTAATAAAAATTACATGTCAGCACATAGTAAATGTCAGCAATTACATAAATATATTGTATATACTGTTGTGTTGTATATATTGTACTGTGAATTTGTACTGCATGTAAGTTGTATATTGAGAGTTGAACTCATTATTGGATAGAGGGAAGATTTTATTTTTAACATTATAGTGATTTATTTCTACTTAGCAAAGTTCAGTTTGTCATACAAACAGGAAGTGATTACATTTAGCCATGCCCAAGTAATGTTTGTATTTCTAAAAGGTAGACAAGAAAAAAGATGTACTTTATGATTAAATTAGAAATCACAGGAATGCGTAATGGCAGGGTTTGAAAATGATGAGAATTTAGTTTTAGAGGAGAGTATGTACACAAGAGAGTCAGAGATTACATAGGCAGACTCTCAAAGCAAAATTATTTTTTTAAAAAGTAGTATTTAAGGCAGAGGCTTTGCATACAGACGTCATTACAGCCTCAAGGCTGTATAACGTCTTGTTACAAGGAGGGAGAGAGGGCGCGAGAGAGAAGTCCTGTGGAGCTGCTAGAGCATGTAGGAAGGTGCAACTAATTCAGGTTTATTATCTATCTGCCCTAAGCTTAAATCTAGACATAAATTAAACAGTAATTAGTAATTAGGTTTTTTAACTTTGTGGCTTGTTTAGTATGAAGGGTGACTTTGAGGTAGCATGCAAAAATAAATGTTCCAGTTAGACACTCAAAATACTGAAATGTTTGGGATGATTTGTTAATAAACTATACAGGCTAACTTTGGTGTTAGTAAAGAAGGGGCAACTTCTTTGAGTGACTGGTATTATGCATGCACTGCTGCAGATACCTTTGGAATTTAGCTTAAAGTTTCTTAACAAGTCTAGTAGTATAGCTGTTAAATATTTAATTGATGTTTTTCTCAATTTTTTTTCCTCTCTTCTTTTTTGCAAAGTCTAGATGCCTTTTTTTTTTTATGGTGTCAGCTAGCATCCAAGATCATACATCTAAGATTTTTATAGGTTTCCTTTTATCCCAACGATTTGGTAGACTCATTTCTGACCATCAATGTGGGTTTGGAGATACTGACCGTTACACCTTCTAGCTACCTTGCGAGGACAGAAAATGATGGAAGATTTGTTTGGGGGAAGGACATTGTCATACATATACTGCCAGGTTATACCTCCTGCCTGAATTTCTGTCCTCCCCAACATTCTTCCTACCTGTTTAGGGGAAGACTATAGGATTTTGGCAAGCATAAAAGTCAGTCAGAAGTTTGGACAAGTGGATATTTGACATGGAAGCCTAAAATTGTTATGTAGGTCTTGGGTTTTCTGCATTCCGGTTTTCCTGCTGGTCTCTTTGCAGGGATTTTTTTTTTCAGTGAGAGATGAACATGTGGCTGAGGCTGAAAGTGATCGAACTCATTTGTTTGTTTTTAAGACAAAGCTGTGTCCTGGATACCTGGAGGATGGATTTGCTTAAGGTGTCACCTTTGTGTCAGTAATTATTCTTCTTCGACTGGTAATGACTTCCTTCTGTATAAAATGCTATTTGTACGTTCCAGTCTGGTTTAAAGACATTAGAAATGTCTCATCTCTCCGTGGCTTGAGACAGTTTCAGTATGTGATCATTGTATTTGTCTTTATAAATGTGACCCATCTCCCTTGAAATCTTTGATTTATGAGCTTGAGGAGAACTGAAAGGAAAAGACTCATTTTGCATCTTGCGTGAATGATCCTGTTTTTGAGGTGTTACTGAGATAAAACATTGGCTGGCACTCGCTGGGTGCTGGATATACCTCCCTATACTGCAAATGAGGATGGAGATATACAACTTTTCTTTGAGATGCATTAACCTTTTCTTTGGCTGTCTTAAATGTCTGTCTTTCTCGGATCTTTCTTAGAGGAAGTGTTACATGTTTTAAGAACACAGAGGAGCTGTGTGTTTTGGTGGGTTTGTGGTTGTTTTCTATCATGTTGGAGGACCAGGGAACCATGTGTTCTCCAATGGATTGAATTTTTACTCTGAGTTCACTTATGTGCAGGAGTGCAGGTCTGTGACCGCAGGAGAAAATGATAAGGGTTGAGGGGACATGTTGTCCTCTAGGCGTGATACATTTCTTTGCCTTATTGTTTCTGATCAGATAGGTGTACCAAAAAAGGTAGAAGTATTTTTTGAGGGATATATTTATTATTGCTTCATTTGACTTTTTGTCAGCTTCTAGCGAAGTGCTTTGAAGTTCTCTGTATGGTTGAGACTAAAAGGGTCAGTGACTTATTATAACTTTATTTTAAAATCATCTGTGGAAGAACCCGATTATTGAAGAAGCAAAGGCTGACTTGCAGGGAAACCTGCCATTGTCCTGTGGGTAATACTTTCTTGCCCATATAGGCAGGTTTCTTTCTCCTATTCTGTAGCCTTAGAATCATAGAATCATTAAGGTTGGAAAAGACCTCTAAGATCATCGAGTCC
>NW_008794911.1:3313857-3314981 GCF_000699145.1 Aptenodytes forsteri
GATCCAGCCTGTCCAGGTCCCTCTGCAGAGCCTTCCTACCCTCGAGCAGATCAACACTCCCGCCCAACTTGGTGTCGTCTGCAAACTTACTGAGGGTGCACTCGATCCCCTCATCCAGATCATTGATAAAGATATTGAACAAGACCGGCCCCAAAACTGAGCCCTGGGGAACACCGCTCGTGACCGGCCGCCAACTGGATTTAACTTAGGCAGAAAAGACCTTTTTTTTTGTGTGTGTGTGACCTTTTCAAAGGACCTTATACTTTGTCACATAAAATACGATCAAACTGTTCTAGAAAAGCCTTTTTTCTCTGGAATTGCAGATTTAACAGGGCAGTTAACTAAGTGATAGCTACTTGGGTACAGAAACTAGGGAAAATAAATGACCCAATACAAGAAATATCACTGTTTTCAAGCGAGCCTAGCATTTATTATAGCATTTGGAATATCCTGTCTCAGGATGATTTTAGGGATTAATAACTATATTCAAGATCTATTTTGCTCTGGCTTATGTCAGTAGTGACTACAAAAATAATAATTATAGGATGGCTGTTGAATCAGTAAAATAAGGTGACATCAGCGCATTTTCTGTTCAGGATATATCCGTCTAGCTAAATTGCTGTTTCAGCTATCACATTGCTTGGTAGACTAGCTAAAAGTTGAACATTGCTAAATGCAGCTGAAGCAGGCCCTGCTTAGCACAGGCCGTCTCAATGCTCTTATTGAGGTATTCATAGCTAAGTCCCCTGGTTGGTCTGGTGTGGGGTTTTTTTTTCTTGTTTTATTTTTTAATACAGATTTAGGCTCCAGAAAATGTAGTTTGGGTAACACTTAGACTTACAATGAGACTTTTATTTACATAATTTATTTGTGAAGTGTTCTATATGGTAAAAAAACCAAAACAAAACAAAGTTTAAAAAACACTGTAGAGCAAATCTGGATGTCAGTCCTAAGTGTTTTTAGAAATAATTTTGAACTATTGTACTGAACACAAAGATGAAATACAGATGAAAATTGATTACTCGCTATTGTAGCAACCCTAGCTGGCAACTAAGCACCACCCAGCTGCTCACCCCCCCCCCCCCCCCCCCCCCCCCCCCCCCCCCCCCCCCCCCCCCCCCCCC
>NW_008794911.1:3315376-3335170 GCF_000699145.1 Aptenodytes forsteri
CTGGTGGGGTGGTGTGAGAAGCAGGAAAGGCCTTGACTCTGTGTAAGCACTGCTCAGCAGTAACTAAAACATCCCTGTATTGTCAACACTGTTTCCAGCACAAATCCAAAACACAGCCCCATACGAGCTACTGTGAAAGAAATTAACTCTGCCCCAGCCAAAACCAGCACACTCGCACCAACTTTAAAATGGCTTGAATGATTTTTTTCAAGGATTGATAGTGCAGTGTATCAATTGCTTCTTGTGTTCACTGTTCTTCATCTATGAAGACAGTATTCAGAAGTCAGAGTATACCTATTTATCTGTTTAGATAGTCAAGAAGACAATTCTTTATTGATAGCTTGTATTGCAATTAGCTATGACTGTCACTTAAGGATTTTTAGCATGCTTAATATAGGTCTGTCTGTAAATTGTTCAGAAGTTTAAAAGAGGGGCATTGGAGAGCATGCAAGTTGGGTGTCTTTACCTTTTTTTTTTCAGGTGGATACAATGGGAAATTACTGGTTTGAGATTTACTTTTAATTGGAAATACTATAATTTATAAACATCAATGCTATTTACTGGTTTTACATAATTTTGTTGTTGTGTGTTAAGTTCACAGTGATTCATGTAGTTCTTTAAGATGCCACCTGATTTTTCATGGATGCTTTCATTGCTCAGAGAAAAGGGTTAAATACAGTATTAAAGTATGCATTTTGCAATGCACTTAAGCATCTGTTGTATGTCCTTGTAATTGCATATAACAGGAAATGATGCTTTGAGATACTTTGTGCAGAAACCTTGTATGAAGAAGTACTGAGGGAAATGATGCTCGAGTCACTTTTAGTAGCCTGGGATTCTTCAGTCCTTGAACTCAATTGCATACATTCTGACTTCAATTTTGAGCATTGAATCTATAGAGGAACAAACTTACAGATCTTCAGTAAGGAGTATGGCAAAATAGTCTTTTGGTTTGTTAGATTTTATATGAAAAGAAAATAAAGCATTTATTTTCATTCTGTTGAAATGCAAATGAGTCTACCCTAAAGACAAATCACCTTAAGGATATGAGTTATTTATGTATTCGTAACTTGATTACTATCATTTTTGGCTTGCAGGGAAAACCATGTAGGAACTCTGCCTTCAGTAACATATTCTTGCTTATGCTAAATATTATCTGTTTCTTGTTTGCTGTCTTGCATCCTTGTTTTGTTCGTGTTTTTGAAAACTTTTCTTGTTCCTTTTTAAAGCCTTCTCTGGCAAGGGATATTCTGGTGTGTGTGATATGGTTGGACATGTCACAGGGTGACTCAACAGGTGTTGACTCTCTTCTCTTTACAATTCAGGTTCTTGTTCATAGTGGTGGCTGAAAGTTGCTGTTACTGAACATGTCTCACATTTATTATTAATAGTGGCTTTTTCTGTTGCCCTGTTGGCAGACCTCGCAGGGGGTTCAAGGATGGCGTGAAGATAACCTTCCACTTCTGGCAGGCTCTTTCAAGGAATAATGATTTGACTGGGGAGTACTGTTGTTTATGAATAGCTATTAGTTCAGCAACTTCCACGAATGCTAAAAGTTTATGTGAAATTACAAGGAAATTAGAGGTTCTCTTCTCACTACAATCAAATGCTGCATCCCACATTTCTCAGACCTGGTGAAGTTCTCTGTATTGCTGTATTTTGAACTCAGGTTACAGTATTTCTGTATGTAAATCTCAGTGATCAGTTGTTATACATACTAAAATTACCTTTAGGCTAGTTAGGTTTTTGTCAGAAACAAGATGCAAGTATGTTGTAGACTTTTATTTTTCAGTGCTAAATTTAAGCTTACTGTTTACATATCCATAATGATAGGTATTTGCTTATTAACATTTTTTTGACCTTGTGCAATACCTGCAGTTGTTTACGATTGTTCAAAACTTCTGCATCAATTGTTGCCTATAAAAATTTGAGAGGAGAAACAAAAGATTGCAGGAGAATGTTAAATAGATGGATTGCTGCCTATCACTTAATGGAAGAAATCACTGTCATTCTTTAGAGACCAATGGTATTCTTTTATTAGGAGCTACTTCTTTTGCTGATTTACTAGGATCAAAATGTTCTTACTGGCTCTGGTTTCTGCTCATGTCACGAGATTGAAAAACTGAGAAGGGACATCTATTTGCGCAGAACTGAAAAAATGCTGTCATGTTCAGAAGCTGAACAGATTGGTGGGGAACACCTCAATAACAAACCCCATCCCTAGGCTAAAGGATTATGTAACTTTTAACTTAATCTTTGCATTGCTTGAAATTTAAACTAAAGCCACTCACCTTGGCAGTTCCACAGTGCTCGCTAATTTTTCATTCCTTAGCCATCTAATGGCAGTCTTTTTGTTTTCACCCTAACACTTTAAAAGGTGAATGAAGATGATAGATGAGGACAGACTAGGCTGAGATCGAGTCCTTGATATTTATTATTGTTCTTTCCAAAATCTGCTGATAATCCTTCTAGGCTTTTCAGTGGAGCAGAGTCCTGTTGGGCTGCTCTGGATTCTCTGCATTTTCTGGTTCCAGAAGTGGCTCCATTTCTTGTCTTGGCTCTAGCACTAAGACCCTTCTCCGTTTGTATGTTTTTTTTCCTTGCTGAAGAACAGGGTTGTTGGAGGTAGGAAGGCTGATCTTTGAAGCACTGGCTAGTATTTCCTTGTCCTCCCTGTTGGATGTACCAAGAGGTGGGTTTCCAAGGACAAACCGTAGCATCTGTGTAGAAATGCGTTGTGTTTTACATACCTGAATGCAGAACATGTTCTGGTGGGTTAACAATCTCACCAAGCAGCTGCAACATTTTCCTTACAGGCGTGTTGCTATCATGTGGTTAGAGTGGAAATGCTTTGTCTTCTCTGTAGATGTTGATTGGAGTTGGCTGGGCCCACCTTGCCGATAAGCACTGCAGTTTGAGATCCTAGCTGTAAGGCTGAATCAAAAGGGAATATTTTGGAGCAGCCCAGGAAGAAAACCAAGCAGTAAATTCTGACACGATCAGCCAGTTGCTGAGCCACAGCAGCAGAGCTACAGAAGGACAAGAAGACTATTATTTCTGTTTGAATACCCTTTGAATAGGCTATAGGCTCTGGTATCTAAATTTGTTTCACGCATCGTTGAACTAGAATATTTAGAGGAGGGTCGTAGGGTTTTGCATGCTTTCTTTGTATGTCTTCTGCCTTTTGATTTGAAATGTTGTGTGTGGTGTGGCACTCGCTTTGAAAATTGAAATGAAAGATTTCACGTAAGGCTGAGAAGATAAATATTTTTATAATAATGTTTCTTGAGTCACAGGCATTAAAATTACCCTTAAGAAAAAAACCAAGATGTCTTATTTCTGCATGAGAGGAGGGATTGCAGTAGTACTGTAAAAGGAAACCAGACCTTTCTACTTCTGTATTTAGAATTTGCGTAGTGAAATGCTCAGAGAAAGTAGCTAAGGGTGGAAAAACCAAAGGTGAAGTCAAAGGTATGACTAGAGGAAAAGTGTCTTGCTGAAGAAGCCTAACCAATTGCATATGTTCTTCAATTCTGTTTTACTTGTTTTAAGTGAGGAGATACTAGTCAAGAAAACCATGCCTGCGTTGTAAGTGAGGAAGAGAGGAGTTGGTTTTGTATGTATGTGTGTGAGCTATGTGCACCCAGAAATGAAGTCCCAGAAGATACATGTTTGTATCTAAGTAAAGTAGAAAGCAAATAAAACATGCAAGCTGTACACATTTCTTGCGGTTCATTTGAGCCTTTCGCTGTTGTACATTGACTTTCTTAATACCTAATTTCATTTAAAATTTAAGAGTAGGTCTGTATGTGATATGACCAGAGGTGTAATGCTGTAAGGGATGCTGCTTTACAATACACATTTCTTTTGAAAATGTTAAAGATCATCAAGTTATTTTGGTTATGGGGGGAGAAATTATATTTTCAAGTGCACAGTAATGTTTGTTTGATTTTTGGGTTTGTTTTTTTAATTATCCAAATTACAACTTCTGTGTGTGCTTTTTTTTATTTTAGGCATCAAAAAATAAAGATGGAAAAGAGCAGAGTGAAGCTATATCACCATCGGAGGAAGAAGAAACTTTTTCTTGGCCTGGTCCCAAAACTGTTGTGCTAAGGAGGACATCTCAGGGTTTTGGCTTCACCTTAAGACACTTCATAGTTTACCCTCCAGAATCTGCAGTTCAGTTTTCTTTTAAAGTAAGTTACATTAATAATGAAGCACTTATATATAGCTTTATTATACTTTTAGGGTAAAAAATCCAGCTTGCTTGAAAGTAAATGTATATATAAGATTGTTTTACACAGATGAAAGATCCCTTGTGTGTAAGGTGGGTGGGCGGGCTCACTTATTACATTGTTTGATAACCATGTACTGATCTGTTCTAAGAAAATGGAATTGACTGGGTATGAGCTCACCCGAGTTAAAAATACTTGTTACCATGGGTAAGACCAGTGGTTATTGCAGAATATGGAAATATTTATCTCTACAGAATTTTTTTTACCCAAAGCCAGTGTGATTAGTCTGTACACCTTTTAAAGTGTAGACTTAAAGGGTGGGAGGCTTGTGGGGGGGGTGTTTTGTCTCATCCCTCCTGTCCGTCCTCTGCCCGCCCCCCCCGCCCCAATTGAAATTTGTCATACATCATATGAAGAGAATAGCCTGGAAAAGCATTAGTTTACAATAGTTTCTGAGTATCCTAAAATTAATGTATGTTAGAAAGATGGGTTGTGTTTCTATATTCTGTTCTTTCTGCTGAAAAGAACAACAATCTGCAATTCCCTGTCAGTCAGGAGACAAATATATACAGGCCTACATTAAAGGACAACTTTCTTAACTTAAAATATTTTACAGTTATTTATTTATTTAAAATAAGTAGTTCTAAATGTTAAATAGCTAATTGGTCTGCATTGCTCAAAGGGTGTATGCCTACATTAAGACAACTTTCTTAACTTAAAATATTTTACAGTTATTTATTTATTTAAAATAAGTAGTTCTAAATGTTAAATAGCTAATTGGTCTGCATTGCTCAAAGGGTGTATGTATTCTCCTATGTGACTGAACCTTTTGAAAGTTGCTGTAGTACCTGATGTTGAGAAAAAGTCCATTTAATAGTGATAGACACTTGAATATTGAGAGAGGGTTTTTCCTAGTGAGTTCAAATAATATTTGCTCATTTTAAAGTCATCAAGTATGCAAGTTCTCATAATCTATGCCACCTCTCATTTTCGCTTTTGCTTTTCCAGTTAGGCGGAAGAACAGATTCTTACCAAGATGGGGAATGGTTATTGAAGCTTCACGCTCTTCCCAAATAGCTAATTGACTTGTGTCTCTGCAGGAGTCTTTCGTTAAAGTTGTCATTTTTGCCTGTCCTAGGTGGCTGTAAGATTTCTTCTGAAGTAGAAAAAGCTGTGCAGGAGAAAGTTGGCACATTTTTCCAGTTAACTTCAGCTATTGAGCCTGCACTTGAGCACCCAAATTTTTTCCCCTTGACAAGGGGTCCCTGAAGCTAACTGGAAGCAAGACTATTAGCAGTATCAGGTGATCCCAACATTTCTGTCCTTCAACACAGGTTATAGAGAGTCTGCCAAGAGCAATATCTGGTTGAATTCCAGTGTGAAACAGGAAGGAGGGTGGGGAAGGCTTAGCTGAGCAGAACAAATTACATGCACTTTTTAGCATCTCCCAATGGCAACCCCTATTCACATTGAGGGCGAAAAAATAAACAGCGTGAGCAGGATGAATCTCCTTAACTAAGAAGTGACTGGATAGGTTTCTTCAGGAATGTATCAGTAGATCTTTCTGAGGAGGAGGATACCTTTTTCACATGCAGAAGGAGATAGGCACACGGAAGGGCAAGTAATATAAAAAAGAAATGTCAGCCCTTCTCCTCTTATTCACATCTGATGGTTTCTGAGAGAGACCCAGGCAGTACATAGTGAGCCTGATACCTGTAAATCTCAAGGCGTGTCTTGAAGTTCTACCTCCCCCTTCTTCTGCAAGAGAGCTCTTAGCACCTCTTTTTTTTTTTTTCCTCTGTTTCTTCTCTGATTTGTCAGAATCTGGTTAATTCATTCCCATTTCTGTCTGTTTTTTGAAAAGGAAATAATGAGATTGTTGGATAATCGTAATACTTTTATTCAGGGATTCAGTTACATGTAAAGATGGTAAGGTTCATTTGGACAGAGCCCTTGTCAATACTTCTGTAAATTAACCTAACTGTTACATTCTCTCTTCTTCCTTTTAATGTCCATGAGGTGGTAGGAAAAAAACCCCAGATCTTCAAAATTATTATTTGTGGGTCTTTATAAGGTGGCTTTTATAGAAGTCTGTGTACCTAAGTTATGGTACTAAAGAATGAAATTCACTTATTGTCAGCCTGATCCTAATATGAGGCAAATCTGATTTCTCTGCCGTTCTTATTTGACCAAAGATCGTATTGGATACCAGCTAATTACAGTCTCTGTCATTGATTCCAAGTTGAAATAGCATTCCTGTCTCTTTCCTCGATCAAAACTGTAATGGCCTTGGAAGGCAGAGATGTTTTGTTTTGCACACCTTAGAGGTAGTATAAAAATGATAACTATGATTTGGTTTTCTGACTGTCTTAAATCTTGTAGTAGCCTTGTCCCTTCTTCACACCTGAGAATGCATGCAGTTACCTCAGACTTAAGGTAGAGGTTACAGCTGGAACTTAAAGATGCCATTGACATAACAGCCAGAGTTACTCAATCCTCTACTAGTTTCTCAGAGACGCAATCCTTTTGTTATCACAAGTGTCAACCTGATGCTGTCACTTTCCCTCTAGATCAGTGCAGAGGTCTTTTTTTACCCCACGGAAGCTTTGCATTCTAGCTCCTCTGATTGCTTTCAAGGAGAGATTTCAAGATCGCTAAATCTTACTGCAAGTCAACACAAACTGGTAGAGGCAGTAAAGAGAAAAACATCTAAAACAGCTCTCCTTCAATCAGTCTTTCCACATTCTTTGTCTTTTTTTTTTTTTTTTAATACCCGCTCTTGGTACCAATTCAGAAATATCTAGTGAAAATTTCTCCATTAAAAGTTCTGCTTCTGTTGCTTGCAGTTTGTGTGTGTTTTGAAAAGCTGTTGACAGGTCAATTCTGTGAAATTCTGTTGACAGGTGGAATTTTCTGGGGAGAAAAGGACAAGGCTCCTCACATGGAGTGAACAGTGGGCATCTCTAGGACAGAGAGCATAATGCTCCTAGACTGCAGGGTGTAATAAAGGTCACACCACAGCTGGATATTCCGTGGGAATGGGAAGAAAAGCTTCCTACAGGCCGGAGAAGGCTGCAACCTGGAAAGTGACTGAAGTGAATTTTCTTGGAAGCAAAGAACTCTACCCCAAAGGATGTATTGAGTGGAGAAGAGTGGGCATTATTTTATAAAAATCTTTAATAATCTGTTCTCTGCCTAGGTGCATTTGAGGTGTTGGGGTTTTATTTAAATTTTAAGTAGTTCAGTGTTCCAGTTGTTAGTCTAAGAAAGCCTGTGTTCAGTTGAAAAGCCTTTTTTTAGTTGTCCTGGGGAGGAACTACAAGGAAGTGTACAAGGAAGAGGTCTAGGCAGATCTGCCTCAAAGCTCTGGCTGACTGGGAGTCCCAAAACACACTTGTCTTTTAATATATTAACACCTAATAGTACCTGCCTTGAGTTATCTTCAGTTCTTCAGGTGATTTTTTTTTTTTTTGGTGACACCTTCCCTTAATATTTCACAGACTGGAGGCACACCTTACCCTTGCTATTCAATAGGGAGAGAGCTGTAAGGCTTCTCCTGTTATTCAGAAGTGCAGAGCACCAGTCTAAAAGAATGAGGGTCACTTTTGTGCAGAAGCAAAGTCCATCTTACAGTCAAGAGCATGAAATTCTAGCTATCTGGTCCATCTCATGGATGTCTCTATGTGTCGCGGAACTTCAACAAGGGTTTCTCTTTTGTTTCAGAGCTGATCAGAAAAACCCAACAGTGCTAAACTTTCATTTTATTTTTAATGATGCTACTGATTTTTTCTGAAAAAGAAAGAACTGATCAAAACCTGTATAAAATAGGTGGAGTCGTGTTAACCAAGAGACTTAGGGTTTGGTGAGAGTAAACTCTAGTTGCAGATATTTATAGCCTTACACGTACAAAGCTGATTTCTGCCTTTCATAGACTTCTACTGTCATCAATGTGAAACTGCAATTCTTGGTAGATAGCTAGACCAGTGCTCTAACTGGCATGCTGGGCCACCTGAGTTAGATGTGTAACACCTGAATAAGCAGGGTGAGTTGCAAGAATAAAACTTGATACCTTAGTGACAAGGTGACAGTGACCCGCATAACTGCGTATGAGGAGCATCCATAAAGCTTTGTTTCCTCCATTTACATCTGACTGGAAAACAGGCCTTACTTGCTGTTGTTGAAATGATTGAACATGATTGGTTATAATTAATTCAGGGAAGTATCTCTGCGTATTTTAATACTGAATACTAGTATGTTATATTTAGTTTATTTATGTTTTTATTATATATTATATTAAATTTATTTCATTTAACATTCAGTGTGTACATAGTACTGCAGATCTAGGTCAAATTCAGGATATCTTTTCATGGTTCCTGCACAAAACAGCTAATTAACTACAAATCAAGGGACTATTTCTCATTGTAATTGTTATTAGTTAACTACTTTATAAACATTATGATAGAGAAAGGTTATGGAAGAAAGTGTTGTTTGGTAGGTCTGTTGGGAGGGACAGCCCTGTGTGAAGGATGGTGTGAAAGATGATCTTGGAACCTGAGATTGCAGTTTAACATATTTCACTTTGGCAAAAGTACTTGGCTGTGCTTGTGCGGGGCCACACACCGAACTGGGAATAGCTGCACATTCAGGAACAACCCATTATGCATCCTTCTTGCTTCCCATGCCTCCTTTCCCTTCAGAAAGTGAATAGGGAGTGTGTGGAAGATTTCTTAAGCTAGCCTTGCAAAAAACCTATGTTAAATTATGCTTTTAACATCAGATGTTTATTAGGATTTGTTAGTCAGCAACATGCTTTTTTTGCATGTGAAGTTCGTTCTCCAGGTTCAGTCAGTCTGAGAAGCAAGTAAGTGATAAAAGAAAACCTTCTCTAGGTATGGAAGCAGCATATACTAACATCTTGCAATGTGTAAGAGGTAAATGTAGGAGGGAAGGCTAATTCCAAAACATTTGCGTTATAAAGCATTCCATTTTTAAAGGCCTGAGCTCATTGGCTTGATACCATGAAAAACTAATGTTTTGCAGCTGTCTCTTATAACAGAGCTTTGCATACCCAGTGACAAACTGACAGACCCACTGCAGTATTTCATAAATGATGGCAATTCTATATTAGCTAACTTTTCACTTCCATAGTTCTTTCTGTTTTATAGCATCAAACCAGGTAACCCCCCCCGTGTGTGACCCACATTTTCCAGACTATGAGCTCTAATATTCAAAGTCCTAAAGATGTTTTTTCACTTGACAGATTGGGTGGAAACTAGAGACGTGCAGATGTTAGCCTTGTCTAATTCTTCACTGCTGTTCTTTTGGGTGATCATAGTTCAAAACCAGCTGGCTGTTACAGGGCTTCAAGCAATCTAGTGATAAATTTTAACAGTACTTGTCTACTAGTGTGGTATTTTTGCCAAAGTATAGAGCAGACAGGACTGTCCAGCTTAAGGGTATACCGTTTGCTGCTCTCAGAGTTTGGGTGGTAATTATAATTATCGTGGCTTTTTAAAAGTAGAACAAGTACCAGATCTCCGTTAACTCAGTGTTTTGGGGGTTTTGGGTTTCTTTTGTTGTTGTTTTTCTTCCTTAAAGTTATCTTTCTGTAGTATCTTACAAAGCTCCAGCAGAACTCTTGTACAAGTCTCACAAGAAATGTATTGCACCTAGGAGAGACTTCTCATCCTCATCATTATATAGTGTTCATATCCAGGTCTTACTCCCTCTCTTTCTTCAAGTCTTCCTCTCTTGAATAATTTGCTCAGATCAGTGTGCAATTGCTTTGAAAATATTTAATATGAAAAAGATAGTGATTTGTCTTTAAATGCAAAAGACCTAGAAATTTGGAATTAATCCATTTAAAAGTAGAAGGAAAAATACAGATGAAAATTATTTCTGTGATCATCTCCTTGCTCCTTCTTTCCTTCAGGACAAAGCTGTTTTAATTAGCTGAGGTGAATTGTTAGAAATACTTTCCAAATAGTACGGATTAGTCTAAGGAATTGTATTGAGGTTGAAAGTTTTTTACTCCATAAAGTTACAGTTCAGGAAAAAAGCATGTATTTCCATATTTAAACAATTGTGCTTTTCAAATGGTAGAATTTTTTAGATGAGATTAGCCATGATCTTTCAAAATTCTTTCATTCATATTAAAATAATGGACAAGAAAGTAACTTAAGTAATCATTTTCTATTTTAAGCATGCCATTCTCCCTCAGGACATTCCAGTTGTGTGATTTCTTTTTTTTTTAAGGCCTGTCAGTGATACCTGGTAGTTACGATTGTGTATATATAGTGCAATGAGCAGAAGGAGAACCTCTGAGGTTCTTACTAAATAGTGTTTGGGGTAGATATTTTTTTTTCTAGGCAGTAGTACTGAAGGCAAAACAAACTTGATATTTCAAATTTCAGGAAGCATTTTCAGAACTTAGTTACAAAATATTTTTAATCTCTTGCATATTATTTAGCTTTGAATCCTTAGATGATTAAAGTATAACCTCTCCTGCCTGGCTTTCAGGGTGGAAGCATACTTGCAATGCCACACAGTGCAGTATTAGGCTTCATGGCAGTGTTTTGGGGGTTTTGGTACATTTGTCTTCAGATCATGCTGTTCATGTTTTTTCTGTGGGGATGTTTCATGGAACTGTGCTTAGTTTTTTTTAAAACAGGTATTACACTACATTCTCAGAATGAAAGCCTTAATTCTGTAAAGTTAAATATTTGTGAAAAAGTATGAGAGATCAGAATGCAGACTTAATCTTACAAGTTCACTTCAAGTCTGCATTTTTTTCCATTTATCAAAATTTTTAATATGCACTCTTTCTTTTTCCTTAGGATGAAGAGAATGGGAATAGACAAGGTATGTCTTGTTTTTATTCTTTCACAGATCCAATACGTTCAACATTTCTCTTCAGCTGTGTAATACACTCAGTAGCTACCTAGGAGTTTGAAATGTAGAATCACTTCAGTGTGACCATCAAGCTCATTGAATTTCATGGCATTGGAGCAAAAGAAAGAAAATGTCTGTCTCTTAGCTTCACTTATTTAGTGTAGGTGTTTGTGTGGCCACTGTTAATTATGTGCTGTATCGCTTCTGTGCTGTGTATATCACCTTGTCATGTATATGACAAGAAGACAAGAAACCAGCTGTGTTACCTTTTTAGTGCCAAAGTTTCACACTCTTAATTTGATCTGCGTGTAAGACCCACCGTTATCTGTGCAAAGTACTACTATAAAGGGTTTGAGTCTCATGGATATTTATATGCATGCATTTTAAAAAAAGTGCTATACAGTGTGTCTAATAGCAGCCAGTGTGAAATTTGAATTTTGTTGCAACTTACTCTAATAAAAGCAACACGTAAGTATATAAACCTAGTGTTGGTAGTGATGGTAAAAATTATCCACAAAAGTGGTATACAGCTGTTTTAAAAACAGAAGATAAAAAAGGTTATTCCTATTAGCTTCGTGATACTTTCTTCAGTATTTAATAGTACTGATCTAACTTATTTCATCAGTTTTGGTACTGTTGTGTACATTTGAAGAGATCCATGAAACATGCTTCAGTGATGTCAGATAAGATGTGTGAATAAAATTCTTGCACTTGATTTAGGAGGGATGGAAAAATAACTTATGTCTAGGTTATACCTGTCAGGTCCTCTCCATTTTCTTTCTCCATAGCTTTCTCCCTCTTGCATTGTGTGTGTCTGTTCTCTTTCTTAATTCACCAATTAACTTATTAATTGGTGCTACATCTCAGTCCCACTTAACTTAAATTTCTCTTTGGTATTTAGCTATTTTCTCATCCACGCTCCCCTTTTTGCTGATATCTTATTGTTTCCTTAGAAGGGTGAAAAATATGTTGATTTAGGTAAGGAAATTGGGTTTTCAGGTTGAGAGCCCAGTCCCACTTCCTCTTTTTCCCAGTCTGTTGTGATGGTAAGCTACGCAGAGGAGGTGGGATTAGTTGCATTGCGAATGTAATGTGCAGGGCTTCAGTTTGTGCTTCATCTGGCACTGCAGCACAACTCGTTGAGGACAGGTCTGTTCAAAGGTGGGTACCTTTGCTCAGAGACAGCATAGGGTGAATGCTTGTTTTACTGGGGGGTTACAGTCTGCTTTACATGGTAGCAGGGAATGGTACGTGGTTTCAGTGTACTTTTAAAAATCTCATTTAGTTGGAAGAGAGGGAACATGTCTGAACTTTTTCAGGTGTTTTGTGTAACTGTGATATATTATAGAAGCATTCTGGGAAATACGAATTTACTCGAACTTTCTTACTTTTCTCTTGGAAGCAGATAAATTCATCCATTTCATCCTCCTAGTCTTACTCAGTTGTCACCTGCTTGTTAAACAGTGAAAAGTCAATCTCTTCCTGTTCCTAATCATCCACCATCTACCCCCCAAACTTGTGACCTCCTGTATCCGCTTTGGCATACAAAAAGAAAAGGCAAATTCCTTTAGGAAGGGAAAGGAGTCAATCCTCTGTGCCAAACCAGCATGGAAGATACCACTTGTGGTCTAGAGAAAGAAGTTCTGCAGTATTCTTCTTGTCATAGCGAGAACTGAATCAGCTAAAGATGCAAATGTGGGCCTGTTTATCTAAAATGTTACCTGAGATCCATTTTTCAGCAGAGGAACCAGCAGTAAACAAACATTTGCTTGGTTCACTGAGACCTGTGCAGGTGGGAGCAAGATCACTTTCTGGAAATTTTTGTGTAGCTACTTCAACTATGAATCATAGCTCAACTGTTGCTTATTTATAGCAGCGTAGTATGTTGTATGCCTTGAAATACAGATCAAAGGGCACAAAGTGCTCTGGAAAGATAACAATATTCTCATTAGCAGGAGAGAAGTTTGGACTTGTGCTCCTTCTGGAAAGAGAAGAAGAGATGACTGTGAGGTGGAGGATGTAGGTGTCAGTAGAACTTAACCTGCCAGTTTTGTGTATTATGCCTTTTAAAAATAAGAAAATGGGACAAAGTGTATAAAACATTTTTCTCCAGCATTTAGTGTGATCTTGGGAGGTGGGAGGGATGAAGCGGTTTCTAATTTACGTTGCTACAAGTTGTTCCCAAATGAGGTGAATAGGTAGCTTGTGAGGAGAAAATCAGGAAAAGCATATCTCATTTTTCATGTTCACAAACATCATGTTAATTTAGCAAAAGCAGGTATGCCAGAAATTCTGTAAAGGATTATCACAAGGATTCTTAAAGTAATTAACATCGGAAAATTAGGCCGAGCCGCTTTGGAGCGGCAAGAAGCTGTGTGTTTGACTGCTGGATGTGGGGGTCCCTTGCTGCTGAAGCACCAGTTGCTTCAACAGCTTGAGGAAGAGCGGGTTGCTGGGCAGGAGGCTGTGTGTTGTGTGTCGTACAGAGGAGCCATCTAGTGGCAAATATATGTATTTTCCCTCAAACTGAATTGGAAAACTTGCCTGTGTGAAGCTCTGTCTTAATTAACAATGAAAATATCTTAATGATAAACATTTTTCTTTTGAAGTCTGTAGATGATAATTCACTTAATTCACTTGAGCTTTCCTCTCTCAGACTAAGCTAAGGGGATTCAAGCGTTTCATTTTTGTGAAGCAGTGTGTGCCAGTGCAAAATTCTTTTTTAAATTGACTTTGAGTGAAGATTTTTAATTACTTGCACTTTCTGCTTTGTGCTTTTCATACATTAAACTTACCTTTAAAAGTTGAGATTTTTGTCAGGTTCAGCATTTACAGATTTGAGTAGGTGAGTGTAGAGTAAAGCATTTCTATTATTATTGCCTTTTATTGAAAGCACTTGAATATTTTTTTTTGAAAGGAGCTGAGTACCTAATTAAGTCTAGAGGGCAGAAGATAAAAGCGTGTGCCATGTTTGATGTATTCTAACAGTGAAAGAAATATTTTTATAGGGTTTTATGTTCTGGTATAGAATTTTAGTGCAACTTTTTTAGTATATATTTCGATCATGCTCCTGGCTTGCATTAATCTTGCTTTTGGTAAGCAGTAAGATTTCAGAGCATTTAGAATAAAAGGTAATGCAAATTCATCCAGGAGAGCTCTAAACTAAGAATGACACGGGAGGGAGATGATGGCCAAGAAGCAAGTGAGGAAGTGGTGGATTGGGTTGTTAGCAAAGGGGTTAGGATGCTGTGGACAGGAGACACCTCAAGGTCAACAGTTGGGACAGAAGGGGACCACCTCAAGTGTATGCACATAAGTAAGGGAATGCCTACAGGACAGTATGATGGGGAGAGCTCTCATCCCTTTTTTGAGGGCCTCTCTGAAGCCCCTGTGCACTCACACAATACAGCATGGGGAACAAGCAGGAGGAGTTGGAGGTCTGCATGCAGTTGCAGGGCTATGATCTCATTGGGGTCACAGAGGTGCGGTGGGATAGCTCACAGAAGTGGGCTAGAGTGCTGTAGTGGATGGGTACAGGCACTTGGGGAAAGACAGGTTGGGAGAACACGGAGGTCCAGTTGCTTTTGTTGTCAAGTTGTGAGAGAGCAGCAGGGATGCATGGAGCTCTGGCTTGGGATGGATGGGGAGCTGGCTTAAAGTTTATGGTCAGGATTTGCAGGCAGACCCATGTTTTGGTGGGAGTCTGCTACAGACTGCCTGATCAGGGAAGAAGAAGTAGATGAGGCTTTCTTCAGACAACTTCTGGAAACCTCATGTGTGCAGGTCCTGGCCCTTATGGGAGACTTCAGCACCCTGTTATCTGCTGGAAGGGCATCACAGCAGATTTACCCTAAATATTTTGTAGTTATTATTTGCAACATTTCTGTTCTTTCCTACTTTTACTGCTCCAGGTTGTGACCTTAAGCTAAGCAATTAAAATGCTTTTCCAACAGGTGCACTTTATCAGAAGATGCAGGTCTTTCTCAATGGATTCCTTGGTCACTGACTGGAAACTTGTATCAGCTTCTATGTTTTTTTTGAGAATTTCTGTTATTCTGACCAGCCTGTATTAACTTGGAGTATCTTTTTCATGTGTTTTGAGGATGGTACACTGTCAGTATTCTTCCTGTTTTCTGGAGTTGCCCTATTCCAAAATTTTGTTCAAGAGGTATCTCACAGGCAGAAGTCTCCCAGGAGAGCATTGTAGGAATATTTGGAGACAAGCTGAAAAATACCTATGCCTATTAAAAATAATATTTTATATTAAAAACTTGCACTGTCAACATGTGATAAGTGGTGCTGGAGAAAACCATCTCCGTTGCCATGCTGTCTCCATGCCATTTCATTGTGCACTTAATATGGTGAATATGTTGTCCTTCAAAGACTCGTTGAAGCTGTAGTTGGCAAAATACAAGTTTAGTACATATTAAATGGGTTGGTTGTTTCTTGTATCTTGTCCTAAAACATGTGTTTTCTTCAAAAATATTTGGCTTGTGGATCGTGATTAAAATGAACAGTGATAAGCATATAGAAATAGTCTGAAAGGAATTTCATCTTCTCATATGAGAACTAAGGTATTTTATGTTTAATACAGTGCCTGGAAATCTAGTATCATTATAATCCAGTATCATATTTTTTTAATATGATGTTCTCACTTTCCTACTTTATCTCCTATTTCTATGTAGAAGTACCTATAGCAACTAGCAGCTTATCTTCCCATAAACATGAAAGGCAAGTTAGGTATATTGCTCAGTGTCCTTTTCTGTAGAGACAGAGTGTGTGCTTTCTAATGAGACTTTAGACATCGGTTTTCACTGAGATTTCTAGATTGTTAAATTGTGATCACCAGGCTATTTTTTTTTATGTGCCTAACTATGGATTAAAGTTTCTACCCTTCAATTGTCTAAGCTAAACAGTTCCAATTTATTACCTGAGCTCCTTCAGCTCTGTGCGAGTCTGGTTTGACACTGTAGAGCCTTTGGGGGAAAGGTGGAAAAAATGCAGGAAAAGCTTTTTATTCCTTACTGCCGCTTACATAATGCCTTGAGTTTTTGATGTTTTATTTCTTTAAACAGACTGTTGATTTCTGTAATGTGGTTTGTGTTCTCCCAGGATTTAATTTAATCCCACGTTTTCTAACATCATTGTCTATCAGCTCAGTCTGTTATGAAATAAACTAATTGTGCCTGTGATGATGGGAACAAGGTAGATAAGGAACAAGAGAATGAATGTGAAAGCAAATAATTGGAAAGGTCATAGATTTCTGGGATAATACGGTCTAAGGTATAGGAGTGAGAGACAAGAGCTATGTAACACTAATGCTTTAGGATAATGCCACAGTAAATTGTCCTTTTTTGTGGATTTTTAATCCAACTTTGTTTTTAACACTAAATGTTGAGAATGGTAAAAGAGGACTTGTTTAGTTTTCCACTGAGACCAAAGCCTGATGATTCCTTGTTTCCCTTAAGGTACATCCAGAATGTCCAGCAGAGTGGCCTTCCAACTTGTCACATGTATAATGTTTCTCAGTGACTACTATTGAGTTCAAATCATCTTTGACTTTTAATAAAAAAGTGAAGAGCTGCCTAAGTGTAATTTCCATGGATTTAGGGGAGAGTCTGTAGGTCCACTACAACAGATATAAATTGAATGGCTCTATGCTTATCTAAGAACTAAAGTAAATCCTCTAGACTGTTTAATCATAGGTTAAATTTTAAACTTGAAAAGGTTTCATTTTAGATTTGAGAGAATTGGAAAAAATTGTCATAATATTGCCAATGCCAGAGGTGCTTTGAGTAATAATAGAATGTATTTTTCCTGTATCACAAAGTTGAATGCCAGGTGTTTCTCTGCTAAATGACTCAACAGTGCTATTTTACTTGTTATCGTCCTCTTCTAGAGGCTCATCCTTGGCGCTGTATTTTGCTTAGTGTTTTTTAGTTGAGTTAATTTGTGCTTGACAGAGGGTGAAATAAGCTCTGTCAGGGCTGGGCTGGGACCTTTGGGCTCCTTTTCTGCAACGGATTGCTAGTGGAGAAATGCTTAGTATGTATGAAATTCAGTTTGCAGACTGTAAAACCCAGAATTGTCTTTAGTTGGACTCTCTCGGTTAAATGTAATCCTGACAGTTTTGTGATTTATATTTAATTAAATGAAATCTCTGTTAATAAATGTAAGTTATACTTTACTTTCAGCAATCTCTTTTTGAGTAGCTTGGGAAATGATTAGCAGGTTTTTGATTCAGTTATCAATTAGAAGCATTTGTCCCACTGTAGCTGTACATATTTCTCCTCCCTTTGCCTGAAAGGCGTCCCATGAATCAGTGCCACTCGGCATTGTTGAACCAATGGCGTGTAAATGCCTTGGATATCCAGAAGCAGACTTGTAGATCTTTGTGTTCAAGAAGACTGTTCCTTCCTCTTGAGTCAGAGAAAGATGTACATAAAAGCCTGTCTTAATTTAATAATTTGAGGTGTTTCATGGGGCTGGTGATTCTTTAGTATAAAAATGAAAGTCACCCTTGCTGTTTGCTGAGCGTAGGGCCAGGAGTAAAAATATTCTGTATAAGGTTAACAAAACTCTGTAGCCTTTATTCAGTTCCTGTGTTATAAGGATTTCTAAGTACAGTTCAGCTGCCCTGAGAAAAAGATTTTTTTTTTTTTCTTCTAGGAAGAGGAGAAATGGCATGTTTTTAAACAGCAGATTCTTAGGAGAGACTTTGTAAGAAAGTATGTTGTTATACTGTGTCCCGAAACACTTGCAGATTTGTGCTCTGCAGGTCAAAAAGAAAGGAAGAGCTACGTCAGCAACAGTGCTTTGGCATGGATTTTTTTGGTTTGTTGGGTTTTTTATTTCCTCTTCAAAATGTAAACGTTCTTTGTCAGAGAGGTGTCCTTTGTGTGGTCTTTATGACTCAGATGTTTCTGTCTGACTGTGTTTTATATTGGAAGGTTAATGACTACAGAGAAGTGATGTGCTTGTTGCTATCTTGTAGTGTGTTGGTAGATTCAATAATACAACTTCTGCCATGTCATTTTGTTTTCCAGATGAATTGCAGAGCAGTATAGTAATACCATCTGGTCTGCAAAGAGGAGCTTAAAAACTAGCTCAAGGTTACCGCATTTGATGTAATACTAGTTATGTTTCTTGTAGCAGCTGTATTCCAAACTAGCATTTTAGGGGATTAAGCTAGAATTGACACGTGGATAAAATTACTTTCTATGTCAAGTTTAGGGGAGTTAGGAAAAGTTTTGCTGTATATGACCCCCCCAATGTAAGTTAATTATAAATGTTAACAACTCTTTATTCTACTGTTCTGTTTAAAAGTAGTAATTTTTTTTTAATACTCCCTTTTATCAGGGAGAAGGCGCGTATTAGAATTTTATTATTTTGCAAATCAGATGTCTGTGCTAGTGCAACGTACTCCCCTCTGCCACTTCTGGCATCTCAGACATTTGTCAGGAAAGCTTCCTCGTAACTTCACAATGGGAAACTTACTTTCCCCTATCAGACTGTGAAGGTGGTAATGCCTTGCAGTCTCAGCTAGTAGATCCAGGTAGTATAAAGGTTAGATCATAAATGATGGTAAATATATGTATTATGAAGAAAGTCTTTAATTTTATTTGACATTAATTTGAACAACAGTTGAAACAAGATACTACTCACTTAATTCTGTAGATTCTACTTTGATCTCAATGGTTATTGAAGGTAGCAATTAGTGGGTTTTGGTTGAAAGTTGCTGACTAATTAGAAGATTTGCATAGAATTATGAAAAATTTACATGTTGGCTAGGAAAAATCCTGTTGCAATAAACTGCTTTTCTGTATTTGTCTTGCATTTGATTATAGGTGTTTGTGCTTCTTCAGACTACTTAACTTTGGTTATTTAGACTAAGGACCTCATTATAAAGACTTTCCTGATTCCTTACTGTCCTTGTTTAAGCCAATGAATTTTGCCTTGAGCCTTCTATATACTTGGTGATTCATTTTTATTTCCTTATTTCTGATGATACTGAATCTCTGAAGTAAAAGTTCAGACACCAGTTTTCATTTGACTAGCATCACTTAAGGGAGTGGTTGCACTGCAAGGAATATTTTAGTCGCTCTGTTAGTAAAACTACATTACTGCCTGGACAATAACTTGAGTTTTAATTTATCCTGACTGGTGACCATTTACTCATGCTGGCGATTTTTGTGTGCTCACAAGACTGATAAAGGAAAGAACAACTTTATCTTTATGGACTGTTTTTCAGTTTCTGATCAGCTAACTTGTGTACTTAGCAACTTTATATGCTTCTATTTTTTTTTTATTGCCCTTACGTAAGACTGCACCTCTGTTTATAGCTACATTTGTGGAGAAATGAAGTAAATATGAAATTCTTTTTCACAGAAGTTGTGCTTTTTTATCTGTGTTGCTTTCTTGCACATGTGAGTGTGTTCCTGGCAGCTCACACTTTCACCTGCTCTTTGTGTGTGCGTAATGTCTTGTTTTTCACTTGCAGTTGAAGATTTGGGAGAAATTGTCTTACTTGCTGGTAGCCTGCAATGTAATGCTTAATTATAAAGTTGTTTACAAAAGTACGGAGAAGGAGGGAGGTGACAAAGTAGTATGCAGTAATAGGCACTTGAAAAGCACTGGCAAACAGAATAGAATATTTCAGTTGGAAGGG
>NW_008794911.1:3335740-3371169 GCF_000699145.1 Aptenodytes forsteri
CCCAAAGTCCTCAGCCGCTCCTCACAGGACATGCCTTCCAGCCCTTTCACCAGCTTTGTTGCCGTCCTCTTGGTCGCATTGAGTACCTTCACATCCTTCTTAAATTGTGGGGCCCAGAACTGCACACAGTACTCAAGGTGAGGCCGCACCAACGCTGAATACAGCGGGATAATCACCTCATCTGACCGGCTGGTTATACTGTGTTTACACCCCATGATACGGTTTGCCCTCTTGGCTGCCAGGGCAGACTGCTGACTCATACTGAGCCTGCTGTCGACCAGCACCCCCAGATCCCTTTCTGCAGGGCTGCTCTCCAGCCAGTCCTCTCCCAATTTGTACTTGTGCCTGGCAAGGGTCCAATAAGGCTACATCTCTGACAGACTAGTAATGTGAGCTGCTTTACTGTTCTTTGCTGTATCGCCTTGTAAGGAATTGCTGGCATGCTCAAAAAAATTAGGCCTTTCGGTATTAGGAAGGAAAATTGTGAATCCGGTCTGACCCTATGTAGTGCAGAGCTGGAGAACTTAGTGTAAAAGTTTCACTGTGATAATCTGCTGTAGATGGTGGACTTTGGAAGGAGGGAAGTGTAGGCTCAGATTTTGGACAGCATCTTGCTTTTGCCTGATGACTGGGTGCAGACAGGACCCAATGGAGATTTAAGCACGATTAAATTGAAGTGTAGTGATTGTTAAATTTTGAGACATGAGGTAAGTTATTAGATTATCCATTTTATTTGGAATTTATTTCTGTAATGATTGAGTGCACATCTGCAAGATTTATTCCCCCTCAGTTGCTCTGAAGAAAGTATTGTTAGCTCCTACTGTCAGAAAATATTGTTTAGCTTTGCTTGAGTTTCAAACTCAAAATATAAACATACACTTTGAGGCTATGTATTCAAGTAAGTTCATTTATATGTTACTGATGGAAAGAAGTTTTGGGTTGTATCCAAGTATGTAAAAGACCAAGGAGAAATGAAGAGCATGTATTCATCTATCAAAGCTTGGGAGTCCTAGGTTTTCTTCTTGTCTTTACTTGTATTTCAATATTACTGAGCTGTAAAATGAACCTGCAAATGTAAACAACGTTTTAAAACTTGCATCCTAATCTTTTGCCCCTAAATTGATCTTTATCTTTAGGGTGGTGGTTCACTTTTTTAGGAAGAAGGATGACTGTTCAATATAGCCTCCTTCTGCATGTAGGACAAAGAAAGAAGTTTAATGTGTAATCAACTTTGTGAATTGGTCCATAAAATAGCTGTGAAAACCTGAAGTGAGTGCCCGTATTGTTGAAGAACCTCTTGGTGTAGCTGACAGGTCAGTCAGAAATCAGATGTTCAGGGAAGCCTTCAGTCTCTGGTCTCCATAACTTGGTACGGTTTTCCCCTCTAGCTCAGAAGTGGGAAGTGTATTAAAGGTATTCTGTGTTGGATATTGAATGGGAGTAACCTTATCTGCTTGACCTCTTGCTTTGTGTGTTCAGGTATGGACAAGGCATAAAGTAGTATTTGAGTTTTAAGCAAACTAGCAGTAGGCCACTAACGCTTTTTGATGATTGTTTTGCAAAGGAAGCTGAGGTAGGCCCTTGGTGTTGGGTTATAAGTATCAGATATTAAATGTTATAAATTAAATGTGCCATAGGAGCTCCAGTTTTTTTTTTCTTGTCACTTTTGGGATTGTAAATCTCTTCAGTAAAAGATTTAAGTGACAACACTGGGAAGGATGTTTGGTGGTCCTGTAAAAGGTCATACTTTTAAGTACATTCTTGTTAAGTGGTTGAAGCAACCTTTTGTTCATGGCATCTGGGTAAATTATTCTTGGAGCTTGTCTAAACTTGCTGAAACATTACTGCCTCTTAAAGGATGAGACCCATCATGTGTTCAGTGTCTATTTAAATCAGCAGATTAAAAATGACAGATATTAACTTTGGTTCACAAAGAGCATTTTGTATGTCTTGTAGCTGTGTCCTGCTAATCAAATTTTAAAGTATTTGGGGACTGAGCTACCAGCTGGAGTTTCTTGATTTATAATTCAGTTGCTTTGTATATAGTAGTTATCTGATTCTATCAAATCAACTTCTTGATTATTCTCTACCAATCTGGAGTTATTTTGAGAAGGCCATTTAGAGCCATATGAGTAAGCCATTTTGTTCAACTGCTTTGTGGTAAAATGACAGGACACTGAGGGTCTGCAGAAGGCATTAGGCCAAAACTTGTATTTGAAAAATGTGAATCAGAGTCAGAGGGAAGTTTGGTTTTGTGCAATTTATTAAAATTCTTCAAATAATGAGCTTTTCCCATATGGAAACTGAACCAAAAAAGGTTAAGGGGGGCACCTTATTTATCTTCAATAAATAATGCTGTGGCTTAGTAAACATGGCCAGGTGGGACATTTAAAGCTGTAGCGAAAGTACTTCCAAAAGCAGTGCTATTTGTGCCTAAGTCAAAGATTAGTCACTGAAGAAGTGATTAAAACGTAATAGTCCAGTTTCGAGGAGTGTTTCTTTTATGAGCAGTGCCAGTTTTAAGCAATCCCTTTATTCTCTCCTGCTGTTCCTGCTTTTTCTGCAGTTTATATCATCCTCTCCACTATGCCAGGGTTTCCTGGTAAACTGGAAGCCAGACCTAGCTTATTTTCAATCCACATCATTTCCCCGGGCTGGCTCATCATGTAGCCTCCAAAGGGTGATATTTCCCCAGCTGAGAGTGTGGTACAAGGGTAGTAACTGGTGATAGGACCTGGGAGGGACCAAGGCTGTTAAAGCCAGCACTGGCACTGTAAAAGCTTGTCCGGCTGTAACCTTTGAGGTTGTGCCAGCGCTCATGTTTTGCACCGTGTAGGACAGGTGTGTCAGGAGAGACCAATAACACTGTAGAACAAATTAAGTTCAGTGCAGTCTTCTGGAAGACTGGAAATAAAGTTTCAAATTTTATTTTTGGGTGGTTTTTTGGTTTTGTTTTTAGCTCACTGGCATAAAAATTACACTAGTGAAGCTGTGTATAAGCTATAAACTTACTCTACCTACATACAGATGTAGCTCAGGACAGCATCACTGCATTTTAGCCTGCAATGTAGCTGTGGAGGTTTTTTTTGTTGTGGTTTTGTTTGTGTGGGGGTTTTGGGGTTGCTTTTGTTATTGTTTTGGTTTTTCCCCCCCCCCCGTGTGTTTTGTTTGTTTGTTTTTTACTGCACTGCCCCCTTCCTGGCCCCCACCCCCAATCTTGATATCTGGAAGCAGTGGCTACTTCAATTAACAATTACTTAGATTTGGTGGCATGCATGTAAAAGCACAAGGTACCTGTGTTTCTAGAAGCATAGAAATTAAGTGTATACTGAGAAGGCAAGAAGAAACAAGTGTTATGGTTTCTAACTACTGTAGACTAACTTCTACATTTATATTGTGTATATATGGATACATACAGCATGTGCAGACATTATAATTTACTTTGAATTATACATTGCTCTTTGAATTTTGATAAATCTTCAAGAAAACTTTAGGCTTCATCTTGGAGCATCTGAAAAACACTGTTAGAAAATCAGTGTTACAGTTCTATGAGGACTATAAATCAATGTTATGTTTTTTTCTTCTAAGGAAAGATGTAAAAATTTTATTTTTCAGTTTGTACTACTAATTCTTACTCAGTTTGTCTGGGTTTATATCTTATGCCAGATAAGAATCTAGAAGAGGAAGGGGTAATTCTTACTGAATAGTGTAGGCATCAGCATGAGGATGAAGTAGCAATGAGATGATGAAATGAACCTGAAAAATACCACTTAATGGGACATATTCGCAAGTTTAAGTTTGAGACACATCTCTCTCCCCACCTCCTTCCCCTTTCTTTTTTCCCCAGGCACCTGAAAGATCTTTAGTGTAGCCAAACGAAATGCTGTCTTTAGGACTCCTAGTCTCTCTTCCTTCCCTCATCCAAAACTGAACTTGAGTATTTAATGTAATGATGAACATGGCAGGATTACATTTCACAATAATTCTTAAAGTAAAAACATTGTAATGCAGTATAATTAAATGCTTTTAAGCAATATTCTTTCTTCCTCAGGAAAACAAAGAAATAGACTGGAGCCAATGGATACCATATTTGTTAAACAAGTTAAAGAGGGTGGACCTGCTTTTGAAGCTGGACTGTGCACAGGTACCGTTCTTCTGTAACACCGATAGCATGTTTGGTGTACATGATGTAAAATATATATGATTTAAACTTCTACATATAGTTCTGTCTTCCATTTAAACCTTGTTCTTTCCTTCAGAAGTTTGAAACTTCTCTTCTAAGTTGTTCTCCAGTGTTTTTCATCTCAAAAGCACCGTTGTGTTCTCTCAGGAGGTGCTATATAAAATGTATTAAGGCATTAAAGTCTTAGTCTTTTTGTATTATTATCTTTTAAAAAAGAAGGAACAAGTATATGGTAAAATATGTGAGGAGAAAGAGAAAAGGGAGGAAATTGACACCTGTAAGCTCCTGTTTCTTGTGTTTGTGACAAATTGATAACCTCAAAACATTCAGGTTTTTGTCCTTTGAATTAAATTATTCCACCTCCTTTGAATTACATGGGAACAATCCAAGTCTATCTCTTATCAAATTTTGTTCAGTTGTTTGATTTAATCAAACTGGAGAGCAGAAAGCATGTTTTTTGTGAAGTGCCAGGTACTTTGTCACACCTTTAAGCGTCGAAGGAAAAAAAGCTATGTTAGAATGGGAAGTCTTACAAGTGTCAAAACAGTAAGTTACGTAGGTGGGTACCACTACAAACACAGGTTTCTGTTCTTAAAACTATGACAAAACATATGTTCTATGAAAGGATTATATTTGTGTCGATAATGGGATGTTGATATTTTCTTTTGAAAACAGTTATGTACATGCATTTGACTGGAATAGAATAATTTTTGTATGTTTCTTCCTAAAGAAATACAAATATTCTAGGATGATCGCAATTTAAAAACAGTACTAGATCCTTCTTGTACAGCATAAGGCATTTTTCTTTTTTAACTCTTCCTCAAGTAGTTATTCAGGGAAGGGCTACTTTGGCATTATTTTAATGCTATTATATAAACAAATGTTTTGGCTTGATAAAGTGCAGCATATGTTGAAGTTGTACAGAGGAGCCATGTTAATTTCTACTCTGTTCAGTGTTTGCCAAATTGAAAGAGATTAAATCCATAGAGAATATTTTATTTTTAAGCATAGAAGAGATTTTTTAGGAGCCCAGAATAAAGAACAAAAAATAAATGAGAAAATACATTTTTAAATTACCAGAATATTATTCTTATAACTGCTATCAGCACTGTGTGTTTATCTAATTGGGTCATGCCACTATTTCTTGTTTAAAACTTTAGGGTGAAATATATTACTATATCTCTTATCTTGAAATTATATTATAAAACACTCAGGGAATGATCAGCAAGGTAGATTGCTTAATCTCTGATACAGACACTGTATACATTTCTTATTTTGTAGAATCAACATTTTTAAATTCAACTTGGCTTTGTTTCATGGTCACACTAATGGAAAGAAAATACTCGAAAATCTAATACGAGTTTAGGTAGTTATGTTTGTCAATTCTTATTTCACTGCTGCAGGGTCCTTTGTAATACTGACAGTCTCAACCCAAGCTTCGTTACCCAGAATCAATGAGCTCTGTTTCAGGAGCCTACCTGGCTGCTACTCACCAGAAAGCTTGGAATACTCTTGCAAATTTGAGGAATAGGTTAAAAAACCTTAAATGTAAGACAATTCATTCTGAGTATTTTTGAATACTCCTGTGAAATTATCTTTGTTAGTTAGAAAGATCATACTTCCCATCTTTAACCTCTGAGGCATTTCATTAAAAAAGAACATATCTGTGAGTTCCAAACATAAATATTTTAGAAATACTGAAATACAGATAGCCAAAACAGATCCACATTTCCCATGTCTTGATCTTCATGCTGTCATTTATGTATATGCAGGAATGTAAAGAACTAAAATCTGTGTGGAAAGGGCGATGGTGTAAATGCATTCAGATTAATTTTTAGTTCGATCAAAGGTATTTAATGGGCCACCAGATTGATAGAGAGCTATTAGAAAAAGCCTTCATGCTTCTATACCCTTTTTTTGCACTACAGGCACTGGCCTTCCCGTTTATGTGTACCTGAAGCTGAGCAAAGTTGTATTTTGCGGAGTTGCCTGCGCCCACTTCTTTCATGTAACCAGTTCTGCAGCGTGTCCCACCTGAGTTTTTTGGCAGGTTCATTGGATGCATGATTCAAGTAGACTTGTTTCACTGCTGTGTGTAACCTAGTCTGTTTCTTTGAAAAATAAAAACTGCACAAGAATAGATAAGATATGACCTACTTCAAAGATACCCCTAATTACAGTTTTTAGTGGGAATACTGAGTAAAGATCTACATCTGTGGGCAAGTTCTGAAACAGCCTGGAAAAAAGCCAGTTTTAAGTTCCAGAGAAGGATCTGGTGTGTTCTAAGGAAGTCTTGCCATACGATCTAGAAGGACAGGGTTCAGAGCTTGTAAATAAGAATATTTTTTGGCACAAACTGTAGCATTTCTTTTTCCTGCAACTTTTTGAAAAGATTTATTTTGGTGTGATACTGAGCATTTCAAAATTACCTTTGTTTTCATGAAAGTCCAGTTTCTCAGCCAAATTACATGAGGTGTCTGTGCGTATGCAACAGTAGGGGTTTGCCATCAATCACAGATGCTTATCAGTCATGTGGATTTCTAGCAGCCGTTAAATGTTGCCACCAACCTTTCTTTCATAGCTTAGGAAGTAAGAGACAAAACTCAGAGTTCTTTCAGGTGAGGAAAAGGGTGACAACCAGCTGATAAAAGGGCATAGATAAACTTTTATAAAGTTGAAAATATCGCACCAATTTATTTGCATGATGTTACGTTGTGTGTGCAGACCAAATTAAAAACAGTCAGCAGATCCATGTGGTTTGGTAAGTCTGGAAATCCCTGGGGTCTGTATAGGGAACCTCCACAGAGCACGAGCATTTAGAGCATTACTGCCACCAAGTCAGGCTGAGTATTCAGAGTGAACAGCTTTTTTCATGCTTTGATTTGCTCACGCCAGAAACACAAAAAGCACTTTCAGTTTCTAAAGCAGTGTTGAAAAAGCCATTCCCTTTGGCTCACTTTGCATGGGTCCCTTCTTTCAGTTCTTCTTTCTCCAGCAGCTTTCCAAAGCTCCTATCTGTAATCCTTTAGACCATTTTCTCCTCATTAGTAAATTCAAGATACCTTTCTGCTCTTCACCATTTTTGGTGAATGAATGGGATGGGTTTTTCATCAAAAGCTGAAAATAGCGCTACATGATACATCTGCCACTTAATTTATGAGAGTATATGAAGCTCTTAATGAGGAAGGTGCAACAAACTATTTGGAGAAACCTGATAAAAGTGATGTTAGGTCTAAAGATTGATCTATATGAATAAGAAATAACCCATTACACTGTCCAAGATGCATTGAAGAGACAGTAATGTCTTGGAAAGAACCCAGATTATTCTGAGGAAGGAGGAAACTGGAGCCTTTCAAAATACTCGTTCTTTATTTCTCAGAAGGGAGAAGTACAAAATTGCAGTATTTGCTGCTATTAAAGGAGATGTGTACAGTTACACCTGATAGTGTTCTGAATTAAAGTTTGGGTTTGGGGTTATGTGCTGGAATGAAATGTCTACTTTCAATTCGCTTAAGAACTGGGCAGAGTTGTCAGTATGTGTTACCATACATCAAAAGCTTTATTTCGAAGATGGGATACTTAAGTGAGCCTCCGGTATAGCTTACACCTGCTTGTGGTTTTCTTTCTATGAGTTTCTAGGTGATTCATTTGGAAGCTTAGAATAAGATAGCACATCTGAAAATGTTCTGAGAAAAGAGTAGAAACTTGGCATCCTGTATATGGTTACATGTAGTTGTATTGTGCCTCTTTTATTTTCTTCTTTTTTCATTTTTATAGAAGATGTAACCTTGAATTTAACATATTGGTGATCTTGATTATTGTGAGGTACAGAAGTACAAAATAATAATTAAAAAAAAGTCTAGACAAATTAATGTAAGGTATAACTTTTCCCTTTACAGGTGACAGAATTATAAAAGTCAATGGAGAAAGTGTTATCGGGAAGACATATTCTCAAGTCATTGCTTTAATACAGAACAGGTAAGATACTAGTATTTATTATGTCACGCTTATTTTTCTATACTAGTCAGGAAGTGACCACTTATGGTGGTTCTGAAAAAGTCATCATATTTTTAAATTTTCCTTAATACCCATTCAGTTTTGCTGTTTCTGTTTTCATGTATTTACTGAATGGTGAGAAAGGTTTGAGAATGGGTGTGCTGAATTGTGCCACAGTCCTTTTATGTCAGTACTTGTCCCTTGTTAGCAAATCACACTGAGTGCTACAGAGGAAGATTGTCTGAGCTTAAAATAGGCAGATTAGGTATACATAGACCACACATGCATGTGTCAATTTGAAAAGAAAATCAGAAAAATCTACCTTGCTTATGAGATCTGATAACTAGAAATCAGCATATCTGGTAAAGGAAAAATTTTATGCTAGTGCACACCTGCAAAACATCTGCAGTACATCTTGGCTTTCCTCTGTTTTGCAGCAAGTTAGGAACCTTGCACAGTTGAGGAAATGGTAGTATTTACTGCTCCTGCAAGTCACAAGGGCTTGTTAAATCACGTCCATATATGACTCTAGATACTCGTCTTCATGTCTCATATCTGCCTCCATTTTTACAGTTTTCTTGGTGTCAATTTCTGTTCTATAGCAACAAATTTCCAATATAATAATGAGTTACGTGTAAAAAAGATGTATTATGATCAGCATGGAAAAATGTCTTCTAAATACATCTCATGTCATGCTCTATTTTTAGTGAATCTTCATGCATTAAGACTTAGTTATGCTTACAGTTAGAAGTAGGAAAAATAAGATCCTGATCTTCCTATTTCAGTGGAGACTTTATTCAAGATTTCATTCAAAAATATATACATCCTGGGTGCATTTTTTTTTTTGAAACAACAAAACTCTGTGTTCAAAGATATGACAGGCAAGGTAGACTGAAATGTGGTTTGTGTCATTAGTGCTTTCTATACAAGAGCTAGAAAGGTGGAATTATCTTTTTTTTTTATAACCTTTACTGGAGATAACACTAGCCATGTATCGTTTTTTCATTTTGTATTTGTACAGACAGTAATATTGTATAATAGTGTATACCCAAGACATGGGACATTGCTTTACATGTCCAACAGGTACATCAGTCAATGAAATCTCTTACCTTAATGCAAAAAAGAGAGAGACCAATAACATCTTCCAGTGGCCTGTGCGGTCAGAGATTCTTAACCGTAGGTCTGCCTGTGAATAAAGTTTTATTTTCAGCCCTGTGAGTGTAGGTAGCGAACCATCCCAGCAGAATGCAACCCCTGCCCACTGTGGATAAACCAGGGACACCTGAACAAGGCCTTATCAGCAATTATCTACTGTATCCAGGAACAGTATAGTGCACTGCTGCATCTGTCCCCCTAATTTCCATGAGTGCACAGAAGATGAAGGTACACTATTGTTAGTTAGGAGCGGAGAACAATTTGTTGTCTTGAGCCAGATGTGTACATTACAGAAGATCGTAACAAAAGGTCATGTGTATCCTTGAGTATTTTATACAGAAAATATAACCATCAGGAAGTCTTCAGCTGAACCTCTTAACATGAACAGATAAATATTAATTGCTCAGAGCAGTTTGTTTTGCGCATAAAGTATTTTATTTCTTGTGCTGCCATTTCATGGCAAGTAAATATTACATTACGGTGTATGCTTCTTGCTTTAGCCTGCCGTTCTTGCAGCAGCATAGCCATCCTGGGTCAGACTGATGGTCTGTTTATGTCAGTATCCTCTCTGATAATATCCAGTAATGGATTCTTTGGAGAAGACTATGAAAACACTGAAAACATAGAATGATATTTGGTCAGATAATACTAGCCCACTTTCCAGAAATCCCTGGTTTAGGAACTTGCTGAACCAAAGGTTTTATCTGCATCACTTGATTTAATAGTTCTTGATAGGTTGGTCTTGCACAAGTTCTCTTTTGAATGTACTTAAACTATTCATATTGAAAATATACAGTGACACAGTTCTTGATCTGTTTTGTGTCTTAGCTAATCTTTCTTCCAGCACACCTTAGTTTCTTTAGTAGGCTTTGTGCAAGCCACTTGCTGAAAGGCCCTTTGAAAGGCTAAGTTGTCAGTTGAAATCTCCTTTATTCATGACTAAAGACAGTTTCATTTATAGTCTCAGTACATTGTGTGATGGTTTTCTAGACATTTTACTTACTGTATTTTTAATTACTGATTTTAATTATTCTTTCAAAAATATTGCTGACTGTAAATGCTTATTCTTCTGTAATTTTTCTGATCATCAGTTTTTAAGGATACAACACATTTTATCCTCTCTTACCTCTAAAGAAAAAAGTTCCCCCCCCACACTCACTGTTCAGCTGTTTTGCAATGAAACTCAGTTTGGACTTGCAGATTTTTGAATTAGATTACTCCTGCAGCTCCATTTCCATAGCTGCTCATTATTTTTCTAGAAAGTTGTTGAATTGTAGCTGTTTGTCCTCATTATATAATGCTGCAGACATCAGAACTTAGCTGCCTTAAGTGAAATGATCCCCATAAATTCCAGTGGGACTTATGGATGGGATATAATTCAGCCATGTTTTGTATTGTTCTTGGAAAAGTTTCAAGCTGTCTTTAGAACGTTATCTATTTTGCTCTGGTTGGAGATAGCAAAGCTGAACTCACACTGATAGTGTAAGACGGGATGCCATTCAGAGGGACCTGGACAAGCTCGAGAAGTGGGCCTGTGTGAACCTCATGAGGTTTAACAAGGCCAAGTGCAAGGTCCTGCACCTGGGTCGGGGCAGCCCCCGGTATCAATACAGGCTGGGGGATGAAGGGATTGAGAGCAGCCCTGCCGAGAAGGACTTGGGGGTACTGGTGGATGGAAAGCTGGACATGAGGCAGCAATGTGCGCTCGCAGCCCAGAAGGCCAATCATATCCTGGGCTGCATCAAAAGAAGCATGGCCAGCAGGTCGAGGGAGGTGATTCTGCCCCTCTACTCTGCTCTGGGGAGACCCCACCTGGAGTACTGCGTCCAGCTCTGGAGCCCTCAGCACAGTACTTAAAGGGGGCGTATAAAAAAGATGGCGGCAGACTTTTTAGCAGGGCCTGTTGTGAGAGGACAAGGGGGAATGGCTTTAAACTAAAGGGGGGTAGATTTAGACTAGATCTAAGGAAGAAATTGTTTATGCTGAGGGTGGTGAAACACTGGAGCAGGTTTCCCAGAGAGGTGGTGGATGCCCCATCCCTGGAAACATTCAAGGTCAGGTTGGATGGGGCTCTGAGCAACCTGATCTAGTTGAAGATGTCCCTGCCTACGGCAGGGGGGTTGGACTAGATGACCTTTAGAGGTTCCCTTCCAACCCAAACTATTCTATGATTCTATGATTATTTCCTCTGGAAGGTGAAGGGCACACTTCAGAAGACTTGCTAGAAATAACTATGTCCTGTAAGATTAGTCATGAGATCACTTTTAAGTCTAGGTCTCCTACTCTTTACCAATAGTTGTTAGTTTGGTCCATTAAGAATTTATTCTTATCTGTTTACACAATCAACTTGGAGATCTGTTGATCACTAATGTAAACTCCTTAAATTATTTATGGTTCTAAATAAAACAAGAAACAGATTCTGATTGCCAACTTTTTTTTTGAGCTGTGGGGAATTTGAATGATTAAGTCTATCCTGCTTGTTTCTCTTTGCAAATACTTCTTGAAAGTGTTGGGATTACTCAGAAATGTAGAGAGTTTAGCTACTGAATTTATTTCATTAATACAAAATAATGCATCAAAAGATAGTCTTTATGATGGCAGTGCATCATAGTGCTTTAGTTTGAGTCAATAAATCTGAAGTTGACTTTCAAAATGTTTAATGAAAGCCATTTGCATGATAGATGTATCTAAGAATTCACAATACTGTCTAATATTTTAGTGTAAAATGCCAGTTTCTGTGTGGTGATTCTTATTAACGCTTTCTAGTTCATAATTTGCATGCACATTATATAGTACAGTATACCAAAAC
The DNA here is from genome assembly GCF_000699145.1 of Aptenodytes forsteri. Taxonomy (NCBI): domain Eukaryota; kingdom Metazoa; phylum Chordata; class Aves; order Sphenisciformes; family Spheniscidae; genus Aptenodytes; species Aptenodytes forsteri. The sequence continues at coordinate 3,347,884 of NW_008794911.1, forward strand.
TATTCCTTAATACTTTTTGTTTCTGATATGAGAATTGAAAAACATTCTGAGAGCACTTCACAAAATATAAAGTAGGAAGATCCAAATTGTCTCCAGAAGGTTCTGCAGGCAAACTTGAATAGAATAGTTAAGTAGTTATTTGAATTATGTATAAAACATTGTTCCTGAATGGAACCCTTTCCTTTTTTGGATGGCTACTAAAAAAGGTGTTAAACTGTGTAAATGGATTTAATCCCTTTCTTTAAAAAAAAAAAAACAAAAACAAAAACAAAAGGGCACAAAATACTTGTATAAGAGAATAGTTTGTTCTGTGTCGAATTATAAGTAGGAAACTTTCCTTAATATTAAAAGCACTTGAAGAACAATGCTGTTTATCATATTTTTGACTTCCAAAGTCTTCATCCTGCAAATAAGCATTGATTATTATCAAACCATAAGTTGCCTAATACACTTTACACATACATGCTACCCGCATGTAGAAATGAAATCTGAACCCTTCATTGGAAATGCCTCTTGCTATGGTATCTCTTTCATATTCTCTTTTTGTTTTACAACTGCTAAATAGTTTAATATCCATACAAAGGAGTTTAGGCAAAAGTTGGCTCCTGATGCCACTACTTTTAAAGAATCATTTTAAATAGTGTTGCTGTTTATGCATTCAGCCAAAATGGGAAATGCTATTGTAAATGCACATAAAGTCAATACTTTTGTGTTTCTTAAAATTCAATATTCTGAAAAATCTTTGAAAGACTTTTGAAGACTTATTTTTTCCTAGCTGTGCGTAGACATAAAAAGAAAAACTTAAATATATCACTGCTGATCTTTGGTTTTAAAACTAAAGTAATTTATGCTGCCTGGAGAACACTTTTTTCCAAAATGAATAATGGTTTAAGAAGATTGTGAAACCAAATACCCTTACTCTGCTATTTTGGAATGCAGCCTTATGTCTGCAGTTGCTAACAAATGGAAAAGGAACCACAAAATAAAAACATTTTTCATATAAGAAAGCATAATAAATCACGCATTACATGTTTGAGAAGATGACTTTCCTTTCTGCAGAAGTAAGAAACTGAGGTTCTTCTCAGTGCTTTCATAGACTGTTCTGTGTGCCCTGAAGTTGGTGGCCCATCTGTGCTGGTTTTGTCTTTTCCAAGCAAATGCGTTGTACTGACCAGTACAGATATGCTAATTTCTAGTCTGATATATCCAGTTAGGTTGTATGCTTCTTTTCTTGTGCTGGTATTGGCCAATTTGTTTAAATATCCTTTCTTCTTGTGACATGTAATGTGAGATTTCTAAATCACAGTCATACTCTCTTCATTTTCTGTTTTGTGAGCCTAGTTAAAATAGTCTGTACAAGCCATCTCTTTTGTAGCCCTTCTCTGTACCTGTTCCAGTTTACATTTAATGAATGTGAACAGAGTATTCCTCTATCTCAGATGAGATAATGAATTCGGCTGTTCTGTATCCAATGTTACAAGCATATACTTCCCTCTTGCTTGTGAAAATACTTTTTTCTGGTAGATACTAACTGTGGGTTTCACTGTTTTACAGTATTTGACTCTGGATAACTGATACATTGTACGTTCGGTGTCCTGATTTTGCCTGTATTTAAATTATATCGATTGAAGTATCTGGATTCCTGAATCTTTATGCTGCTGCTGCTTGTGGTTTCAGCAATTCAGACTGACAAACTCAGCACTTATAAATAGCAAGCGTTTTTCATCCATATTTCGGATGTCATCTGACTAAATATGTTTAAATTGATTCTGCTAGGAGGCGGTTGGAGCAGAAAGGTGTAAGTCAGTGCTTGCCTTGCTATTGCCCCACTTTTCACATGATGTGGTGGTTATGACATTTCCTCAGCAATTTTAAAGAGTGCTAACAGACTTTAGTTTTAAATGGAAGAGAGAGAAGTTTTAATTTCTGCTCGCAGATTTGCCACCTTGTTTTGTCCAAGAAGCTCCAAACAACTAATGTACCTTAGGACTCAAGAAGGAAAAAAAAAAAAAGAAACAAAACTGACAAAGACAGTGTGTTGGCTTAATACACTGGTTTTGCTGAGAATACAGGTGTACCCTTCAGTCAGATTTCTGTTTTACTCTTGTTTGCTAAGACTCTAATGGAAATCAGTGTTTATTTCTGTTGTGTAAAGTAATTTGACAGAATAGCTGAGTGTGGGAGTTTTTGAATGATTTTTGGTCTATGGAAGTTAATGGATCAGCTTTGTAACAAGAATTGAAAATCTTTTCCAAAAGTTCATGAGCGGTGTTTTTTTCCTATTTCTTTCAGTGACAGCATATTGGAGCTTAGTGTTATGCCAAAAGACGAGGACATCCTTCAATTGGTATGTTTATGAAGCTTATATTCAGACAGTATGTTGACTAAAGAAAAATGTCTTGCAGTTGGTTACAAACTCTTTGAACTGTGCTACCAGCAAATAATTAAAGTTAACATTTATCTCTCTGTCACTCCATAGATATTTTCCTACTTGCTTGCCATCCCTGAAATTTCAAAGGAATCCAAATATAGGGGGAGAATACCTTCTTCACATGATATTTCTAGCATCTTGTTTAAAAAAAATAAATTAATCTTATAATGAAAATAAAAATGCTATTCTATTGGATTAGTTTCCTTATGTTAGAATTTATGAATTGGATTGCTTTCACTAGGTTGTCTAATTCTAAAGAAGTTGGGAATCATTACTAAATTTGAATTAAAAAACTAGCATATGGCACTTAAAATTAGCTTTCATTACTAATTGTCAATGGATTTCCAGGAAAGAAGCAAGGTGATGAATTTGCTGAAGGCTATTACAAATTTTTTAATTGTAACTGCTGTAAATATTTTGTTACACCAGTGCTTCTATGTTCTCAATTTGAACTGAGGTCCTGCATATATAGTGAGATAATTGATCTCCCATTTAGTGTCTCTAAGTCCAACAGAGCTGTGAATAAAATATATTGTGTAAGTGCATATTGTGAAGAATTAGAAAAACACCTGATGTATTGATATGCTCTAGTTTATTTTTAATTGGAGGTTAGAGGAAACGAGAAGACGACAAGCAGGGAGTAGACTTTCAAGGTTAGTAGTTGGAAAACTGTATTTTCTAATCCACGTATAAATAGTAAGACTTGACTTTAAATAACAAGAAAATATAAAGAAAAGAAAAAATAAAGAAAATAAAATAAAGAAAAACCTGTGGCTTTCAGTAGCTGTTTTCCAGTATTAAAGGACAAATTCATGGGTAAAGAAAAAAAAACAAGAAACTCTGTTTTGAGCTGAATGTGAGGATAGAGGCTAGTATAGGAACTCAGCCAGTTAGGCCAACAAGCCAGGATTATTAGAATAGAAGTGATATTTTGAGAATATTTGATAAAGAAATATTTCAGTAATCCAGTACAGAAAATGTTCGAGGCAGGGGATGAGTTTTGATTGCATGAATAAGTGGGAGGGAAAAGCTGGGTGGGTGGGTGGTTTGTTTGTTTTTCAACCGGAACTGTAAATATGTAGAAATGCAGGAATAGTTCTAACTTTTAAATTATCTGAATGGCCATATGCATGTAATGCAGCCTTGTAGCCATAACAGTCTAAGGATCTGGGCAAGGCAAGATTTGTAGGTTTAAAGTTAAACCTTTGTATTTGGCTGGGCAAGAAGCTCTTAGGCACATCTTCCCTCTGCTGATGAAACATGAAGCACAAGCTTCAGGTGAAGCATAGATGAAAAACAATTGATTGGAATTTAACTTGTTATATCAACGAGTGAGATAATGGGGGCAGAGGAGGAAAGAGAGACCTTGCTTTTGGGCTAGAGAAGGATATTAGTAAAAAGAAAATAAGGTCATTCTCCTGGAGGAGATTCAGCAGTAAAGGAAAGAGGAAAAAAAAACCTGCCTGTGGGAGTTCTAGAAAAAAAATGGAGATATGTGTGGGAATAATTTCCAGGTGTCATTAAAAAAAAGTTTCTTTTGAGTTGTAAGATGTGGTGGAGTTGTGAATTTTGTATTCCGGGCTCCTCTTCTGAAGATAGAAAGAGGATTAGGTTTAAGAGGTGGAGTTGTCATTTTGCAAAAAAAGCTTTGCGTTGCCTCTACAGCTTGTATGAGTTCCTTCTGACAGTTGTTTGTTTGCTGTTGTGTTGGGTTGGTACGTGATTATGATACAACGTGGAGGGTTTATGCTCCTGTTTGCTATGACGCATTTGTTTGGGTAAAAGTGGGCTTGTCTTGAGGACTATCAGTTCCACGTAGCATCTGCCAGAGGAAAACCATGAAGAGATGGATGTTTTCTGTAGTCTGCAATACTGAACATTGCGTGTACTCAGGCCTATTGGAAAAGACTTCCGATAGCTGCAGTTTGTTTGTGTGGTCTGTCACGGTCTGTATTTTAGTATGTATGTTTTCAGGTGTTAATCTTTGGTGGCAGAGTTGCAACATGTGAAGATACAGATGATAGAAATGAATTGCATCGTATAACGGAAGTCATCAGTTGTGGCCCGTAGTTTTCTCCCTCTTAGACCACCACAGAGGAGGAAAAATCTTACCACTTCTAAAATAACAATTAGCAGTCTTCTGAGACACAGTGCACCACTGTAACTTCAGTCAAATGAAAAATCTATGCAATTCCTCTGAAGATGGTTATTATTAATCTTCAGCCTTTAGATGTTAGGATCTACTGTTCTCATTACAAGATTTGGTGAAGAACTTTGCTCTACTCAAAGCTGAATACTCATGTTTAAAATATTTTCAGACTAACAGCATAGAATGTTGTTCCTTTCACTCCCCATGAAAAGACAGTAACTTTTTGTTTTCAGCTGAGAAACTGCATACTTTTTTGGTTTTATTTTTCTATTTTTATCTTTGTGATTAATGCTGTATTAGCTTTTGTGGAAATCTTCTGTCTAAATAAAATATAAACCTCAGAGCAAATTCTTATTCCTGAATTAAGTACAGCTCATATAAGTAAGTGATAACAATAATCTCTGTAGTGGTAGTGTCAGTATAAGTGCAAAGTGAACAATAAATGGTAAGGTACAGTGCCCTTATTAATAGAGGAAAAACACTTTTGTCACTGAAGCTGTTGTTTAAGTTATTATAGTATGTTAAAGAATTGAGTTTTTTCCTTTGACATACATCATAAATTTCACTGTAAATATCTTCAGATGGTATCACTCATTGTAAACTGTTGATGTTAAATACTGGTATGCTGTAAAAATGGAAAAACTCAAAGCACTACTGGATATTGTAGTAGGAGCTAATGAAAGGTTTATCTAGTGCAATGAGGATGAAATACTTTCATTATATTCAGGAATGATGCTGGTTGTGATATGTTTTATAGTACTTGGCAGTCTACTCCATGTGGTGATGACTGATTGCTAGGTTAACTACATAAAGAGCACAGTTGCTTGTTTCTATCCTTAGTTTGCTATTTATAAACCTTGAGTTTAGTCTTCAGAAATATCCATATATGTCTGTGAACCTCTTGGTATATTGAATTTCCTGAAAACAGGGCTTTAAATCCATTCATCAATAGTAACAATGAAGTGGTCCAATCCACAGGTCATCACCCTGTGTGGCATGTGCACACTCCTTACTTGGAAGGGAATTACATGTGAAAACCTGCCATTAGTGAAGTTGGTGTCAGTTGTGTTAGTTCACTGGCATGGTCTTGGAAATGTCACTTTGGGGATGGGGGAAAGGATATTTAAAACATTTCTATCCATGACAAAAACTTGAACTCTTGACAGCTACAAATGTGTTGGGTTTTTTTCATGCTCCTCCTCAAATTTGAGATCAGTTTACTTAAAATAATCTCTTTTGATAATCTTGAAACATTTGTAGGTATGTAACCATTTTGAGACCATGAGTAGGATTATTATTATTTTATCGTACTCTCCTCAGTGTTTCAAATGTGATGTACCTATACAATTTCTGTAGCATTCTCAACCTTTTTTGACAGAATTTTGGCATCTTGTAGGTTTTAGTACCACTGACTTCATACGAACGGGAAGACACATTTAGGTCGACTACAAATAGTTCCTTTTTCTCAAGTGTATTTAATGGAATTGTTGCTGTTTTGTAGCCTCTGGATAACAAATTTAATATGAAAAAGTTGTTCAAATTGTGACACTTTTCAGTTGTTCAAAAACTTTTTGTGCTACACAGAAAATACTGAATGTAAAGGTGCTCCCTAGAGAGAGAAAACTGAAATTGCTAAGCCCACTTGCAGGTCAGCCTTATGACTCTTGTCAATGGACTTTGCAGTGTCTAACGTGTATGTGTTAGGGTGTCCTTAGTATGCAGGATTTGTGGACCATTTTTTCAAGGTATGTTCATGTTGGAATTTGCTTGTTTGCTAATCATTCCTTGTGTATGTAAGGAACAATACAGCTTACAAGTCACTGAATTCTTAAGTATCAGGCACTTGAAAATATCACTGTCTTAAAAATTGGATCTTCAATATGATCTACATTGGAGCTGTTCATCTGGAAGGTTATTTGTAATGTAGCATATTAACGTTTATGTATAGGGTTTATTATACGTAAATATATGTAGATATTAATTTGTTAATTATGTGTATTTACTTTGTGTATATGTATATAAACACACACGCTATAGGTAAGTTATCCTGATTTTCGTCTTTCATCTTCTGGCACTTCCCTCACTACCCACTCAAAAGTTCATCCTTCATAACTTTTATCCTACCTCCAGCAGTTTCATTTTGAATAAGTTTTAAAACTTACTAAATTTTGATAGCGTACAAATCTGTTGAAATATGCCTTAGTGTTCCAGAAAGATCTCTGTAGTTTTGTTTACAAAAAGATTTTATTGGGCATTCTGTGAATAATGGTAAATGTGGAAATAAAAGGGGGCTTTTTACTACTATATGTTTTTGATATGTTTAGTTCCCTCTTGCATATCTTTGAATTTACATCTTAATCTGTCCTTAAAATAACAGACCATTGAAACTGCGTATCGATAACTGAAAGTTGACCAAGTTTGAACAGAAATGTTTCTCTTGTCATAGATAGTAGGGGAACAAAAAAATCCTAGATGGGAATGACCAGGAAAGTGAGTAAAAGTCAATTGAAGCATGTCTTTTCTTTTTTTCCACTTTCTAGTCAGGTGATATGGAAGTTTGCAGTATATTGGGAGATCTGGGCAGAAGAGAAGAGTTTGCTGCTTTGCCATTTCTGATACTTAAAATTTTTGTGGAATTTGGCAGCTGTCAAGGCCTTGTAGTACCCCAAAATTGCCAGTGATGCACCTGTATTAAAAGATAAGAAAAAAGAAAAATAACTTATGTAAGAAAATTTATTCTAGAGTTTTATATGCCCCAGTAACCTCATGCCTCTGACTACAGGTCTGCCCACAGTCAACTTTAACAATATTGTCTTTTTTTTTTTCCCCTGAGACCATCCAGTTGCATCAGACCTAATGGAGCAATGGGGCTGTTTCATTGGCAAACTGAAATATTTTCATTTGCTTTATTTTTAAGAAGTAGAGATGTTTTCATAAGTAGCTGTATTTAGTCCAGAGTTTTGGAGCATTTGTTTACTTTCAGATTTTGTACTGACACAGTTACTGATGTGTGCAGAGGTTAATGTGAAAGCTCAGGCAGCAAGTACAATGGAAGGAGGGGTGTGGTGTGAAGACATAGTGACCTAGGAGAAGAGACTTAAACTTTGTTATCTAACATTGCATATGTTAGAAAATACCAATTGCATCAACTCTCCTTACCTCAATTTAGACTAATGTTTACAAGAAAGTCTCTTGCACAGCTTGTACTTAGAAATTAAATTCATTGGGCATAAGGCATTAAATTCTATATACTAAAATTTCACTGTCATTGGGAAGAAAGGGTGTGTGTTTTTTTTTCCAAATAATGTTACCTGACCGTAGTGTTTGCTGAGTGTCTCAGTAATACAGCTCAAGTGGTTTCATTTTACTCTAACATTCTTGCCAGAGCAAACTGTAACTGGAAAATGTTTCCTTTTAAGACTGCTGAAAACCTTTTCTGGTGTGTAGTTCCCGTACTCATGCTAAATGTGAGAATAACTTAGGACCGGGGAAGAGAAGAATTTATTAGTAAAGAAACACAATCTGAAGCCAAACTGGTTGGAGAAGGAAGGAAGAATGCCTCAAGCTCAGTCTTGCAAGGTGCTGGGCACACTAGCTTCTGATTCATCAAAACGCTTATCTCCGATTTTGTAAGTAGTTTGGTTGAAATCAGTGGTGGTGTTCATCCGTTAGTGAAGCGTGGTGAAGCATACTCATCCTCAGTGAAGCATATGCCTACGTGCTTTTATGGATTTAGACTAAGGGGTGTAGGACATGGTTGGCTCAAGCTCTTGAAAGTACAAGGTTTCACCATGATTCTTACTAAGAGGAATCCTTGTACGTCGGCTGTCATTATTCTAACATCAAGTGGCATAAAATCAAGTGGGAAAAAATGCGGGCAAAACCTTTCAGCTGAATTTGAAGGTTAATAAAATATCTTGTAGAATGCTTTATTTCCTTAAATTTTATTTTGCGTATCATACGGCATGAATGCATTACCTTACCAGTTAAACCCTTAATGTGCTAATGGTTGTACAAATTCGCAGTATGAAATTAATTCTTTGCCATAGGAGTTTGCAAACTTGGTGAAACAAAACCAGATTGCAAGATAGGGAAGAAATTGTACCCAATAACTGGAAACACGCTGAGTTCTTACTGTAAGTGCAGCAGTTTTTTTTCTAGTAATTGTTGCAGAGCTGTTATCCGTCAAAGCTGTTAATGTAACTCTAAATTGTTGTATTCATATGGTAAGCTTTCCATAACTGCCATTGTTTTGGGAAGGTGGGAAAGAGCTTGTAAAACATCAAGACTAATTTTTTTCAATCATGTCAGAACTCCTGAATAACTGCCGAGTGCCCAGCTCCTGTAGGAATTTGAGTGGCTTGGCTGGTGTCTGAATCAGGAACATCACTGATCTGGATATTAATTTTTTTTTTTTTAAGTTGGAAAGCTTTTTTTATTTTTAGGGCTTTTTAAAGACTTAAATTTAAGGCTTGTAAAACATCAAGACTAATTTTTTTCAATCATGTCAGAACTCCTGAATAACTGCCGAGTGCCCAGCTCCTGTAGGAATTTGAGTGGCTTGGCTGGTGTCTGAATCAGGAACATCACTGATCTGGATATTAATTTTTTTTTTTTTAAGTTGGAAAGCTTTTTTTATTTTTAGGGCTTTTTAAAGACTTAAATTTAAGTCATACCCTAATGGCTTTTTTATGAGTATATCCTCTGTTGTAATCACTTGGGGATTAAGGTAGTATTTCTACATACTATACCATTTGAGGACCTAAAGGGAGAAGAAGTCAATATTCAAACTGTGTTTTATATATGGTTGCAAAATATGTGAAGTATCAAAATAGTGTATGAATGCTAATAAGTATATTGGTGTACTTCACATTTTTTAGCCTCTAAACCTCTTCTAAAAATTTAGCCATCACCTTCTGGTTAAAGCAATTAAAATATTTCATAGTAAAAAGGCTGATAGTGCATCATTCAGCTTTTGGAATGGATAAGCATTCAGCATTACTTGGAACGGATCTGTGCATTTCTTTGTAAGTTGCAGTATTTCTCTGTAGGCCCGTAATCAGAATTATGAAAAAAAGATATTTAATATTCTTTTGTGGAAATGTCACAGCCCCTATTTATAAATTTCTTCTTTCTTGGAAGAAAGTTCAGCTTTGTTTCAGTGATTTCTTGGGAAGTGGGTGGAATGAGGTTCAAAGGAGAAACTACACTTTCCATCATCAAAACCTTTTTTCCAGTAACTGTCTTACTGAGAACTGGCAGTCTGTCTGTCCGGATATACCTGCAATTATTGAAACATACTCTTTATTGGGGGGAGGGAGGAGAAAGCCTAGCTGATCTTATTTTGGACCCTGTGCGAATGCTGTCTTCTGAAGATGATGTTTTAGTATCTGTGATAAATTTTGTCAAGAGCTGAGAACTGATTTTTATACTCATTTGTAGTCTTCAGCTACGATCAGATCACACCAGTTTTGGAATTTAGCCTTTCTGCTGTCAAAGTCAATGAAGCATTGTTTGCCATGGGCATGTTTTACAAAAACATAAACGCAGTGTATTTTATGTTGGTGTAATGTCTGCGTATCCCAGGTTTTGATCTTTTTTATCAGCTGTATAAAGTAATAATTGTTTTCTGATTGGGGGGGATGATTGTGTTTGTCTTGCATGCCAGTAGTCTCTTGCTCTATCTTTTTTCTGGGTCTTCAGCATCTTTTACAATTTTCTTTTTTTTTAATTCTTACAGCCTATCAAGATCTTAAATAGCCACTTATTTAAATATTTAGAAATATTTATCTTTGCATGTTCCTTCCCTCCATTAAATGTGCCAGTGGAAACCTGGCTTGATTTTTACTGAGAGTGGAGGAAAAAAATTACAAATCACACGAGTTAGAGTGTTTCTGCAGCATCATTCCTCTAATTTCAGATGTACAGCATGAAAGCAGCTGCAGTCAGCTGACAGCTTGTGGTCATGTTCAGATATATGTGGGGAAGGGGCGTGCTGTTTTAAATGCATAATAAAGCTGTTGTTTCGTCACCAGGAAGCAGGGATGGTAGCAGCCCAGGGGAAATGAGAGACAGTAACGTTGCTGTGGTGGAAGGGAAGTCTTGTTGCATAGAGCCAGAGCTCTCTGCAGGCAGCTGTAGGGATGCACCAAAGCAAAATGGCACAAATGTATTTTGCTTTCTGTAAGGGTAGAGGATAAATGTGAGGAGTGGATAAAAGCCTGAGATGGACATGCTCACAAGGAGGGTGAAGTTATTTTTTGTGCTCTACTGCCCTTTACCTCGGTTGGTACCTTCCAGTGAAATCAGTGTAGTTGTATTTTTAGCTTGCTGTATCCAACATCAATATGACAACATAATTCTGTCTTTACATCTGTAAGCAGCTTTTACTATGTTTTCCTGTTTTCTGCCAGCTGCAGTTTACAAAGGATGTCACAGCACTGGTAAGAAATGTACAGTAGCCATTTCTCTGATGGTTTTGTAAGGCATGTTTTTCTTAATGATTTGTGAGAAGCAAGAATATGAAACAGCAAGTTTGTTGGAAATGAGCTAGATAGTCTGAGCTGAATTTTCTTCATAATGCTAATCTCTTAATTTGTGGTTTACGCCTGTGTTATTTGGTCGGTTTTCTCTCTGTGTGCTTTACTATTTTGCACTTCACTAATGCTCAGTGTAACATTGCAGCAGTATTGTAAATGCCTCGCCCTCCTCTGTACTTTGCTCTGTATTAATTTTATGGCTGCATTTGGGCTTTTATAACCTGTCTAATGTTAAGACAGGGCACATTGATATTCTGGAATTGAGCATGTTATGATTTGGACAGGAAATGCTGTGTGATACGATACCACGCCTAAGCGTGTAAAAGCCCTGAGAAATCATTTTAATCTTCTGTTGCATTGGCAGGCTCTGCGTTGGCTCTTTATTTCATTATGTTTAAACTGAACGAAGTCATGCTGAAGTTTTTTTCGATAACAGGATATTGTTTAAATATGCTGTATGCTTCTCATTGATTTATCATTTTGAATGTTCTGTTAATTTCACAATGATAAATGCTGCTTTTCCAAAAGGCTACAGAAACATAAGTGTAATATAACCATTTTTTCTCAGGAGTCAGGCTCTTAAACATAAAGGTGCAAATAAATGCACTAAGGAAATTAATTTGAGGTTTTAGTTTGTGTTTTAATAGTGTGTGGACAGTAGTGGGTATGTATGAATTTTCATACTGTTTGTACCTTGAAGTTAAAAATGTTACGTATTATTAATTTTTTTGCAGTAAGATTTGTGTGCCATGTACTGGCTGTCTCCTGTACAATGTAAGATGACTTATAGGGTGTTGGCTCACAACAAAGATGTTACTGCTTCCATTTATTCATTTTATGTTTAGGAACAGTAGCTTTTATGTAGAAGACATCTTAAAGGAGCGTGTGTGTGTACTTTTCGTATGTACTACATGAAGTGAACAGAGTTCTTTTATACACTAAGTGAATAGAGAATTTTCTAGTGCTAGTTGAATTTATTATGCAGCATTTTAACCTGTCGATTGCTGTGAAATTCTAGTTTCCAGCAATGTGAAGCTTAAACGGGAAGGATGTGTGAAGCATCATGATAGAAAGCAAAATTCAGGGGGAGAAAAAATACTGTGTTTTGTGCTCATGGATTTTGGGAAACCTTCCTCAGTTTCCTACCTGCAGTATTTCCTAGAATTGGTCATCAGTTCAGTTTTTTAGTTATTGAGGGAGGGAATGTATGTAATGATTTTGCTTGTTCTGTTTCTGCTCACTAAAGGGATGGAATGCTATTTTTATCTTTTTAACTAACATTTTATCTAAAATGACAGTGTGAATTTTGTACTTCTGTTCCCTCTCTTGAAGCTTGATCGTGCAAATGCTAGATGGGGAACTTTTCCATCTCCTTTACTACTGAATACTCACTTAATCTTCTCTCCACAGGCGTATTCCCAAGATGCCTACCTGAAAGGCAACGAAGCCTACAGTGGTAATGCCCACAACATACCTGAACCACCGCCAATATGTTATCCACGCCTGACATCCACAGCTTCTGTTATGGCACAAACTGGTGACAAGCTATCTTCTGACTTCTCACTGGGGAAACAGCAAGTCAGTAGACCAGTACGGGCATTGACACAGCCAGAGAGGGCCTACAGAATGGAAATACAAGTGCCTCCATCACCAACAGACATTGCAAAATCAAATACAGCTGTCTGTGTTTGCAATGAAACTGTAAGGACTGTTATTGTGCCTTCTGAGAAGGCTGTAGATTTGCCATCTTGTAGAAATAATCATGCTGGTCCATCACACAGGACAGAGGAAGTAAGATACGGCTTAAAAGATCAAACCAGTCTAAAAGCACGGACCACGTCACCATCTTCTTCAGTGTCCACTGCCATTGTACTTCCCCAGACTCCAATAACAAGGCCAGTTGATCCAACTGGAACACAAAGTAAAGCTTCAAATTATGTAGTATGTCCAGAAGGAATCACAAGCACTAGACCTCCTGCTCAAGCCGCAGACTCGCCCTCAGTCTCTGCTAATCATTACAGTTCTCCAACATCCCACCAGCATATAGACTGGAAGACCTACAAAACTTACAAAGAGTACATTGATAATAGGCGCATGCACATGTATGGCTCCCGAACCATACAGGAAAGGTTAGATAGTTTAAGAGCAGCTTCTCAGAATACAACTGATTATAATCAAGTGGTGCCAAATCGCACTGCTTCACAGGTACGGCGCAGGAGCACCTCTCACGACAGGGTTCCACAGTCTGTTCAGATCCGGCAGAGAAGTGTATCCCAGGAAAGACTTGAAGATCCCGTGTTGATGAAAGAGTGGCCACGAAGTGCTTCGCAAGATACTCTAACTTCACCTTCAGTTAATGCTAGAAATCACAGGGCTCGCTCATGGGATTATCTCAGCAAACAGGGTGAAGTGCTAGAAAACTTTCATTCTGAGAATCTGATTGCAGATACTAATGGAGATAGGAGAAAGACTTACAAGTGGACAGGGTTTACCGAACAAGATGATCGGCGAGGTATTTATGAGAGATCTAGACAGCATGCATTTCATATGTCCCTTCGAGGTCAAAATTTTTCTGTGGCTCCGAGTGCTTATGTTTCAGACAACAGGAGAACAGGTAGTAGAGCTTCTCTGCCCGGTTCTCATTTTCAGAAAGTTCTACCAGATATAAAGATGTTACAGCCTTCTCGAGATTTGCAAACTCCTGGGGGAGTTTCAAAACCTACAACTGTTTCACAAGAGAGATTGTCTCTCACGCCAGCCAGAAGTTCTAAAAGTAGCTCTTTGAAGAACTCTGCTCCCTATGCAGCAAAACCATCGTTTCCCCTTAACCAGGGCCTGGATGCTATTGCCAGCAAAGACCAAAGAACAGTAAATCACTTGCATCAGAGTGGTCTGTTAAACCAACAGTCAAGGATCCGAGCAGAAGGTGCCCCAGATCACAAAACAGAAACTGGCAAAACCATCCAACCCTCCTCTCTGTCCCCAGCTTCTGCCAGACTTGTTCAGCCAACAAGTGAGAGTTCAACTACCTCTGACAATGTAGATGGTTCCATCAGACAAAAGATTCATGATTTTGAAAGGGAAGATGTCCATGAGCCTGAAATTCTGCAAACGGATGTTCAGGAAAATGACAAAGACACAGTGGTCATGCGGGACAAATCACCTTCTGGCCACCAAACTCCACAGCCTTTGAGGCATCAGTCCTACATTCTTGCTGTAAATGACCAAGAGGCAGCCTCAGATACTACCTGTTGGTTACCTAACGATGCTCGGAGAGAAGTCCACATAAAAAGAATAGAAGAAAGGAAAGCATCAGGTTCCAGCCCACCTGGTGACTCCTTGGCTTCTATTCCATTTATTGGTGAGTTAAACTATTCCAGTGTACATCAAATGCTTTTCTCTGCTAAAGATGAGGGAGAGCACCACGCCAGGTAGCTGACTGCTGTTCCTGTAAACCCTGAGGTTGAGGGGCATGGGGACTCTTTTCTCATCTAGAGTAATATTAGGTTGGTAAAACTAAAAATATTCTTCAGTGGAGGAAAAAAAATGTTCTGTTTTGCTTGGAGTCCTGGAGGATCACTGTTAAAAAAAAAAAAGTCTACAGTGATTTAATATTTTTCTAGAATTTTCCTTAACACCCTGAAGAAGTCTACATTATATAACTGTGTCTGGTTATCACTCCACATAATGTTCTGATGTATATGGCCAACTAGCATTTGCAGCACCTTTCAAAATATTTTTACTTTTCTAGTATAAAATATATTTGGAATACAGTAAAGAGAGAATATGGATGCAAATCCATATAAGGGTGATTTGTGGAAAAAAAAGTTTGTCAGCTGAATAGGTAAGATGAAAGCTTTCTGAGACAGATATGGGATAGAGGAAAGCTGTTTCAGGTGAAAGGATAGCAATAAAATGAAGTGAATTTGCAAGTAAAGATGCTAATGTGGACATGAATTAAAGGGTTTGTGGAAGCAGAATGTGAGAAGGCACAAAGATTCGCCTGTGGTCTGTGACGCAAACAGGGTTGGAATTACAGGGAGCTTATAGGAAGGGGGCTGAGCACTTTGAGATAATTTGGAAGAAAAGAGGAACTCATGGAAGGATTGTAAGTAGCAGTAGGAAAAAAATAATTCAAAATCCAATTTTGGATATGTGAGGAGTTGGAGTCATCTGCTGAAGAGAGTTTTAGAGGCAGAGCATTTCTGTTCTACTCAAGTAGTCAATGCCTGTGTCATCTTTGCCCCGCTGTTGTTGTTGAGTTGGATTTTCTTTTGTTGTGGCTGGTTTAATCCTTTGGAGTCTAGATGTCTGCGGGCCACTTTCCACATGGGTTGATTTATACCTGACTGTGTGTTCTTGAATTTAGTATAAGAAGTATTTAGAAAATACTGAATTTTGATTCTCAAACTCAGGTATGTGGAAAAACAGCTATTAATACTCTTCAGGTTTTTTACAGATTAGGTTAAGGGAGATACAGATACATTGTTTTAGCATAATTGTCTTCTATTGTGGATGTGCAGCAGTGATTTTTCCCCTAGGAATTGTCTGTAATATCTGCTACTAGTTTAAAGTAAATAACCAAAAAATAGCGAAGAAGCTTTTTGTGCATCAAAGAACAGAAATCATACAAAAGATATAATAATTCTGTTCTTTTGACAGAATTTTGTTAAGATGTAACAAAAAAGCTTTCTTAGCTAGCAGATGGTTTTTATATTGGGTTTTCCTTATTGAATGGGAGTTCTATAGATTTTTTTTTTTATTACTGAATGTATTAGTATTCAGTATAATTTTGGATTCTTCTTTAGACCCTGTTGATCTTTCTTTAAGGATTAGTACAAGTTTGTAAGGCATGTAACCGGTCTTTGTGCAGGGTTTTTTAATTCTATGCCTAAAATCAACGTTGGGCTGTTGACTTAAGTTATGTGTGGTATTTGTACTCACTTGGGAGTGCTCGCTGGGAGTTTTCTAGTCCCGTACAATTTAAATGTCATGTAAAAGTCAGATCAAGATTGTCAAAATCAAGCCCAACCCTTTCTACACGAATGTATTAATTCAGTATAATTTTGGATTCTTCTTTAGACCCTGTTGATCTTTCTTTAAGGATTAGTACAAGTTTGTAAGGCATGTAACCGGTCTTTGTGCAGGGTTTTTTAATTCTATGCCTAAAATCAACGTTGGGCTGTTGACTTAAGTTATGTGCGGTATTTGTACTCACTTGGGAGTGCTCGCTGGGAGTTTTCTAGTCCCGTACAATTTAAATGTCATGTAAAAGTCAGATCAAGATTGTCAAAATCAAGCCCAACCCTTTCTACACAATCTCCTATCCTGATTTTGACAGAGATTTGCCATGAACTCTTACTCATGCGGCTTGCTTCCAGATTTTAGAGAAAAGTTCAGGGAGGCCTTAAACGTGGCAATTGTACTGCATTCTGGTAGTAGCTGAGCAGTTCAAAAGAAACAAAGTTGTAACTCTCCATTGCAGCCTCTTGGCATAACACCACATGGGATTGTGTGAATTCTTATGAGCTCCTTAGCCTCTTGGACTGAAACCTCCTGAATACTCCAGAAATACTAAAAAGTGGTGCTGCTAGAGCGTGGGCATGGTCTGAACCAACACAGTACTTGTGGCTGTCTTCCTAGCAAGAAATTCGTGAGCCGGTACAGGTGCTGTGGAAAATTTCCACTACAGCTCCAGCTCACTGAAGATGAAATAACTCTCTCTGAATAGGAAGAGCATCAAATGCCATTAAGAGTGGGTATCTTCCGAAGTTAGAATTAATATGCCTGATTCTAACTTAGCTTGTTCCGGTATCATTATGCCTAATTACAGCTTCACTTGTTAAAAGCCTTACTTAATCAGGCGGATAAGACCCTCGATCTACTTTGAAACTCAGTTAAAGGCTATTTAACTCTTCTGAAGGAAAATCACTTGGATTTTTCTGTTTTGTGTTTTGATTTGGGTTTTTTCTCCCCTCCCCCCCCACTTCTGTCTGATGATTGAGAAGGATGTTACTTTGAATAAAGATCTACCTTGGTGTTGGCAACCACTCTGCTTCCCTTATGTTTACATCAACATAATTGTTTTTTGCAGTATTAGGTTTTATTAGATATGGTTCATTTCATAAATGTACTTACTGAAGTTATTTGTACAGTAGATCTTTGGACTAGTATAAAAATGTAAATTTGGGGAGAATAAATATCTTCCAAGATTACATATTATTGCCATTTTAAATACTTAGTGGTGTGTTTATTTTTGTTATCACTTTCTGCTCATTAAAAGTAGTAGCTATGGCCAGACCATATTTTGGTAGAAATTCAGCCAAGAACAGTTGGCTTCTGCAGCAGTATTTTGTGACTAACCTGCTTTTGAGAATAACACAACATCAGGATGATATTAGAGTATCTGTTTGTAAGTAGCACGGTGCCCTGCGCCACAAACAGAAATCCAAGCAGAGTTTCCACTGAGCTTGCTTACAGCAGATTCTTGCAGGGATTATGGTGGGATGCTGAAGAACTGCCTTTTGACAGTCCTTTCACAAAAGGCTGTTCTGAAACAGTGAGATTAAATTTTGGCTTGCATTTGCTGATAGAAATGAGAGATCTGTTCAGAGAAGACCTAGTAGGTAGAGGGAATATCTTTTATAGGAGAAATTGATTTATTTGAAAAAATTAGGCAAGATATGGTGTGCTCAAGCTCTTCTTCAGGTAAGCAGATGTTCTTGGGGGATGAGGAAGCTGTTGCTTTTACAGAAAAACATACCCTGGTACTGCAGGCTTCAGTATTTTCCATGTGCTACTAAATGCAGGGTATTGTGGTTAGCTTGGAAAGCTTCTGTTTCTATTTCACGTCCAAAGAAAGGCTCTGTTCTTGAAATGCTCTCTGTTGTTTCAAAATATACCAGTTAGTCTAATAAAAGGTTATTCCTTTTACCCAGAAATGGTCTCACCTGTTCTCTAGACTAGTGAAAATACCATTATCTCTATCATTGACTATATTAGCAGTTGTGGTGTTTAATGTACGGTTTTTTCAGACTTGTAATTTGTACACAATTTCTCTGTTAGAGAACAGCAAATGATAAATTTCTGACCTACTGGGTAATTTTGGATGTGTTACTCTGCACTGGGATGGAAATTAGAATGCTACTTAACATTCTTGTAACTGTCGAGAAAAGGTTGATTCAGAATATAGTTATTTTAATACATTTCTTAGATATCTAGTGTGCAAGTTTGAGATTTGCAGCTATCTTGAAACTATTTTTTTCCTTCTTACACCATTTATTGTAGAGTAGAAAGCAATTAAAAAGAAGGATAATCCAACTCCCAGATGGAGTTGAATGAACTACCCATATGAGTGAAATGGAGAAACTGCTTCAATACTTAACCTGATTGCAGTATGTTTAGCTGCCAGTGCAGTTTAGTGCTTTGGCCATTACTACTGGGTGAATGTTCTTTCCAACTTCACAGTGGGATGTCACATGAAAATTAATTCTAAATGGATATGTTTTAAAATACTTAGCCTAAGTAAACATCATCTTGAAGTTTAAAATTTGTTTAAAATCAAACAAGTTTATAGTCATCCTATTATAGAGCTTTTCTTTTAGGCATGCAGTAGCATCAGATAAGTACAAAGACTTTTCCTCAGAGGTGTGATCCCATTTTTGAAAATATCTAGTACATCTTTACCCTAGAAAAGAAAAATTTTAGGTCACTTCATTCCACTATTGATTTGTGAATAACTGAGAGAAAATTAGCCAGATAAAAATATTTGACCAGACTTTGATAACACCAAAGTGTTGTAAAAATTAGATGAGTGTCCTCTCTCTGGCTGAAATTGATACCTAAAGAAAGGTGTAAGAGCAGGACAAGGATATATGATGATGTTGGTACTTTCTATTCTCCGACCATTTGCACTTTACAACATTCCTGAGCCAAATGTGGTTTTAAGTGCTCCATAAATTTCTCCATTCTCTTTTGTACTGCAGTAAAATTTTGCTATCCAATACCTGGTATTGTTTTAAATAAAGATTTGCCAGGAGTTTCACGGCTTTAACTACATGGTATTTATTCCCTTTTTGTGCGTGTGTGGTTTTTTAAAACCTGTCTCCTGCTGGCTGAATTTCTGATACAAATGTTGTAAAAGTGAGCAGCAGACTGCTAATCTTGAGTCACCCTTTCCATGCCACTCATGGTTTCATCTCTCTATTGCTTCTACCCTTAGCGCAGGCAAACAACCATAGTGATTTCTGTGCTAGTAATCAGGCAGACTCTGCTTTTCACCTTGCTTTAAGAGCTGATCTTCATGCTAGTTTTCAAAAACAGAGATTTGTCTTTGTTGTGTTCCAGTATCTATTTTTCCACAAACTTCTGTCATGATAGAAGTATTTGGGTACTTGTTGATTAACAGATAGGATAAATTTAGCTGGCTTCTAGTGAATTCTGCTCAACCTTCTTTTTAATTTTTTTTTGTTGTTGTTACCAAATACTTTTTTTTAAAGTAAATTAACTAAGAAATTAGGAGGTGAAACATTCTAAAACACCCATCATTAGTTAAACATTTCAGGCATCTTTATTGTACATGTGATGGCATTCTTCTTCTCTAATGCTGGAAGTAGAGGTGTATAGGGTTTACCTTATCAGTACCTACCTTTAAATGATATCATGTACATAACTCCAAGTACTTTTTTTGAAAGTGTAATAAATTTTCTCCCCCCCCCCCCCCCCCTATAAAAAAATTAGCAAAATATGTGTGCTATACCTCCTCTCCTCCCCCTACATCTTTACACCTCTCTCTGCAGGCTGCTTAGGCTCTGGTACAGAAAACGACAATGTGAACACACACATACTGAATGCAGTTATATTCTTGAAACTAGAAAATAAATTGATAGGCTTGCACAACACACTATAAAAAGGGTTATGATGGTAGGAATAGAGAAAGGTTAGGGGAAACAACCAGAAATATTCTCACATGCAATAAAGAAATAATTGAAATAATGTACTCATTCTGTTTTCTCCTTGTGAGAAGAGATAAGCATCAGGCAGAGAGAAATTCAAAACCTCAAACTTCAGCAGAGATCGTGGCTTGTCAGCCCAAAATGTTAAGGACAAATGGTGGTTGAATCCAGATGGTTGATACGGCATGTTTTAAGGAAACTTTAGTTTTAGCAAAAACTGTTAGCAGTCAAGATGAATGTGAAAATCTTCAGCCATTGTGATAATTTTTTCTTCATACAAATTATTGCCAAGCTATTCCAAACTATGAAAATATAAATGTAACTGCAACAGAAATTAGAGCTGACAGATGTTCACTTTTGAGGGACTATTGCTTCCATTATTTTAGCGATAGCATTGGCACAGCTTTTAACATGTCATCAGTGTTTCTAAGATAAGCATCAGTCTTCTATTTTTTTTCTCAGGTTTTACAGTGTGGCCTGCCAAATCGCTATTGCTCCAGGCTGAAGATTTCGGTGTTTCTTATCCCAAGAACAATTTTTAAATCATTGAGGTATTCTGAAGTATAGCAGCCAAAACACAAAATTACAAATTAATGTTTTAAATACCGTTTAAATGCATCTGTAACTCAAAAATCCTTTTTTTAATTAAAACTTAAAATTTTATTTCAATAATTCATAACATCTAGAAGAGTTTTAATTGAGTAGAAGCATCAGATTTGTTTGGTAATGGGTAATATTTTCAAAGCATAAATCATCCTTATATCATTATAACTTAAAATAATAATTACACATAATAAAGGAGCGCTATCAGGGTTCTTAGCCAAAAAAGAAGTGTGTTGAGAATTGTACTTTTATGTGGTGGGCTAATACTGTGAACAGGAACCTTTAGAATTGCTTTGTATTATAGTTTGTATAGAAAGATAGTTACACGTTTGTTTAACACTGAAATAAGCACCAGACTGTCATAGATAAGGTTTTCGGAATAGTCTCACATAAAGAATAACCTTGGGATGCCTTTTTCTGTTTGTGTGAAACTCAGTCGGTATAATAAACATATTATTTACATGAGCGCATTAGCAGAGGACTGGATTTGATGATTCAGGAGGCTTGTTCCAGTCCTGTGTCTCTGTGGCTTACTGAAATGAATGTGCTCAGCATGCAGACATGTTTCCATTATATTCTTTTGGCTACAAGAGGATAATTACGTAAAGTAGATATATGAAGTAGTTCTTTGTAAAGACAATCAGTGCTGTCAGTGCTAGAAGTACTTAAAAACTAACAAACAAAAAAAAACCTTCTTAAAGGCTCTTTTTGAAAAATGAGGTAGTGAGTCATGATAAATCCAAGCAATAGTGTACCTTCTTTCCAAATCATGTGTTTTAGGCTTGGAAGTCTTTAATTATTGGAGCTTTTACCCTTGCAGGCTGAAGTATAAGATGCAGAAGCTTGTACTTCAAGATCTGTAACAAAAAGTCACTGCTGTGGGGTATTTATTAGTCCTTTGTGCTATCTTGGGTGATAGCAGGGTTAGTTCCATATAGTTTATTTTTGATTGAACAATTCTTTTTTTTTTTTTAATTGGTTATTTCTGGCCTTCTCACTATGCAGGTGAAATTGTATACACGGTGTTTTTATTTGATTGTCTTCCTGATAGGCTTTTAGGAAAAATGGTCTATATTAGTATGTCTGCGTTTACCTTAAATTCAGCTTCTTTTGAGGTTTCTTGGAGGTGAGGAGCCTGAGACCTTTTTTTAAACTTCCTTGCATGTGTGTGGATGAAGATTCGCTTCCTACCTCCAGTATCCTTTCCGCCCTCTCTCCTTTCTTCCTGCATTCTTCTCACTGGTGCCTCTTCTTTGCGGTCTCTGTCCCCTGCTCTGCTCTCCCTTGCTCTGCTTGTGCCTGTGCCTCAGCAGCCTTTGCTTGACCCCTCACGTCCTGCCTGCCACTGAGGTGAAGGGAGGGAGATCTGGTCCGCATGGCTGTACCGTAAGGGAAGTGCTGCCTATAGCAAGCTGGAGCAAACCTAAACTGAGAGGCGCAGAGGAGATATTAGACAGGACAAGATTTTAAAGCTTTCGTGTACTGTATTTAAGAATACTTTGGAGCAAGGCAGTGTTGTGCATTGCAGAGCCTGTCGTCGTATCGTGTACTATGGAGTGCTTGGATTGGCCAAGGATGTGGCACGCAAAGCTGTTGTTGGCAGAGGGCTGGAAGTAAGGGAATGCCTCTAAAGCCGGTCTTGCTGCAGGGTCTGTTCATGTCACTGGCGTGTGTTGTCTATCCTTCAGTAAAGAAAAGATTTTTTTTTTTTTTTTTTTAATTCTTCTAATGAGTGCTTGATATTTTTGTGCCTTGTTTTCTGCCATAAGCAAGTGAACTTGCCATGTAAGATTCATTCTTAAATTGCACCCCAAAAGCCATAACCTGTTGTTTGAGAGAATTATTGAAGAAATAGGGAGGCAATGGTTAAAATACTTATTGTAATGGCTGTCAGGTAGATGCCATCTCAGTATATAGAAACCTTCACATCTGTGCCTCCGTTGAATGAAGACAATGTTTTTAATGAGTCTTTTAACTCTTTGCTTTGGAGAGAAAGCAGTATGAGTTACCTCCCTGTAGCCTTTTGCAGAAGGCTGAGCTTTTTAAGAGCAATCTGTTACAATTCCACAACATCTATGAGTAACCAAAATTACATTAAGTACTACAGGGGCATCTTTAAACACATACCTAATCCAAGAATTGGATATGGTTTTCAGAAACCCAATAATATTAAAGTACAGTTATCCTCTTCAGTGTATGCAGTTTGGGAAATTGTATGTTGAGTGGTTTTTATGTCTGGGGGTGCACGCTGTCTCAACATTCTTCACATGAAAAGCAATTTAAAGCTGTTTTAAGTGTGTGTTACTGCACAGCTATTAACATTTTTATGATTTGAATCTTTAAATCAGATAATAAGATCTTTGATAAAATACATACTTGTTGAATTAAGGTTTGTAGCCACATATAGAGGCTACATATAGATATCACAAATACAGGTTTATAGCCACATATAGAAGGGGAAGGCCAACAAGGAAGATATCCTGCTGGGAGTCTGTTATAGACCACCCAACCAGGATAAAGAAGCAGATGAAGCATTCTACAAGCGGCTGGCAAAGTCTCTCAATCGCTAGCCCTTGTTCTTGTGGGGGACTTCAATGTCCCGGACGTCTG
>NW_008794911.1:3373478-3495587 GCF_000699145.1 Aptenodytes forsteri
CATGGTTTAGTGGGCATGGTGGTGTTGGGTTGATGGTTGGACTCGATGATCTTAAAGGTCTTTTCCAACCTTAATGATTCTATGATTCACATTGTTTAAATTCAAATGCCTAATTAGTGTTTTAAATGGTAATGTGGTCTGCAATACACTTACTAAATAATACAATTCCTTCTTACAGTCTTTTGAGGTGTTGAGATACTGCTTGCAAGTCTGCCATGTCCAAAGGGGAATAAAAGTGAAAGATGACTTTAGCCTTGGGAAGCTAGTTTTTTCCAGTCACTTTCTATTATCAGTGAAGAAAGTTTTGGCAATCTGAATCCCCAGGGGTTGGTGGGAGAAATCACCTTTCTCTGTTAATGATAGCCCGAGCATCCCTGATGGTTAGCCTCTCTGGGCTTAAAGTTAGTCTGTGAATTTGCTCTCCATGTTTATGTGTTATGATTCAGTTAACTAAACCATTTCCTTAAAAAAACAAAACAAAACAAAAAAAACCCTAACAAAAACAAACAAAACCCAGAATCGTAACCAATTTGGATACACAGGAAACTCTTAAGACAGCTCCAGTGCAGCTCAACCCATACATGTCCATCTGACCCAATGAAATGCATCTTAAGGTGCTGAGAGAGTTGGCTGATGTCATTGCAGAGATACTGTCTATCATCTTTGAAGGATCATGAGGACTTGGGGAGGTCCCCATTAACTGGAAAAAAGCAAATTGTGCACCCATCTTGAAAAAGGATAAGAAGGACAATCCAGGGAAGGCAGTCAATTGGCCTTATCTCAGTCCTTAGGCAAATTACGGAGTTGGTCCTCTTGGAACTTATTTCTGAGCACATGAAGGAGAAGGTGATTGGGAATAGCTAGTGTGGAATTACCAAGAGTAAATAGTGCTTGACCAACGTGATTGCCTTTTATAGTGAGGTGACTAGATCTGTGAATGAGAGGAGAACACAAGGATGTCACCAACCTTGGCTTTAGCAAGGCTTTTGACCTTTTCTGCGACACCATCCTTGTGCCATAGTCTAGATAGGTGTACTGCTGGGTACGTAGGAAAACTGGATCGTCAGGTATAAAGGGTAGTCGCTAAGGGTTCATATTCTACCTGGAGACTGGTTACAAGTGGCTTTCTTCAGGGTCCCTCTTGTTTAATATCTTTATCAGTGACCTAGAGAGGAGATGGAATATGCTCATCAAGTTTACAGACAACACCAAACTAGGGGGTGCAGTCAATATGCACGAAGGCATATTCGGAAGGACTTAGCCTAGAGGGATGATCTGATAGGAACCTCTTGAAATTCAAGGACAAATGCTAAGTCCTGCTCCTAGATTAGGCTAACCTCCTGCAGTGGTACTGGCACCTTGATGGTGATGAAAACTAACACCATACTGTTCTGCATCAATAAGAGCACAGCCAGGATATTGAGGGAAGAGATCATTCCCCTCTGTTTGGCACTTGTTGGACAAAAGCCCTGAGCAATGTGGTCTGAATTCAGTGCTAACCCTGCTCAGAGGAGGAAGTTGGGCTAGGGCACCTTCCAAGGTTTGCTCCCACCTGAACAATTCTGTGATTCATTTAAATTATATTTAAGGTTCTCAAAATGTGCCCCCTTTTGTGTTCAAGTGTTCAGGTTGTTACTTTCAAACCTTCATGTGTGATCCTGAAGGACTGTTCCAGGAGATTCAGGTATAAACAAAGACATCAAATATATTAATCATGATAAAATTGTATTGTAGCAGCATAGTAGGGTATGATACAGATCTGTGCTTATTTTTTTTCAGTGATTTTTTTTTTTGGTGTTCATTCCTTTGAATCTTTGGAAAATTGGTTAATACTTGTTCCTTAGTTCCTCATCCACAGAGTGGGGATAGTATGTCCTCTTTGTCGTGCTTTCTCACCCATGTAATCCTCGGTTTTGAAATCTCTGGATCTGCCTCTGAGCCCATTCAGTGTAAATTTGTGTCTTGGCAGAATCAGAAAGTTCGTATTTTTCCAGATCACTTACATTGTGTACAGATGCTCCCTCTCTTTGTAGGTCCTTGATCTCCAGCTGCACTGCAATACGAATGTACTTTGATACATGAATTTCTCTCTGCTTTAGCTAGCAAATCAGTTAATGCAAGTTAACTGTAGTTGGAGCTGTGTTGCCTGTTTATTACAAGTTTTCAGTGTCTTACCCCCTATAAATGTTTTTGCATTGAAAGGCTCTTCCTGAAAATGGCTAGTTGCAATTGTTGACCAGTTGCATGCTCATGTCAAACAGAGGTGACAAGTGGCATCTTCCCCTTTGCCAGAGATGCTCTGTCACCATGCTGGCGCACTTTCCGATGGCTTGTCTCTTGGGTCGTTTCATAGGCAATAGTGCAGAATAAATTGTGTTTGTATCCTTCTTTCAAATGAAAAATAAAACTTCAGGTAGTCCTGGAGTCTTTGACCTTTTTGTTACAAATATTTAAAGGGACACTGGTAATCTGGGAGATGACAAACTGAAAGAGAATTATTTTGTGTGGTTTCTCCTCTGGCTTGTTTGTTCTGTGCACTTCACCGCGTTTCGGACACAGTCGTTTTCATTGATTGGTGAGCTGAACACATCCTTTTGCATGCTGTGCGAGGAGTTTTGGGGTGCAAATACACCGATTAATCAAGGAAACTGAAAAGGGAGACAAATACTGCAAGTGCTGAAGAGGAAAGTCAAAATACAAGGGATATATATCCTTGTTTGGGTGTTGTGTTTGGGTTTTGTTTTTTATTGGACAGCAGCTGTGGAGTTTGCCAGTGCATTAAATTAGTAGGCAGTAACTCATATGGTGTACATCATGGTTTGCTGTATAATCACTTTACAGTAGGTAAAAGCTTGCCATTAGCTGACCTTCAACCTCTTCAGGGATTGAACAGAGTTATTTCCCTCCTGTACCAATGTCATTTGCAATTTCTTTAAAGTTTGCCTATTTCTAAAACCACTTTAATTTTGATTCATTGGGGGATAAGATCCACTGTGAAGTAATAATAATTTGAATAATTATTGTTGCTTTCAAGGACTTAGAAACTGTTTTTTCCTCGGATGAATTCTTGGGTTTAAGTGTTGTGGGAAATTGTGTAGCGGTTGTAGGGGTGCCTAACACTTTCGTATTCAGAGCTTGTACAGATTTATTTCAAGTACTAGCATTTTTGTAACTTTTGGGAGTAGAGACTGTGGCACTTTGAGTTAAGACTGTAACATAAGTAACTTAAAGCTGAGCACTTCCAGTTTGCATGCTACAAACTAATTAATTGTTCAGTGGGTGGTTATATTCCTCAGTCAAGGTTAGCGTCATCCTCTCAGGGTTTGCTGCAGGGAAACTGAGCAAATGAAAAAAGGCAATAGGACAGTGAGCTGTTGTAGTTTTGAAATGGAAGTGTAACTGAGGTTCTTCCCATCTCCTAGTTGCTCTAGAGAAGAGGTCTGTAAATGCTTCTAATTTATTGCTGTGGATGCAAGTAAAACTTAGGAATTTTTTAAATTGTAGTATCACAGTTTTGCTGTGAATTCTTTTGCTTTCCCTTTTTATTAATGTTTCTAGTTTGCAGCTAGTTTTTTGGGGGGTGTACATTTTAAACATATAACTTAAAAAATTATTATATTTTCCACTCCAGACAATTTAGAGGGGTGTTATTGCAAAACCTTCCTGTACTTTAATTGCTTATTGCCTTGTTTTAAATTTACATTGCCGAATTTTGATGGTTCAAGTGCTGCCTTAACAGAACTGTTAGTGACTGTTGGAAAAGCACAATGCAGCACACGCAGTTGTGTTCACACAAAGCAAAGAATAAACCTCTGTCTGTGAATGTTCATTGATTTCAATAGGCTTTTCAGTAGCTCTGCGTATTACAATTCTTAGCACCTATAATACATTCATATTCATTACGGCAGTACAGTTCAGCCCCTGCTTGTGACTTGATTTTTTTTTTTTTCCCCCCATCCCCTCTTCTACTGGAGCATGAAGTAGAATTATTTTTCTAGTCCTTGTAATGTGTTCTAGAAGATGTTACGGCTCTTTTCTCAGAATGATTGAAAATGCATCTTTTGGCTTCTTCCATCTTGTAAGAAACATGTTAAATACTAGAAATACTTAAAGCTTTTTGGAATCTTTCATGATGACCCTTGTGGCTATTGAGACTGTGACGTGCTGGGCATGTATGGCATGCAATCGATTGTATGAACAATTAGTGGAAGAACTAATTGGTATGTAGTAGTGCCATCTTTTAAAAATATGAATACTTGCTTCTTTATTTGAATGTATGGAGGAGGGGGGGGATTGGTTCTTTGGATGCTGGAAATCTGTTTAAAATGCTTTTTTGTTTGCTTGTAACTTGGCTTTATTATTTGAACACTCGTTTAAACCAAATGGTTTTCGGTAGTCTGAATGCCCATATTTTATTGTAGGAAATCATGCTTATCTCTCGAGTTTAGACTTACTGATGTAATAAGTGTGTTTTTCACTTATGCACATAAACAAAAATAGTCTACTTCAAAATAATATTAAGAGTTCAGCAAATAATTCCTGTTTCATTCACTCACAGCAAAATCTATAATCGGGTATGATGTTCTTTGCCCTTATCTCTCATGTACAATTAACATTCTCACGAAATGAAACAGGCTTCTCTTTCTTAAAAACAAACAAACAAACAAACAAAAAGAAGTACATTTGACAGTGTGAATTAATTGGACCCTTATATTTGTTTGAAAGACTTCATGTTTTAAGATACTTAATCTGATATCCCAATAATGAGAAGTTCGGACAGCTATTTAGTTTGAGCATTTGCTTAATGCATTTAATATGTTAATATATGACACGTTACCTTTGTAGATGAACCGACTAGTCCTAGTATTGACCATGATATTGCACACATTCCTGCTTCTGCTGTTATTTCTGCATCTGCTTCTCAAGCACCAGCTATAACAACTGTTCCTCCCAGTCCCACATCTCCAATCCCTTTAATTCGGCGGCAGCTTTCACATGATCATGGTGAGTGCTGATTTCATTTCTTTTCTCATGCAACTTGTTCCTTTTACACTCTAGAGAACAGGAGTGAAAATTGTACGCTCTTTATTGCTTGAAATAAATCGCAAAAACGTGATTCAGGTTCTTACATACTCGAAAATTTCCATTTGTTTGTAGAATCCATCCGGCCTAGTGTCCTGGATAGCCAGCCTGCTGCAAAAACTGAGAGATCAAAGTCATATGATGAAGGACTGGATGACTACAGAGAAGAAGGAAAATCGTAAGTTCATGAAAAATATCAGTAAATTTGGAGATCTATTTTTTTAAAGTGTATAAAATCTCATTTTAACATTTGTTTTTCTCCCAACAGATCCATTAAGCATGTATCTAGTTTAAAGGGGATTAAGGTAGGTATATATGTATATAACAACTCCTAAGAATTAAACATACTACTGTGACAAGTTGTATGAATTATACAACTCAATTATACAAAGTGATGTGTTAAACACAGACATGAAGTTTGTTGGAATTGCCAGTCATGAAATTGTTCTTAATTTTGATTGATTTTGATTTAAATCCATTCTAATGTTTTTCCCCAATTGGTGCTGTATGCATCGCATAAGTAAACATGGTCTCTTTTTTCCTAGGCTCATCACATGGAGTTGTATGAATTATACAACTCAATTATACAAAGTGATGTGTTAAACACAGACATGAAGTTTGTTGGAATTGCCAGTCATGAAATTGTTCTTAATTTTGATTGATTTTGATTTAAATCCATTCTAATGTTTTTCCCCAATTGGTGCTGTATGCATCGCATAAGTAAACATGGTCTCTTTTTTCCTAGGCTCATCACATGGTCCTTGATTTTTTCATTTTCCTCAGCTTCTGTAAACAGAGCATATCTATGGCGTGCTTTTGTAAAAACTTACTAATGAGAGTCTAAGACTCCTGCAGTTTCTCAAAGTATTCTTGGGATGTGTAAGGTCGCTATTGTTGTATGGAAACTTTAGAAATTATGTTTTCCTGGGGGATATTCTTAGGGGCTTTTTGCTGAATGAGCTGTCAGCTTTTAAAGAGAGAAACATCTTGAATGTAGGGATTGTAGAGAAACGTGTTTAGAAGTACACTGTGGGGTTCTTTCTGTGATGTTTTCTTTAGGTCCCAGACAGCCAGAAATCTTCAGAAGACTCTGGTTCCCGAAAAGATTCTTCTTCAGAGGTCTTTGGTGATGCCTCCAAGGAAGGATGGCTCCATTTTCGTCAGCTTGTTACAGACAAGGGAAAGGTACCTGTCATGTTTGGTTTTTAACCTAGCACAAATACTAAGCTGGTGGAAACCTAAGATAAGAACCTTAAAGCTTTCCTGTTTTGCTCTTTTTAATTAAAATTTTTGGGATATGAGCATCAATAAGACTGACAAAATTTTAGACCTGTTAGAACATGGACTTTAGCGAATTCCTCAGCTTCTTTTACAGACTGCTTTCTGAACTGTCTTCTGAACTGATAGGATGAGAGGAAATGGCCTCAAGTTGTGCCAGGGGAAGTTTAGATTGGATATTAGGAAAAATTTCTTCACTGAAAGGGTTATCACAAGCTGGAACAGGCTGCCCAGGGAAGTGGTTGAGTCACCATCCCTGGAAGTATTTAAAAGATGTGCTTGGGGACATGGTTTAGTGGTGGACTTGGCAGTGTTACATTTATGGTTGGACTCAGTGACCTTAAGGGTCTCTTCCAACCTAAATGATTCTGATTCTGATTTTACATTTCAAAGCATCTGTGAAGTAAACTCATTTCTAATGACTAATTAAGTAGTAAGAATCAGTTCCTTGACAATTGTAGTTTGAAAAAAGCTGTCGTTTTTGTGAATGTTGTGGAGTTGAGTTCAGATTAACCTTCTGTGCAAGTGTAGACTAACACTTAAAGAAAATTGGGAGTCTGGAATTGCAGTGGTGTGTAAATGTGAGTCTGACTTGAATGAAGCTTAAAAGGCATGGGCAAGAGTCCACTAAATATTTTTTTCCTATATTTGTATTAATGCCTCTGTGAAATTCTAGTCACATTCTGTTTCTTGGTACTGTCACATGTGAACACACACTTAATGGGTGATGAGGGAGGGCAGGCTATTGAGCAATTCACTCCTCTAATGGAGAGCAATTAGTGTACTTTTGTGTAGTATTACCACAGGTCATTCTTAAGAATGCTATAGGTCGGTGGTTGGTCTTTCTTTTAAAAAAATTCTGGAGGTAGTTTTTTTTAATCCAGAAACACTCATCGTAACAAATAAGCAAACTAACATATCAGTTGATGTTTTTCAGCGAGTTGGTGGGAGCATTCGGCCATGGAAGCAATTATATGTTGTTCTTCGAGGTCATTCACTTTATTTGTACAAGGATAAAAAGGAACAAGTGACACCGTCTGAAGAAGAACAACCTATAAGCATCAATGCTTGTTTGATAGACATCTCATACTGTGAAACCAAGAGGAAAAATGTATTTAGACTCACCACATCAGACTGCGAGTATCTGTTTCAAGCTGAGGACAGAGATAATATGTTAGCATGGATTAAAGCAATACAAGACAACAGCAACTTAAATGATGAGGTAATCGTATAATATATAATGCAGAAGCCATAGTTCTTGTCTTTTAATTAAAAATTGATTGTCTTTTCTTGTAATTAATACTTCAACAAAATAAATCATTTGCCATTAAACAATAGACCAAAATGTGTACGGGAACATACAGGAAAATGAGCTGAAAGGCAAGGTAACTGAGTAAACAAATTGAGTTAAAAAAAGTCTGACATAATGAGAGAGCAGACTTTTGAAATAAATTAATGTCGTTGCTGATTTGATTAACGATACATGTTACATTAAGCTGATCTGTCAAAAATCCCTAGTCTTTTAAAAAAGATAATTGCAGTATGAGAACCAGTGTGTTCTGTCTTCAGACTTGCATTGCAAAGTGGTGTGTGCAGTAGTACAGTCTGAGTTTCTTGGTAGTTAAAAAGTGAAACTTTGGAGGATGCCTGTTTCTCTCATTAAGTGTTGATGTTTCTATGAATTAAATGTTAATGCTAATTACAAAAGGCAAACGTATACTATTGTACATAACATAACAGTATCTGTCCCAATATTGTCCTCAGTGCATTTTCATTTCAGTGATGAGCAACAGAGAATATTTTTGTGTCTGTGGTCATGCACATCTCAGATCTGAAATACTTATGCAAAGGAAATGGATTAATAAACATTATTAGACAGATGGATAAAACCACATTTGAGTTCATGGCTGTTTCAGCTGTATGTGTAGTAGTAATTAGTTATATAAGTACTGTGTGCACATAGGATTGGCTTTTTCAGAGTACTAGGTTGTGTTGACTCGCATGTTTTCTATTTAAACTTACTTTCAGTTTAACAGGATTTAGTCAGATTGTATTGCTTTGAAAAAAGTCTAAATAGCAGCATTTAATTTGTAATTACTTCCTTGAGATTTCCTCATGGTTTTTAAATGTTCTTTCCGTATTGTTCCAAAGGACTGCTTGTTAGATTTTTACTTTTTTAACTGTACTAAAATGTTAATTTTTCATATGCAGTCTGTTGACGGGAAGAGTTAATTGTATTCTTAAAGTAAAAAATACTTGTTGTATTTTATAAGATTGTAAAGTAGATATCAATTCATTTTATAGGACACTGGTGTCACTAGTAGAGATCTAATTAGTCGAAGGATTAAGGAATACAGTACAATGATGAGGTAAGTGAATTATATGCTGCCAGTAGTTTTTGTAGACTTCTTATCTAGCTTCTTTTTACTGAAGGTAATATATCGTGTTTCAGTTCTTCAAGCAGCAAAACAGAGCCATCTCCCAAAACACCTCGCCAGAGTCTAAGTATCAGACAGACTCTGCTTGGAACTAAAGCAGAACAGAGGACCCAGAGTCCACATTCTCCTAAGGATGAATCTGAAAGGAAGCTTCTCACTAAAGGTCTGTATGTTTTGTGTATTTCTTTAGTTCCTTATAGCCCCAGTGTGAGGGCATTGAGGTGCCTTTCTCAGGTTTTTCGAACTCATGAATATACAGATGCAAACCAGGTATTAACCAGGGTTTTTTTAAGCTGCAGATATAATCACTCATTTCTGGTAACTACTTCATTTAGATGTTATCTTAGATGTACTTCAGGTCTTCTCAGATCCCTGAAGCTTTTTATTCCAGTCCTCTCTCAAAAGGGTTTTGGGTTTTTTTCCTACAGCTCGATGTAGTGTTAACAGTAATAAAATATAGGTGTTACGCTTCTTGTGACCAAAATTTTGCCAAGCTTTGGAAATAATTTTGTATGTAATTCATACTTTTGTCTCCAGCTGACTTAGAAATAACAAGGTAAATTAATGTTTCAAATACGCTGTTAAGAAGCCAAAGTTTTCCACTGAAGTGTTTTAGAAGTAGAGAACTTTTTTTTTGTCTTAATCTTTAAAATACAGGAGTGAATTTTTTTTCCAGAACAAAATTAATGCCTGCTGAGTTCTAAAAAAGTCCGATGAGCTGGCACTGCAAACTTAAATCAGTAACTGAACTCCATGAAATAATGTCACAAGCTACTTTTTTTTTTTCAGAATGTGTAAATGTATGGTATTTCTGATCAGACTGTGCTTGTAAGGATGTTGCATACAAATTCAGGCAACTGGCTGAGCAATCACTTTTGATCAACTACTTTTGAACAATTCAGTCTTGAATTTAAGCTGTGAGTGAACTCTGTTTTATGTTACCAACAAAAGTCCCTTTGCTCCTGCTATGCTACAGATTATGTAAATAAATTGCAGTTGTGAAGTAAATGTCAAATCTGCTGAAAGAATATTTCCAGAAATACTTGAATAAGAAAGGAGTACTGTTGTATTAGGCGACTTGCAGTACAGGATAAATGGGCATTGTAATTTGCTACATGAATTGTATAGAGGAGGTAAACAGAGCAACTGAACTTTTTATCTGACTTTTGGATAGATAATACTTTTAAGTGTTTGAGTCCTGTTTGGAATGATTTAGGAGTGACTAAAATCTGGTAATTTTTGAAAGAGTGAGTAGGTCTGCACAGGTGTGAGCATGGCTGTATAGTTTCATACGTATTTTGTGCAGCACTGTTTTCAGCAGAGACTTAATCTTGTTTTCCTAAATGTAGATTTTAATTTTTTAAAATGCAATTTATGTACCGTTAGTCTTAGAATGATGAAATTCCACAGTACCATTCAGCTACCTGCTTTTCTAAATCTGGGGTGTGAGTATGTTCATATGTATCTTTTGAATCACAGAAGAGTAAAAGAAGGTATGTTTAAGACACTCGTGTAGTGAGTTATTGCGGGAAGCCGGGCCAGTAAAAGAGGTAAAAATGCAGTAGGTGTCACTTGATCTTTGCAAATCTGTTACCTATATTCACAGTAGTTTTTGTGACTTAAATGCTCTTATTTTTCTTGTTTCCTTGTTTGCATTATACTAACAACAAAAAGATGAGACAAGCCCACCAAAAGACAAGGGGACGTGGAGAAAAGGCATTCCAAGCATTATGAGGAAGACATTTGAAAAGAAGCCATCTGCTGTAGGAACATTTGGTGTTAGACTAGATGACTGCCCCCCAGCTCATACCAACAAAGTATGGAAGGACGATTTTTCTTTCCGTTGTGATTTTAAAATAGTTTTTGTATGAATTACTTTAAAATGTATATATAAACTTTCTTTTTCTTCAGTATATTCCACTGATTGTTGATATATGCTGCAAACTGGTTGAAGAAAGAGGTCTTGAGTACACAGGCATTTACAGAGTTCCTGGAAATAATGCTGCCATCTCAAGTATGCAAGAAGAGCTCAACAAAGGAATGACTGACATTGATGTTCATGATGATGTAAGTCTTTGATCACACTATTTCTAAGTTGAACTCCCAAAAACTTCTGCTTGTGTTGTGATTATAGAAATATAAAGCATGTCTGTCCTTTTCTTCTAAATGCGTAGAAATGGCGAGACTTGAATGTGATAAGCAGTTTGCTGAAATCCTTCTTCAGAAAGCTCCCAGAACCCCTTTTTACCAATGGTAAGTTGTTTGTTACGATTTTGTCTTTAGGAATTACTCTTGAACAGTTGTCTTACATCTTTCAGATGATTTGAGAGAAAATCCAGTGAAATCATCCTAACTCTGTAATAAATGCCCTCTTTCTTCCTTTAAGAGCAGGGAGTCATGGTGATCATAGAGCTTAAGAATGAGAGCTGTAAATAGAATTTCTCTGATGGTGAAGGAATTACGAATTTGCAAAAAAACTGAGTAAAATTTGCAATTTTACTATTGCAATAGTGTATGAAAGCTGGTTTTTTTTCCCCACTGCCATCTTCTTACATTAAATACAATATAATAGGCTAATTTATGACTTCCGAAGGTCATTCATATATATTTATATATTACCTGTATTCACGGGGGTGGGAGGGTGGGGCTGGGCAGTGAGGGTGTATATACATAGTATACATATATAAACTAATATATATGATTGATTTCTGCTTTTTTTTTAACAGACAAATATGCAGATTTTATAGATGCCAATAGAAAAGAAGATCCTGTTGAACGTCTGAAAACACTGAAGAGACTGGTAAGCTGAAATCAGGTGTGTTGTAGGTGCACTACAAAATTAGTGTTAAAAGTTTAATGTTCTGAATAGTGATTGTTTGTTTCAGATTCATGATCTACCTGAGCATCATTATGAGACTCTCAAGTTTCTTTCTGCACACCTGAAGACAGTAGCAGAGAACTCGGAAAAGAACAAGGTATCGGAAACAAAAGTATAATGTATTTTGGTTTGTTTCATTCATAAAGTACAGTTTTTGTGCAGGATTATTTCTATTAAGGTGATAATTTATTATTGTAGATAAAAATAAGACCTTTACTATGTTAAGAAGATTTTTGGATTAGACTAAGGACTCCTGCAAAATATGCACCTGTTTAGTGTGAATTAGGTTTATTCAAACTGGTATTAATTCTTGTGGGAATAACTGCTTATATCCTAAATTTATCCCAAGTCTGTAAATTTCATATAATCCCATCTAGATGCCAATAGAGTGTGCCTGGGCAGGGCACAGGTGAATGTCTGTGGCCTGAATGAACCTGTTGACAGAGGCTGTCACACCAGCTTTGTGTGAACCCTGGCTTCCTGGACACTTGAGTAATTTTTAAGACTAGGACTTGCTGTAATTACTTAAATGTTTGATGACCCCATAGATGCTGGTTTGACTGGCTTTAAGAAAGAAAATTCATGATGTAAAGGGTGGTAGTTCACCACTACAGGGTCTTAGTCCACCACTAAGAATAGCTTTTTGTCGTTTCTATGGGGTGGGGAAGAGTTAGTTTGCATTAAGTGCTTCTGTGCATGCTATAATCCTATGGTAAATGCAAATAATAGTATCCCCTTTTTTTACCCCTCAGGGAGGGGTAGCTGAATGCAAAGCTGTGCACAATACGGGTGTACTTATGGATGCTTACCTCAGGGCAGGTAACATGGTGGCTTGTTACTTGGCTACCAATGTGCAGGGTACAGGAAAAAAATTGATGTGATTTATGCTATATAGAGCAACCTATGGCCAATCTTAAATCATTTAAAAGATCAGAAAATTACTCTGTTCAAATGAATATGGTAGGTTCCAACATCAGTTCTGCAAATAATACCTTGTGATTAAATACGGGGAAAAAAAAAAGTGTGTGTATATAAAAAAAAAATTTACAAATTACAACCAAGGAAATGATAGTAAATGTCATTTTTAAGGGCAACGCCTAAAGTAAACCATTATTTATCATTTTACAGTTTTGGTGTGCTGTATAAATGTTGTTTAAATAATGTTAATGTTATAGAATATATAAAGCTAGATGAGTGAGGTGATACTATAATTGTATGACTTGTCAAAGGCCACAGTTCAAGTCAAAGTGAGCATTAGGGGCTTGTGTCATTATGTTTGCAACTTCCTTCTCGTAAGCACAAGGACTTTGCCTCCTATATATTACTGGTCTATTCTATGTCACAACAGTAAACTATAAGTCAGAGAAGTAAGCAAAAATAGTAGGTAAGTATTCTGCTGCTACTTTCTTGGAATTATTTGTCAGAGATGTAACATTAAAATAAATTAAGTGGATGATTAATGTTGTGACATGATCAGATAACTCTGAGTCTGTCTCATGAATAGATGTGTTGGGTCTATGATGTTCATTGCTGCCGCCTCCTCCAAAGTAGTTGCAAATTGAATGAGCTCTTTGTCAGTAGGCATAATACAGTATTTGATTACCAGCTTAATTTTTTCATGTGTCATGTAAACATTTTCAGGAAAAAAAAAGGGAACTACCAATGCCTTTTTTTTAAAAAAAAAAAAAATTGTTAAGAAGTTAAAACATTAGTGTTTCTAAACAAAAAAAAGTCTTTATGGGAAGAAAAAAAAAAATCCCCCTGAAAGCGTAAAGAATGTATCTGAGTTCCTGAGTTTTCTGTGCTTGTGGAGCTATTTACCTGCAATGGGTTAAGGAAGGTTGAATTCTGAACTGCAGAAATGTTGGATGCATTTATTGTAGCTGTGTATAGGAGAGTTTTCATGTAGTGTAACATCCTACCTGAGTTAGTAATGTGTTTTTAAAAACCTTTTCTTTGTTTAAAATGGTTCTCAGATATTAATAGTGTTATATTAATGTACTCAGCCCATATTATTGTATTTTCTCATTATAAATGCATGATGTGGAAATATTTCATTTCTTAGATGGAGCCAAGAAACCTGGCAATAGTATTTGGTCCAACACTCGTGAGGACATCTGATGATAACATGACACACATGGTTACGCACATGCCAGACCAATATAAAATTGTAGAAACGCTCATCCAAAAAGTAAGTGAATGCATTTCATTATTTAAAAAATAAGATCATACACAGATCAACCAGCTTTTCTCTTATTGGTCCAGTTTGAGTCTGGTATTTATCCTTCGAATTCCAGGATACCGTTTTTAGTAATGTCCATGTTTGATTGTCCCACATTTGGGTTTTGTTTCCTGTGGGGTTTTCACCTTTTTTATTTTAAATTGTAGCATGACTGGTTTTTCACAGAAGATGATGCTGAAGAACCTCTTGTAAGTATTGTGTCATAAATATTTGTGTTCTAATTATATTAGTTTAGAATCTGCTTCTGCTGCCTCTAGAATGTCTATATATTTCTTATTACATCACTGTATCGTTTGCTCTTCAGAAGCACCTTTTTAGCTCTCCAGTCCTTGCAGTAATGAATTAAAAAAAAAAAGCCATGCATTTGTTTTAAAAGCATAAAGCAAAATGGGAAAATAAGAACACATGAGGAAAGTGTGTCCTTAGGTGAATAATGCAATTTTCTAAATGCTGCTGAATCATAATGAACTATTTGTGAAACGATGATGAAGAGATCTTTGTTTATTAACTATAGACAACAGTTCAGGAGGAAAACACTGTAGAATCTCAGCCAGTGCCAAACATAGATCATTTACTCACCAACATTGGAAGAACGGGAGTATCTCCTGGAGACATATCAGGTAACTCTTGCCCGGACAGTGTTAGTCCGTAGGCTAGAATAACCTACTCTGTGAACTCACTGTAACTCTCTCTTCCTATTTTCTTTTACTAATAAACTGTTTTTCTCTTTTGCAAAAGATCATTAACACTTCTTAAAGACTTGAATTGTTGATAATCATGCATGATATAATTTGGAAAACTTTGTTGTCTAACAGAAATATAATCATTAAAAGATGAGGCTTGCACATACTATTTTATTTATTCACAGTAATCCATGCAATCATCATCGTGAGGTGAAGCAGATACGCTGCTGTAAAGTGGTTTGTTGTGATGGCAGAAAGACTGATCTTCAGTGGTGTTCTAATATTGCTCCTTCCCAACGTTAGGAATGCAAAAAATTGAGTTATGTTTTCTTGTCAAGTGATGGACACTTTAAGTATGTTGCAGTATGTCTATACTAAAGCTGATTTCCTTCTGTTTATAAATGCCATCCTCTTTTGTGGCTAAGGACAAGCATTGCAGGCTCTTTTTTGGTGACTTTTTCCCCTCTCCCTTCACTATACTATTGCACTAACCCAGCATGTTGTATCCCACAAATGTTATCCCTTCGTCTCTAGCTTTTGTTTCAGTTTTCAAAGGGTTGTTCAGCACTTACTGAAACAGTCACTTTATACTGATGTTGTAACAGGCGAAGTGGGAGGAGTCTATCACACGGTGATGTCATTAGTGGATTCTGTGATGTCACTGATGGACAGCTGGAACTGTAGGAAGAAGGAGGACTGTTGCCCACACTGTAGCTGCCTTGTCTGCAGAAACCCCCGTTTCTTGTAAATGGAAAAAAAAAAGTTGATCTGTGCTGTAAATTTTCTTTCAAGAGTATTTTAAACAGATCAATGCTACTTTTTAAAAGTTTTTCTGCTGTTTCTTGTTATCTCTGAAGCAGACCCTGAGGAGGAATAGCATGGTACGGTCTACCAGTCTTTCTAGTCATAAAGCATTAGCCATGTGTCAAAAAGGGGTGTGGCAGGGGGCTCAGCTCTTTCTTCCTAGGGACAAAGTCCCTAAAGCTGGAACACATCCAAGTTCATATTTTTTAGTCATTGTGCTAGCCCCTTCCTACCCCCTTTGTAATTGTATAATCTTGGGTTTTGCGAGACAGTAAAACTATGGTGTCCATTTTTCATTTCATAATAGCGCTTGTTATAGAGAAGTACAAAACTGGTAGCTGCTGAAATCTAGCCGATTTAAAAATAAAATTTTATCTATACATAGTCAGAGGTGGAGAGAGATGTATAATTGGGGTTTTACACACAAAATATGACTTAATTCCTTTAAAACCTCACAAAAAGAATATGACTACATGAACCATGATTTGTACCTAGGGCAGCCAACAGTAGTAAGACATTCAATTTTGCTTTGTGTATCCTGAATCTCAGGAGAGTACACAGTACGATCCTGAAAAGGTCTCTCAGCTGCGGTTTTGCAGGGGCTGTATAATTAAAACATCGAATAAACATTAGTATTTCTGTTTTTTATTTAGAAGAACAGGGCTCCTTTGCCATTCCTATCATTGAGCTGGTTCTGCCTACAATTCACAGCATCCTTTCATGGCGGTGGCTTTCTGTGGTGCAGCTTGCATCTTTGTGAGCTCTGACTATTCACTCTGTTCTGGTTTTTATTTGCTTCACATTTTGTTCTGTGCTTGTCTTTTTCCATAAGTCCAGCATTGTCTGTAGCAACAATGAAAAAATTGCACAGAACTGAGCAGAATTGTTTTTTGTTTTTTTTTTTTAATTTTTCCACAGATTCAGCTACTAGTGACTCAGCAAAATCTAAGGTAAATCTTTTTGTGAAATGATGTAGTTATAAGCTTCTGAAATCTGTTAGATATTTGCTTGCTTTATTAAAATGCTTATATGCAGATGTACTATAGAGCTTATGTAGAATTTTTTTAATAAGTGGTAATATTGTTTTCTCATCAAATAATTTTAAAGTGTTACATTGGAAAAGTATCACTTGTTTGCAGTTAGCTGCATCTGCCAAAGCAGTCAGCTGCACACATAAACAGCTTTGTTCCAAATTCTTGTAATGGTGAGTGCTTACCTCCTTTTTGCATCTCATTTAGTAGAGGTAAATGTATATAGTATGTTGCCTATTATTGTTGGCATACTACTTACTCCCAGACAGTATTTGTGCTTCCCTATTTCACTGAGAAAAGTATGCATAGAATTTAGCCTTTTCTTCCTCAGAAGGTAGTAGCTCCTCCTCTTATAGGAAGCCAAAGGTTGTGGTTAAAGGCTGCTATGCAAAATCTCCCTAGGAAGTATTGCTGTGCTTGGGAGGACAGCCTAGTAGATACAGGGAATAAGACTGGAATGTGGGCGATTGTTCTGTCCTCAGTTTAACACCAGAGTTCTCATCTGACCCATGGACAAATCTTTCAGTCTCTTAGGCTGTCGTTCAATAGTTGCTAGCACTGGGTGATATGGCAGCATGCAGCTGACCTCAGTCAGCTGTGAGTGCACGATACAGCTTTATGCTGGTGTGCATTCTAGGTGTATCACCGATGCCCCCCTTTGAGCTGAGAAGACAGGACTTAATGCATCCTCCTCATTCATTGTTGAGATGCCAGCCCAGCTGCTTTGTGAGGATGTTTGGTGGCTCAGCCACTGCCTCAAAAGAGCCCAACTTCCAGGACACCATGTCACATTGCCTGTGCCAGGACAGTGTGCTGTTTGCAGGTTGCCTCTTGCTGACCACCACCTGCGAGCAGCACAGAGCAACAGCGTCAGTCAGGCCATGGTCTTGGGCCTGCGAGCAGCAGTGCAGGATGCGTGCAGATTGCCTGGGCCAGGAGCCTGCTTACTGCTCAGCCAGCCCTGCTTGCAGCAAGACATGTTCCAAGTGGACCTCCAGCTGGCTGTATTGCTTGATATCCTTCTTGGTGAGAAGGGCATGTATCTGTTCCCAACCCATAGAAAAAAATGGGCAGAGCTCACCCATCCTTTATGGGGACAGTAGCTAATGCAAGAGTGCCATTTGAGTAGTGAGAAGAATTGCTGTGGTCACTTGGAAAATGGTAGGCCCCAACACCCAGTGGTCCATTGCCAGTCAGTTTTGGATTGGCGCTTGTCTGCCAGCACAGCGATTCAGAGCTGTCACCTGCTGTCCAGAAGGTTCTTTGTCCACGCTGCCTGTAGGCAGTGATTGTGCAGGAGGCCAGGCAGTCACTGTAGGTAGTCATTGTGCAGGCTTCTCAGATGCTTGTTTCCCTGGGAGCTCTCAGCAAGACTTAATGCGTGTCTTCTGCCTACCCTGTCCTGATCTCTGAGCTCTGCATCAAGAACATGGGATATTCTCTGTCATGCAGCAGGAGGTTCTGGATAACTATGAATATTTTCATTACTGGGAGTTGAGTAGAAGTTTCTCCCAACTCCTCCCTGTCCATGTTCACTTAAACAAATTAGTGCACCTTCACTGAGGCTGTCATGGTCAATATAGCCACTGTATTATTGTATGGCTGTTTGACCTTGGCTTGTGAAGTCATATAGTGGCAGTTTTCACCACTGCCAGCACCTCTTTCATTTCTGAGGAGATAGTGAATAGGAATGAAATTTGCACCAAGAAAAAGTTGTTTGAGCAAAAGTATTAAATGCACTGTATCTGTTCAGTGCTTTGCTTTGTATGGTCAGTGCATTTATGCTACAGTAGTAGGCATCCTGTGACAGTTCACTGTCACATGGGGGCTGTGATTCTGTGCTTATGGAGCAGAGAAGTATCTTGTTGGATGACAGCTGAGTAGTTAGATGATGACTAGTGTGCATTAGCTTCCCCTTTGTCCTTAAGCTTATTCTCTTATCTAGGTATCTGGAATCACTAGATGGTCCTTTCAGTAATGATGTCCCAGCTTTTTTGTTAAAACTCTTACCGTGATAATAGCTCTTCCCCCAACTTTTCCTCTCCCTCTCTGAAGTGCTGCACAGTAACAAAGTATTGGGATTTCAAAGACTTTGAGCATAGCCCATCACTGCTGGTCTGCTTCCCTCAGGTCAGAGAGGCAGGCTAGACATCTGAACATGGACTTCAGATCAGGTAGCTGACACCTAAGCTGCTGTTGTTGAGCCCTAGACAGATGTCAGATTTCAATCCCACTATATTAAAGGCCTCTGATGTGAGCAACTTCCCTTCTCAGTAGATATCGTTGCTCTGTTCTGTTCTTGAAGTCTGCAGTGTGCAAACTGCACTGGTCAGCAGTCAAAGACAGGGTGGTACCTGCCGAAAACCTCCTGCTTCTTTAAAAGGTGGCAGTGGGGCAGTAAGCAGGAAAGGTACGTAGCTTTGAGGTGGCTAGATGGTAATGTCAGTGTAGTTGAAAAATGCTCTTTAATTTTATAAAATGGAATAATTGGGCTTGTCCCATTTTTGCTTATGTGCAGTTCTAAAGGCAGATTCCTCAAAAGGCGGGAAGAAGTTTATTTCTGTTAATTTCCTATACTTGCACCTAAATCAGGGGTTTGTATAGCTTTCATTGTATTGGTATTATTGAACCGATATGGTTTAAAAACTCAGACAGCCTGAAAGGTGAAAGATCAACTGAAAAATAGTTTGAGAAATTAGCCTTTCCACATAGGTAAGACACCTTGAAAGGACGGAGTGAAACCACACTCTTGGGACCTCATCTGCGAAGCAGTTTCTGTTGCAAACCAATCTTGAAAAGGTGGTCTTGCTGTAACGGAGCCTGCTTTATTAGTCGCTCAAAAACTGAATAGCTGTATATACAAACTAGTCTTTGTCAAGTTAAAGGGATTCAGATGAAAAATGGAATTCTCAAGATGAAAATTGACTTCTTGGGCAATGTCATGTAGACTACAGAAAGAGCATGGAAATATTTCCTGAATAAAGATAGGCCTTCTGCTCTGAAGCTTGGGATATGTTTTTAAAAAGTCTCAGGCTAACGAATGTTTCTTCGTGATTTCTAATCATGCCCTCCCACTTTTTTTTTTTAACAGGGTTCTTGGGGTTCTGGAAAGGATCAGTATAGCAAGGAACTGCTTGTGTCCTCCATTTTTGCAGCAGCTAGTCGCAAGCGGAAAAAAACAAAAGAGAAACCACAACCAAGCAGCTCAGAGGATGAGTTGGATAATGTGTTTTTCAAGAAGGAGCTTGCAGAACAATCTCGTGGTGACACAACAAAAGAGGACATAGCTAAAGGGGAATATGAAAGAGAGAGAGACATAGGGAGAAAACAGAGGATGTTTGTCCTGAAGGAAAAAGAGAGCAGCAGTAAAAAAGATGTGAATGTTGTAAAGGACGAAAAGAAGACATTAAAGAAAGAAAGTATCCTGTCAGAGGAACCTTCACTGCCTTACCATGACAAATGTACAAAATCACCAAATCTCAGCTGTCTGCAAACCACGCAGAAGAATAACCCAAAAATGTCTATTTCACAATCTTCTTCCCAGGTTGAGGAGACAGTGTCTGACTCCGGCACTATGCTTAGCACTTCCTCCCAGGCTTCCCAGCACAGATACTCATGCAAAAAAGTAGCCAGCCCTGAAATTAAACACAATGAGTTTTTAGCAGCCGATGTCAGTTCCATCACCTCAGATTATTCAACTACTTCATCTACTATATATCTAACTGGCTTAGACGCCAGTATGCTGAGCCCCGAGGTGCAGTCGGTGACAGAAAGCAAGGGAGAAGATGCTGATGATGAAAGAAGTGAATTGATCAGTGAAGGGCGTCCTATGGAGACAGACAGTGAAAGCGACTTCCCTGTCTTTGCCACCAGTGCTGCTGCTGAAAGGCTGTCCAAGGGGAAAGTTTCAGAAGTGGTAAAGACCGGTCGGAGGAATTCTGAAGAAAGCGAAGTAAGTTGTACTGAGGGAAGTTCAACACCAAAGTTAGAGAGTCGCAGACTTTTTAGCTCACACAAACTTATTGAATGTGATACACTGTCTAGGAGAAAGTCTGCACGGCACAAAACGGACAGTGAGGGTTCAGGGGATGCGAAAAGTGAGAAGGACTTGCCTACTGTGACCAAAATGTTCGACATAATGAAAAAAGGAAGATCGACAAGCAGTTTAGCTACATCAGCCAGAAGTGAGGCTGACAAACAAGAACCTACCTGGAGACTTAAAATTACAGATAGGTTAAAGCTGCGACTCAAATCATCTGCGGATGACATGTTCGGAGTTGGGAATCAAAAAGCTAACTCTGCAGAGACTGCAAAGAGAAAAAATATCAGGCGAAGGCATACGCTTGGAGGACAGAGGGATTTTGCTGAAATAAGTGTCCTGAATGCTTGGAAAGCTCAAGAGCCGAGTCAAAGTAGAGAGAGAGAATCTGAGCTTTCAGCAGTGAATCGGTTGAAGCCAAAATGTCCAGCGCAGGACCTCTCGATCTCAGACTGGCTTGCACGAGAACGTTTACGCACTAGCACAACTGACCTTAATACGGGTGAAACTGGAAAGCCCAGACTTGAGAACACTAGTTTAGCAGATGTATCAAAGGTAGACCTGCCTTCATCTGCAGAGATGCAGGCAGATGAAGGCAGTTCTTCCAGCAGCTTGACTTTAATTAATAGAACACCACCTTCGGGACCATTTCAGCCACCAGACCAGGTAAATGGTGAAAATTACCAGAATATGAACAAAAACAACTTTAGCCCAGCAGTTGATGCCCATCCTCACAAACTGTCTGGGACCCAAGTGGTTAGATCTCGATTCTACCAGTATCTTTGAAATGGGGAGATACATCCACTACAGCAATTCATTAACTTGCTGTTACACTTCCCAGTAACTGTGTGTATGTGTGTGTGTACATATATATATATATATTTTCCTGTACTGTTGTTGTTATGCAGCCTTCATTTGGGCTGGTTTCATCAATATG
This sequence comes from Aptenodytes forsteri, assembly GCF_000699145.1. Lineage (NCBI taxonomy): Eukaryota > Metazoa > Chordata > Aves > Sphenisciformes > Spheniscidae > Aptenodytes > Aptenodytes forsteri. Next base: position 3,394,891 of record NW_008794911.1, read on the forward strand.
CTCTGTGGAACGTCTTCACAGCGCATTACCACAGCCAGAAGAACACTAAAGTTAAAGTATATATTTATATTTTAAGAAAAAGTATATTTGATGGCTGCATACAAATGTTGAACAAAGCATCTGATGCAACATGCTGTGTAGCGTATACATGGTTTTCTGACTGAGAGTTGGCCTGGCATTAGTATGCAGAAAAATTGTTCTTTTGGTTTAGTCACTAACAAGTGCCTCATCATAAATTCATTTGGTTTGTTAGGGTGCCATATTGTTAAATTAGAGAAACTTATTACAAACAAATGAATGCATTTTACTGTTAACGAGTTTCATTACATTTTACAAATGTTAACACAGGTGGCTACAGAGCTTCCATTCCTTAGGCATTCCAGTAAATATTGGAGTTTTATATTTCCGATTTTAATACAGATTTTGAGTTTTATGTGACTTGAATTTTTAATCTTTCTGTAAAATAAGTAACTTAAATGTACATATTACATGTGTATCTTTTCTTCAGATACCAGATTTGATATAAATGTTGTAACATAGGCGTGTAGATAGTGGATACTGGATGGAACTGGTTTCTTTTATTGAGAATATAATTCTGCATGAAGACCTAATGAATCCAAACCTGTATCATGCCTGTGTGCATACCTACTTAAACACTGGAAATAAAATTGTTTTGGTGACTCTTTGCGTGATGCGAATTCATTCTAATGAGCAGTTTTAAAATGGCACGTTTGCAAGTTGCAATCAGCAGCTGCCCTCAGGATGACAAAACCTGCAGTTGCTCCTGGATGAAGGGCGCTTCTCTTTAAAGTCCTGTTTGTGGGACGAGACCGTGGAGGTTAGCATATGAGAGGGGGGTCCAGTTGGTTAAATATATTCATCTTGATATATAATCTGATTCGGAGGTATGTAGCAAGTTGGTTTATGTTTAAAATGCTGGTTTTGTAGCACCGAAAAAACCATGTCCATAATCGTCCCCAAGTCATAAAGAGTGAATACCAGTATCTGCCAGTCAAAACATTACTGTAGTACAGGTCTTGGCCTTTTTATAGTTCCAACCATGAAGATGAGTTTGTACACTAAAAACCCTTCTGTGTGTGAACTCTCTACCAGTTACATTTTTTTCTTCTATTTTCTTGCATACCTACTTGAAAACAAAGCAGCTGTTCATCACTTCGGGTATTCCCAGGTCTTGCGCTGTCACTTGCTTGGCAGAGGATTAAACCTGTATCGATGATAAATAAGCAATGAACATCATGAGCATAGAAAAAGTCACTCTTACACGTGTCCCGTTACTGAGAAGAGAAGGAATTATAGTAACTGACGTGGTTGCAAGCAGACTTCGTTTCTTTCCAAAGTGACTGTAACAGTCCCATGCTTTGACCTACTGTGGTTTTGATCCTTGTGGGAAATCACTATAAAAATTGGCTGTCAAGAAAAGCATCGGATAGGACAGCTGAAGATGTGTGAAAGTTCTCGCCACATAGTTGTGTGCATCTAGTACCAATTCATATAAAAATGAATCGTGTTCTTGTGGTCTCCTTGCAAACTAAAATGCCTTTTCCCCCCAGAGCAAACAGGAATCCGGTGCTTTAGCAGCTTTTCTGCATGCAGTGCAAGGAAGAATGGGTATGTTTTGTGAAACACAGAGTAATTGATGATGATTTGTGTTTCAGTCCTAGTAGTAAAGTGTATTTGAACAAGAGATTTCAAAATACGGTATTGTGATGCCTCTGTAATGCTATTCATCAGCAAATACCCATCGTCTCTTCCTGGAGGCATATTTTGTTCCCCTCATTAGCCTCGGAAGCTTGTTTGAGTGTGTGTTGAGCATCCACAGTTAGTCGCAGGGGTCTCCTCAATGAAGCAGTACACTTACGGAGGTACATACGGGGTCCTGGGTGTCTGCATCTTATTCTGATTTGACAGCCATTTTGATGGATCAAGTTAATTTTCATTTTATTGTGTTTATAGGTAACTAATGATTTTATCTCCTGAGTGTAGATGTATGGCTGCCAACTCTTACGCATGAGAACGTAGAATTTTTATCATATTGACTGGATAGAGCACAAGATCTTTTGAAAAATTAGGAACTTAAAAAAAAAAAAACCACCACAAAACAGGAATTGTATTGGCTGACAATGCTACAGGTACAAATTTAAGGCCTTGGCAGCCTCCATGGTATCTTCTGCTGTTGCACTGGCTGCATGGAAGCTGCAGAGCAGTTGCAGAAGGAGCTTGGACAAAAGTCGGGAATATCTGTGGAGGTGTAAGAAAAGGATTACGGTAGTTCGGACCACCACTGCCTTGCCCTTTCCATGTAAATCAGGTCTTGGAGGAGATAACCTGGCAGGCAGAGTGGGAAGGAGGGAAGCTCTGGGGAAGCACTTGACTTGAAGGGGAAATGCAGGGAGCAATCTGTTAGGTGCATCAGGGAGAGGAGATTACTGAGCTCCACCTGAAGAAAGTAGCATGTGGCAGCGTATCCGAGCCTGGGAAAACACTGATGCTTTTCTGCTTTTTGAAGGCTGCCAAGATTTGGGGCCACCTTAAATTCCAGCCAGTGTGGCAATTGAGATGACAGACATTTTTAGGAGCCATTGCTATGCCCTGTTCTTAACAGCAGCTACTTCAGGCCCTTACCTGTAGTGCGCTTTTTTTGTTTTGTTTTTGGGGGGGGGTGTGTTTTGGTTTTTTGTTGTTTTGCTTTTGTTTTTTCCCCTCCTGCTCTGGAAGAGAAGGGCGACAGTCTGATTGACGCAGGAAGGGAAATGCGTGCAATAACCTGCCCTAAGGTGAATACTGTTAGTGCCAGTATTTCCTCTGGAAGCTGGATTCAGCGGGGTGGGCAGCTCCACAGGGTTGCAGAGCCGCTGAGGTGGGCAGGGACATCTGGGGATCCCCTAGCCCTGCCCCGGCTCAGGCAGGCACAGCCAGAGCAGGTTGCTCAGGGCTTGGGGCTGGTCAGGTTTTGAATATCTCCGAGGATGGAGACTCCACAACCTCCCTGGGCAACCTGTGACAGTGTTTGATCACACTTACAGTAAGAAGGGGCTGCTTTTTTTCTTTATGTTTAAGCAGAATTTCTTGCATTTCAGTTTGTGCCTATTTTTTGTTTTTATACTCATCATCAGAAGGATTCAAACTGGCTTGGAAAGTACTTTTGGTCTGAGGACTGCTTGGAGCTGTGTAGCTGCAAGTCGTTAGGAACAGGTCTAAGCTGAGATCTGATGGGGAAGTAACAAAAGGATGAACTGTGGTGGCATTTGGATTTTTAAGATGGTTCCAAACAGCGGTTCCTGTTTCAGTGGGGATCAGTGGTTTAGTTTGAAATCCTTTTTCTGGGATCTGGTAGCAGTCATACAGCACCTTCCAGCTTTTTAAGCCTCTCTGAAGGGCTTGTTACGCTCTCCGTTAGTATCGCTCACAGCACTGATAATGTGGAATTAAGAGATGGCCAGAGTCCAGATGGTTTCTTCTTTCAAGCTCCTGCAGAGCTGAAGGAAAATCCTTTGCTGAGCTGCACATAAGGGTCTTTTCCTGTCTGCAGCAATCTGAGGAGAACCTCTCTCCACTTCGTCCAGGCAGGAGGAAAGAGTGTGAAGTGTGGCCTCATCTGCTATAAAAAGCTGTGTTCTTGTTTTTAAAGCCAGGTCATTACACTGTCCCCATTTAGATAGTAATCAAGCAATTAATTGTGCCAGCCTGCGGAAAGAAGGGTGTAGTTTGATGCATGGCTGGGAAGGTGAATGACTTAAAACAGACCTGCCATCATTGAAGTGGTGCATGTACCTGTGGCTCACAGTCATGAGACTAAAAATCTGCCTTAATCGTCTGTTATCGAACCTAGTGTGCAGGAAGAGCTGCCTCTTAGCAGGGATCAGATGGATTTTGGCCCTGTACATTTCTAGGCAGAAATGTCCTGCACATCCCTCCTCTTCCCTGCCCTATGGTGTCCTCTTCTGCTCTGCCTTCCCACCACCGTGGCCTGCCTATTGCAGAGGATGGGTACTGTGTTGCTTTGGTTTTGCTGCAGTCCCCGTAGGTACAGTCAGCTGGCACACAGGGGTGGTGCTCACTTCGCTGTGAAGTCCTGGGCTGGCTCAGACTGCAACAGGCAGCAGGAAGGTCCTGCTCACCTTCCAACTCCTTCCACCTCGAAAGGGAGCGGTGAGCTGCTTCAGTTCTGATTTTTCAGAGCAGTGAGGTCCCATCGTATCTGAACCCACAGGATCACTGCAAACTAAAACTCGATGGCTGTTCACGGAAGAGGCTTGTGCTGCAAACACAACTGCTAGCAGGCCTGGTACCCTGGAGATGCAGTACCCTGCTGGGTTATTTTTTTCTGAAGAACCTCTGTTGTCTAAACTGCCCAAGAGCTGGTGAGAGCTTGATCTGGAATTGTATGTGCCAGAGCAGCCTGGTGACAACAAGGAGGATGGACTGCTTTTTTGCACGTTCCCTTTTTGAACACCAGCTAGCTGTGGGAAACACAGCCTCTCGCCTGCCTGGGGGCTGCTCTGTTAATGCCAAGCCCCCTATTTTTGTGGTAGCTGCCAAGTGGCTCTTGTCCCTAACTGGCTGCAGTCACCTCCGCCGAAACTGCCTCTTCATAACTCATTTGCAGTGAGAAACTTGGCTTTTTAATCACTAGCTGTGCTGTTTCCTTCTGTGCTCAAGTGATTTATTTACAGACTTGCTGATTTCTCTAAATACTCAAAAACATTCCTGGTGCTGAGCTACAGCCTGCACACAGCCCTTCCCTGCCTGCATTTGTGAAAGCTTGACAACTTCATTGCTGTACAAGTAGGATGGGGAGGGAATAAACACTGCCTGACTCCCGATGGGGCCGGCAGCGGTGCCTGTGCAGTGGGTTCTGTGCTGTCTGAGACTGTGGTTGGTTTCCTGGCAGGTGCTGTACCCCAGCACTGAGGGTGAGACACGGAGCTGCACAAAACATGGCGGGTGCTGGAAGATGTGCACATCACAGTGTAGCATGAGTGGGTGTTGTGTTCACTCCCTGATGGCAATTTCAACATTCACCAACAGAAGCAAGTGGTGTACCTACCGAGTACAGCACTGCCTTACTGCCCACTGCGTGCCCAGTGACTGTGCAGGGACCCTTGGTTATTTATACAACTACTGTCAGTGTCTAAATTCGAACAGATACAGAGAATGTGCTGCTGTAGCCCCTGGCCCCGAAAAGGCTGTGAGAAGCAGCAGCTGGAGCAGTGCCAGAGCCGCTGCCCACGGGTATGTGCTGCAGCGCTGCGGGGCAGAGGAGGGCCAGGGCCAAGGTCTGCTGTCAGGGACCCTGCCTGGCTGTACGATGGCTCACGGGGGACTGCTCTCATGGAGGATCAGGTATTAGCAAGTTACTATTTTTCAGTAAGTATTGGCTCCCTGGGGGATATCAGACCAAGAGCTTAAGAACAAAAACCTAGTATGTCCATCATTTAGCTTGAACTTGTATTTTTGCTGTGCACCATAGAGAAGCATGGTACCCAGCCCCCTGGTGCTCTCTGTATTTGCTATCTGTTTCGTGGGCACACGCACTAGCCCTACCTGGTAACAAGATAAGGCATTAAATCAGGCTTGTTCCCTTCAGAGCAAGGGAGTAATGTACTCAACACTTGATGCGGTAGAAGGCTCCCTTGGAAAGCGCGGGCTCTAGGGTGTGCAGTGTGACAGAAGTTCTTTGAGAGGTTCTTCCCACCTGAATGAGCAGGTCCCAGAATAGGCTTCGGAGCCACCGCTTCTCTGTAGGGGGTGGAAGGGAACTGGCTTCGCTCCACTGGTTCAGTGTGAGCATGTTGGATTGCGCCTTACGCTTCACCTTGGCTTTGGAGCCACCCAGCCTGTCCTGGGCTGAAGCTCCTGTGTTCTGCACGCGCCTGGGGCCTCTACTGGCACGCTGGCGGGGCGGACGGCACTCGGCACGAGCGCTGCTGGAACTGGACTGTGTGTCGTGCTCGTGAGGTGTGAGTTAACGTTTACATTCTTGAATTACTCCCACTGCAAGGGATGCACCATCTGAGGGCTCAGCCTTGAAATGACACTTTTCAGAAACTTCCTGTTTCACAAGGAGGAATAAAAACATTACTTAAAGGTGGAAAAGATGATCCCTTGGTCAATCAGTCAAAGGTTGGGTGCTTTTTTTTTTTTTCTTCTTGCTAGTTTTCTGACCTGGGGTTCCAGCAATTAGCTTTTGTCCAGGTAACTTTGAAAGACCCCATTTTGAAATTACTACTTAGCATGGCTTTAATCTGGGGAAAATAAAGTCAGTTTTTCTCCTGATGGTTTAATGCTCTCAGGCACACAGCTTAACAGCTAATTGAGACCATTCTAAAAGTAATTAGTGACAAAATACAAATATATAAGCATGCAGCCCTTTATTTTTGTAAAGATCTTTGCTTATCATAATTCTGTATATTACATTATGGTGTTATTCAAATAAATTTATTTACAAAACCATGAGCTATGCAAGCTTCTTGCTTTTTTTCCTAGTTGACTGATACCCATCTTTTTCAACCCTTCCCCATATATATTTTTAAGCATGCATAAAAATTAACTTTGGTGTGGTAAAACTACTCTATGTGCCCAGCCACATACAGTATTTATTTATTTATATATATTTATAGATATGTACAAACGTTTGCCAGTATACAGAACAGTACAGAAGTGTACACTTTAAAATCCACAATGCAATACGTTAATGGGTTACCAGGTCTCAGTAAAATAAAACTGAAGGAAAAGGGTGGATTTAGCTAAGAAAAGAAGTAATCAGCAGCTACCTAGATGTGTAAAACAATTTTTTTTTTTTTCTTGGCTTGGCAAATTCTTAAATATAATCTGAATGGCAGTGCAATAGGTTGAGTTGCCTCGTACACACTAAGACCAGTCTTGTTCTGTTCTTGTGTAGAGGTTTACTGTCCAGCATACTACTTTCAAATGTACATTATAATAGTATCAAAATGTTTTGGCAAAAAGATCTCGAAAGGAACCATGACATTTGTTGACAAAAATAGAAATCTGTAACAAAGCTAAATAACACCAAAATAAAAGAAAAATATTTTAGTTTCAGTTTTACAGTTGTGTATAATCACACTTTAGTATATCTCTGTTCACTTCTAGTCCCCATAATGAAAAATAGCTTTATACAAAACAACTTACTAAATTTTTAACCATACGTTTTCCCATGCTCAGTACACCGCTGTGCACACACACACAAGTTCACTCACACACCTTCACACTTTTTTGTAAGAGGTGCTGCCTAAAGGAAGAAAACGCTCTTTTATCATTACAACAGCAACAGTTTTACAAAAAAGCTTCACTCTAATCTAGTGTAGTAATTCAGTATTTAGCACGTGATTAGTATTAAGCCTCCAGCAATACAGCAAAATGGTTACATTCCCTGGTTAAAATATTGGCTGCGGATTCTTTGAAAACAAACAAAAAGCCTTGGTGAACTTGCACGCGTGCTGTGCTTAGCCTTTAGGATGGCTCCTTGGCCGTGGATGGGGTGGACTTGCCGGCATTTCCGTTCTGCGCCTTGTAGCTGGTGAAGCTAGGTGTGTGGATTGTCCTGATGCTCTTCATACCTTGGTTCAGTGAAGTGGGAGAGGTAGAGGAGGGGGGGGAGGTAGAGGAGGAAGGAGGGGGTGGCCGGCCGTTTTGAGTCTGTAGTGAGAAGGAGAGATGGTGACCTTTCCCTGGGTAAGTGGGGCTCTGAAACTTGGAGGAGCCGTTAGAGACAGAGGGGATGAGGGAGGTAGAGTAAGTTATGCGACCTGTCTGAGGACCGAGAAGGTTAGAGGAGGGAATGGAGGTTTTAGTAGGTGGATTAAGAGGGTTAGAGCTGTCACCGCTAGAAGCGGGTGCTGAGCTGCTTTTCCCAGAAGTGGGAGAAAAGGCTGGGATCTTAGAAGCAGGTAGGGTAGGGGAAGTAGCCTTATAGTCCCCACCAGCTTTCTTAGCACTTCCATTAGCCTGCAAATAAAGACGGCAGGAGACAGTTTGTCAGAAAGCCAGTAACATGATAAACCAACAGGACCTGGGAAAACAGCCCTACAGGGAATAAGAATTAACAGTTCGAGGCCTGAGCTAAGTCTTGCAGCCGTGGACTGGACCTGGTAGAAAACCCAAAGTGCCCAACAAAGAGTGCACAGAGAGAGAGAAAGAGCCAACAACGCTTTCGTGAGAAGGCGCGATCTATGGGTTATAAACCAGTCACTACATTGGCCATGCTTCTGGGTTATTAACGTGTGAATAGACATGTCCGGCTGGAGAGTTAACGTGCAGCTACTGCCATCTATTACACCGACAGGTTAGTGTTCAAGGCTGCCTGTAAAGACTCTCTGAACAGAAGCATTCCCAGCTCTCCTAAGGAACCGCCACATTTACCAAAGGGAAAGTAAACAGGTAGTTGACATCTTAAAATCACAGCTGAATACCACAGTTAAAAAAAAAAAAAACAACAAAACAAAAAAAGCAGCAGGTGTTTTATTGCAGACATGCACGCACAAGCATGGTGAAAAGATCAGTAGATACTGTCATGCCCCCAGGATCCAGGATGTCCAGTTAGACCTCACTCGAAAGACAGGCATCCGTTATTTGGTATAATCTCAGTCAGTTACTGGAGTTTGTAATAAACAAACAACATGAAACGTCCATCCAAACACTGGGTTTAGGGTAAAACTACCTGTCTGTATTGGCGTGGATCCTGCAGCTTGTGCTGTTTGCCTGCTTTCTCCATGCTTCCTTGTCTACTTTTTGAAGCCATGGGGACCGGCATCCGGCTTGTCTGGGAGGCAGCGCTGGAGCCCTGCGGAAATGAGTGGAGGGGCAGGGAGGGGAGACAAGGAGAGGGCGTGATCAGTACCAGTGTGCTTGAAGAGGTGACTGCACACCATGCGCCAAAAAAAAAAAAAAGCCACAGTACTACATGCAGGGAAAGTTCAGGAGCTTCACACCGCAGGTGTTAATTTCCAGAATCATATGGAGAAAACTGCTCAGCTACTGATCAGCCTGGATTTCATGTCAGTGACACTTGTCATTTCACACAGCGGATTATTCGACCCAGCTCCCTTGCATTTGCCCATCACCAATCAGCAGCCAAGATTAAAAAAAAAACCCAAACCCAAACAAAAACCCAATGGTCTATTAGCTGTTAGACACCTCGTGGGGAGCCCAAACAAGCCACCTGAAAGGAAGCAAACAAATCACAAGACCCTCTTGTTTAATGGTGATTATAAAAAAAACCAACCCAAACAAAAACCCAATGGTCTATTAGCTGTTAGACACCTCGTGGGGAGCCCAAACAAGCCACCTGAAAGGAAGCAAACAAATCACAAGACCCTCTTGTTTAATGGTGATTATTGCAGATTTTAGAAAGCAGCTGGAGGTTTGATTTCTCGGACTAAGGTACCTTACGTGAAGTGGCTGGGATTGACGGAGGGGGGTCTACGCCAGCAAGGCTCTCATCCAGCACTACAAGCTCTCGGGGTGGGGTCTCTGGTACTATCTGGGCAGAGAAGGGGACAGTGCTTCCCTCAGAGCTGTATGTGCTTTCAGGGACAGATTTTGGACTCATTTCACTGATGGTGTTTTCCAGCTGCTTTATAGTCTGCTCAAGGCTGTCTAGCGTTCGGTATGTACTCTGTCGAATTTCATCAGTCCTAGACAGGGACACTGCAGCTCCAGGGGGTCCCTCTTGCTTCCCAGAAGGACTTTTGTCACTGTCCTCAGGCTGAGACCTGGTGATTTCAAATCTCTTTGCTTCCTTGTGCTGCTTCAGGGTCCCATCTTCCTCCTCTTCTTCATAGACCACAACCTGCAAAGTCTTCTTCCCGGTCTTGGTTCCTGTCCGTATTGCCTGCGTCAGAGCAGCCAGCTGCTTTTTAGGGAATTTGAACTTAAATTTTTTCTTAGAATCCTGCCTGCTTCCAAACTGATCGGCAGAGTCCAAGTTTGCTTCCGTGTTTAGCCCATAGATCTGACGGTATTTGTTAAAATTTGTCTTTGTGCTTTCCTCCTCTGCAGGTCTGGTTTCTACAGGGTCAGAGGAAGACTGAAGGTTAAATATGTACTGCTCGTTGAGACCATGAGCTGCTGAATACTCCGCGATTGCTTTTCTGTCATTAACTACTGGTGGCTCTTCCTTCTGGCTGTCAGAGATTTCATGTGCTTCGTTTTCTTCCTCTTCCTCTTCCTCTTCTATCTTTTCCTCTGTCATCATTTTCTCCAACTCCTCATCACATTCCTCAAAAATTGTAGAAAGCCGCTTATAAGCTGACCTAATATCCATAGGTTCATCAAAAATGATGATGACGGGTTTTTTGTCCAGACATACCACTGGCTCTTCGCTGTCTGTGTTTTCTGGGATACCCTTCTCCGACGCCACGTCCTTCCTCACATCGATATTCACTGTTTGCACATCTCCACCTTTCCGGCTGACTATATCGTGAACTTCCCCGCTCGAGAGGACCTGGACAGCTGTTTTAGTAATCATGAAGGCGATGTTTTCTGTGGGTGGGTTGTCTTCACTTGGAGAGCTAGCCAGAGAGTCTGTCTCTTCAATGCTGTTCACACTGTTACTTCTGGACACTTTGGGTCTTAGCACAACCTGATTGTAGTTGACTGCAGAAGCTTCTTGCTCCTGCGAGGAAGGTTGAGGCCCTGCAGCCTCCTGCGTGTGCCTCATGAGAGGGGCAACGCTGCTGATGGGGATATGCTTGCCCGTGCTCTGCAAAGCTTCACCCTGCGGCAGGCCCTGGCGAGCATCTCGTGAGAGTCCGTAGTTTAGCTTTTGTTTTCCAGTTTCAACAGCTGGAAAATGGGATCCTAAAATATCTTGAGCCCCTCTTCGTTTGTCATCTTCTGGCAAACTGACACCAGACAGGTTTGTGCTCATATTCTGGAGGTTTTTCTTAGAATAGTCTCTACTGTCTACAAACAAACCCTTGCTAAATGTAGGACTGTCATTCATTGAAAAGCCAATTTTACTGTCAGCTGTGCTGGATGAATCAGAACCCAATTCTTCTTCAGTTTTCCCTTCCCTCTTCTCTTTATGATGGTCACTATCTGTGGGAGATCCTGTTGTAGCCCCATACACCTAAGGGGGAAAGTTGTATTACTTAGTTATTCAGGGCTGTTACCTTTACAGGACTTTTTTTTCCTCAAATAAATCATCATATTCTCAGGGGTTGTGCAGACCTCAGGAACTCACCACTCTGTTTACTGCTGCAGAGGCATGTCTGAAGTTGTCACCTGATTCCTGTCTTTCTTTGGGGCAAAATTCCAAATTCTGGCAGAACAGCGCATGACGTTACTGCTCTGTGCTATGCATGCGGCCAGCATGGGTTGTTACCTAGGGCTCCTGTCTTAACAAGGCCTCCAGAATATGCAAAAGCACACTAGTTACCTTATTTCCAGCACAGTGCTATCTTGACTCACTTACTTTCCAGTTAAAAAAAATCCCTAGTTTGTATAAGGTTGAAGTTGAAAAGCTTCACAGTATCTGATTAAGTTCTGCTGAGACACATCAAAGGGAGCCTGATGTGGAAGGGCTGACAGCAGGGCGCTACGGCTGGCTAGCTCACCGGAGCGCCAAATGCCAGAGTCTGGCTAGCCTTGAAAGGAAGTTTTGTACCGGTAAAAGCTGATTTTCAAATTATGACATTTTGCTGCTTCTAATGTTGCTCACACCTGAGAAGCGCTGTTCCATCACAGTTAATATGACCACAGTCTGAGCATTTCTAAATCCTTGCTGCAGCTTAAACGTAGTCCTTCAAAATTACCAGAAGCACCCTGCAGTGCCCATGGAAGTGTGGAATGAAACACTGAGCTGCATTCATTTATAGAAGCAACTCCAAACAGCACACAGAGAGGTCATCCACTAGCTCAAAAGTAGTATATTCCCAGCAATGCAAGTTTAAGGGGATTTTTTTCTTTATTTTCAAATGAGGTTCCCTGGAGATGCTGTTTCGTAATACCAGGCTTTTCTTTGGGACTCAGTTTGTTAAGTGCTAGTGACAGCTTAGGATAAACACCAATCATCAGGGTGAGGGAATGACCTGAAGAGACACCATGCCTATGAACAAGCAAGAGGGAAATCTACAATCAAAAGATGGCTCGCCAAGAAGGAAATGAGTCTGTCCTCAAGTGCCCGAAGGCAGTGAGCCAAAAGCGTTACTGCTGACTTTGCTTGAGACTAGAAGCTGACTCCTTACACACCAGAAGGACAGATTATACTTATATCAGCATCAAGATGTGTAGAAGATCAGTCAGGAGAGTTGCTCTCCCAGCAGAGATGAATGAGTGACGGTACAGAAATCCACAGGTTGGCTAGTGCATGCACTCCCCATGCGTACAGAGGTTCACAAGGTATAGTTTCTACATCTTCTGTGATATTTTCTTATATACTGTCTGAGGATTTTACACAGAAAAACTACACAAAATCAAAATGCAGGAGCGAGAAAGTCAGTGATAGACCAGAGTCACAATTCATCTCTACAAAGGCTTATTAGCAGTAACAAGGCTGTGCAGTTAGCTGCTCCACAGATACCTTGACATCCCTCATATTCCTAAACAAGGAGGAGCTATCACGCAAACCAGCCACAGCCAGCGAGGCATCAGTGGGCAGGCTGACACTGCCTGCACTTTGTGCTGAGAGCTGGTATCAGAACAAAACGCCAGGCCGCATGGTCACCTCAGGCCCAGACTTGCTAAGTGGTAGGCGCCTTCCAGTCCCATTACGTGTCAGAGCTCCCAGAATTAGGTCAGGCCATGTAATGGCACTTGTTGGCTGTGGATATGCTGACTGAGTTCCCCTTTCTCTGTTATCTTTTTTAGCAAGGTCCACTTCTTGTTCCAAGCATCAGTGCAACATCTCATGGTGTCATTGTACAATATATCTCATTTTAGGAACTGCTGCCTTTCTACTAAAAAATAAAACTACAACAAAATTCATTTCCTCTATGAGTTTATCATGACCACAAGGCTCCATATTTAAAGCCAATAAACATTGTCATGTCAGATGACAAAACCAGATCTCATTAACCTTAATTTCTTGCACTCTCTGTTATTACAATAAATAGCAGTTTATGGCAATTACTTGGCAGCACCTTTCAAAGAAACATTTGTGCTACAGGATGTGCAGTGTCTTGAGTGGTGACCCAGGTTTTCATGTAACAATACGATTGTCTCATTCTGATACCAGTAGTAATGAGGATGAATAGAGACACGTTCACACTTTTTTTTTCTCTGTAATGTCATACACTCCACAACAAAGCAATCTTTCCCTTTTTCTCATACCCATGAACTTGTACCCTCACCCAGCCAGGTATTTGCAGCTTTAGACCAGAACTGCTGTTTGGGCAGCTCCAAGCCAAGTCCTTGTGTGCAATGCCCTAACCTGGCAGCAGTACCTTCTGGGGGACATATGGATTTTGATGCTAATAATATATCAGACACCACCATCTAGCTGTCACTTTGTGCTTTACAGCTGCAGTGCCCTGTGCAGATGCAGCTCACTGTGGTTAGGGCAGCTGGGTTCTTCTCTGCCTTGGGGACCTGGCAAAGACACTTTCTCTCTCCCTGCCTCAGTTTCTGTTAAATGAAGTTGGAGTGCAATGTCTCCCATAACATCCTTGGGGAGTTACTCATGATGTTACATCAGAGAAGGTATTATTACTGCTATTTCCAATTTGCATACACACACAAAATGCATGACAAAGTTGAAATGCTGTGCAGAAGAGCTGTGTTTTCTTCCCCACCATACCCCCCTTCATTGCAAACTGGCATTTGGCTGACAAGCTGTCATGCCTGCATGACTCCCTAAACCCAGCACTGATTCAATTCATTATTCTTAAACTTAAAAAAGAGGTCTGCAAAGGCAGAAATATTTGTTCTTCATCCTCCACATTGGCTGCCCGCTACAACCAATGAACTCAAATGGCAACCCCAGTCCAGATACAGCTGTGAAATTCACCCTGACTTGCCTATGGCCCCAGACACGTGGCACCTCTTCTAAGTCCCATCACCGAAGAATGAATCTTGGGCATTAACTTTCAGAATAAGGGCAAATTCAGCCCATCCCATCAATTCAGCCCTTGACTCTATCTTCCAATAAACTGAATGGGATTTCTGAATATCTAATAACTATTTCTGGGACCAAGAAATGAAGCAAAATAAAGCAGAAATGCTCTAAAGTGGTTCTTGAGACTGAGAGGAACCGCTATTTCTCCTCAAGACAAGTACAAAGCTTAGGAGAGATGCTTCACCATCCATCGCCAGAACAGCACTGGAAGGGTGTTCTGAGGAGTATGAGCAGCTCTTTGGCACAAACTGATGGAGCCTTTTTTAATTTTGATTTCACAGAATCATCAAACTTCAAGCAACCCTTGTATACTTGCTGATGAGACACATAATGTAGCTTGATATAATGTTCCATATGAGCATTTCTGAGCCATACTGAGATAAAAGGAAGGAAACCACTGGGCAGTGGTGGGTGGGGGTTAGAGAGAACAGGACACAAGATATAAGATTAGTTTTGAAGGAAAGAAGGTTATGCCAAGACCGGGTGGCATGTCTACAAGCGCCACTTGTTACCTTCTTTTCCTTGTGAGGCATTAAAGTCCCAGGCCTTATGTCTTTAACATGTGTATCATTTCTGGACTGTTCAGCATGACTGTTTGAGTTTACATCCATAAAAGAGCACTTCTGGAAAGCCTAGGAAATAAATACTGCAGGTTATCGGGAGACCAAGTAGCTTTTATACAGAAATGTCTGGGGATGACCAACTAGAAAGAGAGCATTTGTTTTTGACATTCACAGCTCAACAATATTATTTACAGGCTCATGAGATAATAGAGATTTTAGACTATCAGACTAAGAGGAGTAGGGCATACCCTCCAATCTGCCAAGACTGCAGTCTAACTCATCACGCTGACCTCAGTGTCCCCTGCAGGTAGACAAGCTTGATTTCTATTTTTACAGATGGGGAGAGGAAGGCACACAGAGGTGCTGCAAACTATCCAAACTTAACTAGGAAGCCCATGACAAACTTTGGGCTTGCAACAGTACCTACTTCCTAGTGTCTGACATCTCCTCAAAATCCCCATCAGATGCATTTTGGCCTCGACCACACATCAATTAATAACTAAACCTAAGGTTTTATGTGTTAAAATAAACGAATCCCAAAGCTCAGCTCTCTTTACTCCATTTACTGTCCCCAAACACTTCTCCTGTGCTTCCTTTATGCTTTCTCACCTCCATTCCCTGTGAGTATTAGCAGGGGTTTGCTGTTTCTCTGGATAGGACAAGCAGAGTGGAAATACAGATCTTCTTCCCCAGATGTTCTCATCTGGAAGTGATCTATATGTTGCCTGCAGAAATGTGAGGAAGAGGTGGGAGCAGCAGGCCTTACACATTCAATAAATGAGGGAAGAAGGCATCTAATACCTCTACCCCACCCCTTGCTGTCCACTCAGCTCCCAGATTTGTCTGTCTCATGGCACATCATGCAAGAGCTACATAACTCCACTTCTCCCCACACAAACTGTTTGTTATTAAAACTTGGAGACATGTGTCTTTGCCACAGCCCTCACTAATGCTCCAGATGGTGACAGTCCACTTCAGGTTCCTCCTGGTCTGGAAACACCCCAATATATGGGCTTGTGAACCACTGGCCTCCCACTGTGTGTACCCCAGGGCATGGCCTGGACTTTTCAGCCCTTTGTCTTGCTATCCTCCTTCCATTTCCTTCGGGTTTCTCTATCCAGCTGGCTCCCAGATCCAGAGGAGCAGAACCATCACTGCCACCACTGCACAGCGCTGGCTCCAAATGTGCATCACTGGGATTTCTGCAGGCCTCTAATGGCACGGTCTGCCATTGGTGAGACGTACAGGCAGGACATCTCTGTCAGCCAGGGGTATGAGGGAGGAGTAGTTACAGGAGTCAAATGCACCGTGACACGCAAGAAGACTGTATTTGTATATCATGTATTAGGGAAATCATTTAATTCCTGGCAACTCTCATGAAATTAATAGCTCTGATTACAGATTAGAATCAGGCCTGTTCTTTAAATATTGTACTCCTCATATGTATTGCATGTTTATGCAAAATCAGAAAAGTAACAATAATTAAAAAATCCAGTGCAAAAATCAAGGTGTAGAGTTTCTTCTGGTTTTCCATTACATCCTATTTGTCTGTGTTTATAGACCAGAGTACCTAAGACGACATGGAACTATTAGAACAAGTAGTCTTGCTCCTCATAATACAGGGTATGGACTTTCCCCAGCTTACCCATTTGTGAGACCAGTGATGTGTTTTTGATTTAGGCATACCATCTACAAAGGCATCCTCAAAGTCCTTCAGACTTTAAGTGATGAAGAATCCACTATTTCCCTTGGCAATTTGTTTATTTATCACTTTTGCTCCGAAATATCTGTAAGTGTCCAAATACATTTTGTGCTATAGCAACTGATATTAGTATGCCTTTTTCTGCTAGATTAAAATGGTACTTCCCATGAAGGTACCTCCACATTGTACTCAAGTCTCTTCTGAACCCTCATATCCTTAACAGCCTTTTCAAACAGGGGACGCATGGACACTTAGTCATGGATGCAGCAGCCCAGTGCTGATCTCACTGATCCTGTACACAGAGATGAAAACACTCCCTGTTCTCACATCTACACCCAAAGCAGACACTAACTTTCTGGCAACAGCACTGACCTGGGACCTCCTGTCAACTTGTTACTGCAACTCCTGTTCCTTTCCAAGACATGCAGTTGTGGTATGGCCTGTATTTGTTGTTCTTCGTGTGGACTTTATATTTCAGTGAATGTATTATGACCATTAAGTGATTGCTGTCATCTCCCTGCTCTCATACTTCACTAGTTTTAATTAAGCTGATTTAAACAGTAAGGGTTTTAAATGTATTTCCAGGCCATTGATGAAAATACAGAGTGGCACTGGGCCTGTAGCTGGTCTCTGTGGGGCCTGACCATGAACACCTGCATCAAAGGCAACACTTTCAGAGCCATACAGCTCTCAATCGTCCTATGATTTATTTATTTTTTGATATACTCCATGGTGCCAGATTTTTATCAGAATGTTATGATGTTTGATCAAATGACTTACAAAAATATTTATAGGTATAAAATTCAGTTTAAGCAGTCAAACCTGCTACCTGATCAAAGAGTGTTGTTTGCTTTGACAGATCTGTGTTCCATTATATTGTGTTTACTAGCATAACTGTTTACATCTGTCCTTTAGTTCTTCACTGATTGAATCCCGTACCTGATTCTGCCTATGACTGATAGAGCACACTAATGAGCCTGTAGCTCCTGGATCAAGCAGTTTGCCCTTTCTAAAACATGGTACCCTGTCAACCTTCTAAAATGTACCTGAGATTTTGGTATTTGTTTAAAATTAGCATTACTTGTCCCCAAAACTAGCACTCAAACACTCATTCCCTGTTGAGTTACCATGTCTATTTGTCCTCCTTAGCTCGCCTCAGCCCCCTTTTCCAGACCTTAACCTCCATTTCATTGTCACCAGTTGCAAGGCAGCCGGGTTGCTTTCCTGGAGACAGGAGACAATGTGACAGTTTCACTGTCCCCAGCTCTCCTGTCACATTAGCCATTAGCACACAAACACGGGACAAGGGTAAACCACTGCAGGTAAACCTGCAAACCAGCTGTTTGAAGCGCTGGTGGGTGAGAGTTGAGCAGGGTGCACCCATCACATGTAACAGCTGCTGCTTAATATCCACATCTCCTGTGCTGCAAACACTCCCTGGGCAGGACCAAAGCCACCTTTTGGCAGGTGGACAGCAGGATCATCTCATGTTGTGACAAGTGCTCTGAAACACCCCAACAATAGAAGTTATAGCCAGTTAAGCTGATCCACATCTCCTTTCCTCATGTGGGCATGGAATAGGACAGAGGGTGCCCCTGGGAAGCTGGAGTTCACTGATGGTGGCTGGAATAGTTGGCTTTTACTGCAGCATCGCCATCACTGAACTAAACCAGCTTATATGCTACCAAGCGAAGGACCAGCAAAAGAGCGTTATTCCTATGCCACTGGCAAAGTAATGTACCAGTTACACAACAGGCAACAGCAAATGTTTCAATGTTCAAACACTCTGGGAAACATTGCACAGAAGAAGTGAGCACAACCCACCAGGAGCAGACCCCATATTCTCTGTTCCCACCAATGTTAACAGAATGATGGGCTCTCAGCACCTTGCTGGTCTGGTACTAAGTGAGAAATGCTAGGCCAGGGACAACCACACCTAATGCACACCGATATTTCACTTGTCCCATCTACGTGTATAAGATTCTCCAGTGGTAACCCCTGCATTCTTGACCACTCTCTCAGCTCCAGACCTCTTGAACAAAATTTGGGTGGTGCTTACAAAACGTATACCACCCAGTGCAATAAAGTGGGACAGGGTGAGACTGGCAGACCTACTTTCCTTCATGTTCTGACCTATGAATTCTGTTGAGGCCCTAGAAGTGATACTGGGCACAGGTGTCTCCATGTGCAACCCAAAGGGCATACCTGTAATTCTGCCATTATTTTATCTCCTTCCTCTTCCTCCTCATCTTTTGCAGCTGATGCTACAGCATGCCCTGTGCTCCGAGACAATGCCTGATCCTCTTTAGGGGCTTTGGATTGTGCTATTTGCCCAGCATCTTCACTGCATTCCTACAAGGGGATGAGAAAGCATAGACAGACAATATAATTGAACCCTCCTGATGCAAAGCAAACACAGAAAATTCGACACTACTGCAATTCCCCTGTTGCAAGGTCCCTCTTCCTTTTTTAAGGGGACTGCTACTTCATCAGTTCAAAAACAACCAATATTGCTGATGTGATAGCATGTTCACAGATTAAAAAGCTTCCTAACTTGGACTTCCCTCTGCTTCCTTCAGGGAACAGAACAGATGAGGAAAGGAAGCCCAAAGAAACTAATTTGCAACATTTCTGTAAAAGCGCTCTCAAATCTGAGCTGATCTTCCCCATCTGTGTAAGGCGTGCTTTTTTCATTTTTAATCTTCTTACCACTCTAAATGAAAGCAGCCTGTGACTTGCCTTCTACATTGCTAGGAGATAAGAGCAGCAAGACTCCTGTAAACAGAACTGATCAAACCTTACTTGTTCATTTGGCCTAACAATAGTGTTCCCTGGTAAGCAGTTTCAGTAGCTCTCCAGGACGTAGCTCTGTCTCAACTTATTTTGTGGTTTACAGACAGAGCTCAAGCCTGGGAAAGTTTCTCTGTGCCAGCCACTCATCAACAGTCTGATTGCCCAGAGTCTGAATCATCAAACCTTGACAGCAGCAGCCTCTTTTCTGGCTGCATAGATGACATCTCCTGATCTCGTTGTGGTTAGTCCTGAACCTGGCAGGTAACTGCGCCGCGGAGGTGGAGGAGGTGGAGACTTGGTCAGTTTGTCATTATCCTGTTCTCCATCAGGAACTTCTTCTGCAAGTAAACAGAGCAGCACAAAGTGAGCATAGATGAAGGAGGGAAAAAGTATTTGCATCCCTGCCTCAACTGGAAAGGAAAAAAAAGTCTTGAAAGGTCCTGCTGCTGAATATATATGAATAGAAACACATTTGGGATTCAAGTAGAAATGCCTTGAACAAAAGCAGACAGTGCTGCACTTGCACAGAGAAACCATGTCACTTGACTCAGAAATTTTCAGCAAAACTCTTGTCGCCCACGTCACTGTGGCTGGGTTTCAGCCCTTGGTGTACAAGTGTGACAGCACAGCACACCTCTGCAAATCAATCACTTGTAAAGAAGCATGTAAGGTGCAGGTTCAGCTGGGTACCTGGCTACAGATAGTGCCCCTGTAGCCTCCTTTGAAAGTGTGGCCACTGACGTGGCTACTAGCAAGACACCAAACCTGGAGGCTTCTTGTCATTCTCAGCAATTCTGAAGCAACCAGCACACATTTCTCTTCTGCCTGGGAGGTGCTGCCAGCAAGGTGCTAGGAGAGGAGCTGAAGAGTTTTGTCCATCTTATAGTTGGACAAAACTAGCTAAGTTCAGACAAAGGCTGAGAGGGGAAAATGTAAACACTGCTCTGGAGATGCCACCTCTCCAGTTCAATGAGTCCTCTCGCCCCTGAGCAGGGCAGGGGAGCACCAAGGGCAACAGCACTTGCTTCTCTTCTAAGGCAGCATTTGTTTTCACTTTACTTACTACTAAGTATTCCAGGAATGCACAAGTTTTTGCCTTTGAATTATCATATAAGAGCCCTATATGTATATTTTGCTAACCCACAAAGACTCAAATACCAAATCCAATAGCTGAGCAGAGCCAGCCCTTGCTTTCTGAGGACAGTCTTCCAAGAGAAGACCAGTTTTTCAAACTGGTATTTTCCCACCACGATGCTTCCCCACCCAGCTGCCACTTCCTCTTCCCCGCTGTCACTGGATGGCATTTTTTCCAGAAGCAGTGTCACATTGCTCGTGACCTGTCCCTGTGTGTTTCTGGTCACAGGCTAAGCATCATACATGGGAACAGCCACCATGTCCACACTGCTGTTTACAATATTTGTTTTCAAGACTGAGAGAACGACCTTTCTGCAGCTACTCAGTGTTATATAAACAGCTGGAATAAATATAACCCAGAAAGCTAAAACCTCCTGCTTTTGGGATTACCCAGCTGTTTAGGGCTAAGTATTCCCTCTAGGCAAGTTATTGCGTAACTGCCCACTCCCGGGGCTGTGCCAGGCTCCTCCGACGCGCCGGCTGGCCCCCAGGGCTGGACAGAGCCCTTGTCTGACCCGGCCTCATCTTTGTTCCCTTCTTAGCTCAAATGTTCTCTGAAACTGCTTAAGCTTAAAGAAATGCTCTGTTGTATCGTCCCTCTCCCTGCTTATCTGGCACTCACTCGCAGGACTGCAACAAGAGTGAATTTCCAGACACACTTTACATTAGACCACTTCTTTGGTCAATACGCACCACTAAGTTTTTCATGGTATCAGACGTACTGCTGCTGTAAAATCAGACTAATTCTCTAAGATGGTGTTTAGCAGACTATGATGTGGGGCCTGTGCAAATCCCTCCTCCTTTTAATGGGCTCAACCCATTACCCTCAAACTGGTAGCGGCTCTGACTGCAAGAACACCGAAGTTTTTCTCACACTTATTCAGAGCAAGGCTGGGTGAGAGACATGGAAGGCACAAAGACAGAATGATTCCTACCATCTCTTTCACATCTGTGAGACATTCATCCATCTCCATTCTTCAAAATGGGAAATAAAAAGGAGAAACACAGGCAAGAGAAATTGTCGGTGAGTGGCAGGTGCACAGGTTGTCGAAGGCTAATCCCCTCACATCCCTTAACTGGAGTCGTTAAGGAGAGGTTCTGATGGGCTCTGCTCACAGTCAATGCAACAACACCGGGAAAGATGTAAAACTTCAAAGCTATATTTCTATTTTCTTTACTAAACAATTTTATTTCCCCAATCTAAATGGGAAGGAAAAAAACTTTGGAGGAAAAAAATTGAGGAAAAGACCTTATTCTAATACTTTTTTTTTTCTTACAGCTGAGTTCTTCTAGTATATTTACAGAGGGAGGAGTAAATGGACAAGTACAATTCACTCAGCCTGAGACTAACCATGATCAAACACGCTACTTTATGGAACCTTCCTTGGTGCCAAAGGGCTCAGCGCTTCTGTGAACAAAATGGGAGTCATTCATCGCCAGCCATTTCACTAAACTGAAGCATTCTTCAACAGGCACAGCCAGACTGGAATTAATTTCCCCCATCATACAAATTTCTACTTGCACTAAAAAAATCCAACACATCTTAAAATGATCCCAAAATAATAATGCCTGCCTTGAGGCAGCCTTTGTAGTCAAATAAGCAAACTGTCTTTAGTGGAAGCTACCGATCACCCATCATTTGCAAAAATCAGGGCATTCTCACATATGAAGGCACAAAGACGGATGAAGGAGCCCAATTTCTAATGTACATGCTAGAGACATTCCTCATATTTTTCACTGAACTATCTTGATAAAAAAGATGAGTTAGAGTCAAGACATTAAAGAAGTATTTGCAGAGTCATCTGCAAAATTGTATAAAGTGTGTAATTTTACTTTGTTTTGTGCTTTGCAGAGGGAAAAAAAAGAGTTTCTTACTTGGGTTCTGTGTGGAGAATGGCTGAGACAACATATTCTGGCAATGTGATCTATCTGGCTTCTGCAGCAAAGCCAATGGAAGAGTCTGCTAATTTATGGCCAAAATGTCTTATGCACTATATTAGTAGGTAGGTGGTCTCTCTTTCCTTACGTTGCTCAGTTTTCTAGTCTACAGCAGACTGATATTGAAATTTTCATCTTCAATCATAGGAGAGTTGGGTAGCATGTGAGATATTTAATCAGGTATTAAGGAAAAGTTTTGCTGTTCCCTTATTTATGTTACTATTACCGGATTCATTATGCACAACAGAAGGCAAATGTCTCAATCTCATCAAATTTCTCCTTAAATCTGCTGGCTACACACTGTGCAAAATTGTATTCTAGAAGTGGATTAGTTAAGTATGTGAGTTACAAAACGTCTCTGTTATTGTGTTCTGCGCTTCTTAAGATGTCAGAGCTCACTGCACCCATATGGTATTTAGTTTCACTGACATTTTCTATTTATGCCACACATTATACAAGATAATTGTGTTGATAGCCAGTAACCTCACTCAACGGTGCCAGAATTCTAAAATTACTTTATGAGGTTCAACAGAATTTATTTTAAACATGTATGTTGTGAAACATCCAAGGAGCCACAACTTGTCAGTGCTAACGGTGCGCCCAGAACAAAATGCTGAATCTGAAAACACTCTTCCCAAATTCTGTATGAATTTGTGTACACAAGCCCCAGGGCATCATTTTGCAGCTATTTACAACCTTGGCATGCCAACACCTTGAGTGCAGCATGCAACTCTGGTCTCCACAGCTCCAGAAGGACACAGTGGAGTTAGAGAAGGGCAACTGAAATGAGCCTGGGGAGGGAGCAGCTGGCCTAGATGGAGAGACGAGAAAGGCTGCAAGTTTGCAGTTTGGAGTCCACGGGGCAGGCTGAGACCTCCAGGATATGACTGAGGTTTATTCACCGCCTTCATGACTTTATAAAGGGAATGCAGAGCTGTTGTTTGCCAAATTGCAGAATATTAGAACTATGGGGAACTCAGTGAAGCCAGTACGAGATCATTTTAAAACAGGTGAAGGAAAGCTCCTTCACAGGATGGGGAGTGAGCCCCTGGAGCTTGCTGCCACAGCAGTGGGGAAGCAAGTGGTGTAAGCAAGTATAGAGGAATTACTGGATAAAATGTCCATAATGAATATGAAAAGGAGGAGGCTGGGGTATTCCCTCTAATAATTGGAGGTGCTGGGGGAGTGCTAGCAGAATGGAGAAGGTGGCCAGGTTCTGTGCTGCCTACAGACAGTATCTCCCATTGCCTCTGTCAGAGACAGACAACTGAGCCAGATGGACTATTGCTTAAGTAGCTGGGTAAGAATTTTGCAGCTGACTCATGTTTACCTCATCATGAGGTAAATCCAAGGTTTGGCTGAGGTGTCTTCTTTGTTCCTTGAACTTTGAAGAAATTCAGACATGGATTTGTATGTTAAATTGTGAAAGAAATAGGACTGGAAGGACACCCCATCGTGCTGCTACCACAAAGTAGCTCTACCTATATAATTCTTGATCAATGCTAGTCTAAGCCATTCTCTCCAATGATGGGGATCTTACATCCTCCTCATTGCCTCATTTTTGTGTATTCAGAGATTGCTTTGTCCTTCCTCAGCCTTCACTTCCTCGAGCTAAACAAAACCAATTCTTTCTTTTTTGTTCCCCAGAGATCATGTTTTTTAGAGCTCTGGTCATTATCATTGCTGTCCTTTTGACTCCCTCCTATTTGTTCAGTCTTCCTTGAAGTCCAAAACATTGTGTTTGGGAACTTCTATGTAAGAGCTCATGTGTCAGGTGTCATCTATGAGCAGATTCATGTGTCTTGTAGATATTCCTGTTCATCTCATTATGATGTTTGCCTTTTTTTGCTACAGGGTCACAGTTTGACTCACATTCAACTTGAAACTCAGTATATCTATATCATAGCTGTGGACAGCCAGAATGCTTACTGTGAAAGCCACTCGCATTCATTCCTACATATCTATCCACTTCCCCAGGACAACTCAGTTATGTAGCATCACAGGTCATTTTCAGACCTCTGAGGGACTCATCCAAAACATTGGTTGTATTTATAGTTTAAGATTATGAAGTTAGCAAGGATCATTAAGATCAAATAGTCTGACTTTCCACTTAACATAGATTCAAGGATTTCTTTAAGTGGGTCTTGCATCATGCACAGAGCTTGTGCCTGAGCAGCCTTTCAGAAAGAAACATAGTATTGCTTAAAGATTTGAAGTGGCAGAGAATCCCATATGTTCATAATTAAACTTCAGTGATTAGTCACTCTAAATGTTAAAATTTGACAGCTAATTTTTAATGTGGCTTTTTCTAGCTTCAGCTTCCAATTGCTGGAACTTGTCGGAACATGTTCTGCAAAGTTAAAAGGCCTCCTTACCCTCAGAAACCTCAGGCATGTCTTGATCTTCTTTTGATAACAAATATGTCTACAAAAAGAGCTTTTTAGGTTTCTGATGGTAAGATGATTTCTGCTCAAACTCTTTGTGGTTCTTTCCAGAGCTCTCTGTAATGCTAAACTTTTAAGTGCAAAACTGAACACAGTATAATAGATATAGATAAAGTATAATATACAGATACTCTCATCTCTGTCAGAAGCGAGGTGTACTTTTACTCTCCTGCTCATGAGGAGTCTTTATCTCCAGAGGACAAACTCTCTCAGTTGCAATACAGGGAAATTTGTGTTCAGCTGGTTACCCACACTGGCACCTGCAAAATCACTGCATCCTGTCCACAGGACCTGCATTATTCCTCAAGGACATACTCACAGGTATGATCAAGAACACAGAAATCTGTAAACTGAAACCATTCTAGAAAGTAGGAAAAATAACCTCTCTTTTCCAGAGATGCAAATCTTTAGCACCATTTACTCTAGCAAACCTTACCTGAGACTTCGAGCTTTTCCACTGCATCCCCTTTAGGCAGGGCTGCTGGCTGGGGAGGCATCTCCAGGTTAGGAATTGACTTCATTATATTGGCCTGGGCCTCTTCCAAGAGCTTTTCAAATTCCTTTCCATTATAGTGATCGAGGTTTTGTCTTTTCTCTTCCCATTTCTTTTCAGCTTTCTACATAAAAATAGTAAAGCACCTATTTATTTCTCTGATTTCTGTTACGATCACCTACTTTAAAAAAAAAATCCATGTGTAAACATTATAGGTCATTATGGATAGATTCTTTCAGTTCTAGTCAGCAACTAGAGGAAATATATTAACACTAATTGTACGCTGGTTCTGACTTCCATTGTGCTAGATATGGCACAAACACACGACAGACTGACAGTGGCCACTGCTCACTAAAGGAACAAAGGCAAAATTTAAATCTGGGTCACTCCCTTACTATATCACACTGGTGATTAAAGTGCATGTCTGTAATAAGACATGAGAGTTCACTTGTGGGTTTTCTCAATATCTCTGTGTGAAACCACTGGAACTTCACGCTCTTTCACTTTTACCTCTACATAATGAGTGATATGGAGATTTAAAGAGTGAATGAAATCCACTTATGCAAGTGTTGCCAGAGAATCATATGTTATTGTTCAAAAATAAGGTATTCTAAAAAAGAATTTACTTTTTTTTTTTATAACGGTTATTTAAAAAAAACAGTTACTCATTGTAACTCAATAACTACATGTTATTATCCTGTTGCATTTAAAATCAGATGGTATTTTCAGGAGTGCACGGTGTAGTTAGGGGTCAAGCATATAAATCCCCAGAATGCATTTGAAAAATCCCACCTGCAGTCTCAAGAGTTGAGACTGGGAGCTCAGACCCAAGGAAAGGACAACTGGTTGAGTAGAATACACCGTACCTCAATTGATACAGCTCGGTTTCTGGTACTTGCACTGTGAATTTCCTCAATAAAAAGACTTTGCATGGTGGTGCCATTGACAGAGACCTGTGGTGCTGGTGTGGCTTGTGTGGGCTGGGATCCTGTTGCAGGCTCTTGCAGGGGGGCTGGTGGGGTGGCTGAGAGGTGGCCACCCGCTGGCACACCTTCACTGTGGCTGGCTGCAGTGGGTGAACCCTGGGTGTGGTTGACCAGGGCTGATGAGTGCTGAGACTGATGGATGACAACAGGCGAGCTCTGCACATGATGGACCGTCATTGTTGAGAAGGGAACGACTTCTGACTTGACTGATGACACCTGGGACTCCGATGTGATTGCTGCGAGGTTTTGCTGTGCATGTCCTTGGGTATGCTTGAGCTCCTCCTGGTTTCTCAGAGCATCAGCTGCAGTGGCCTTTTCCATAGCAGAGTATTGCACGGCTTGGGATGGATCCACACCCCTCAGCAGTCCTTCTGTAACATGTCTGCCCAGCCAAATTGAACACGACAGCGTGGCACATGGTTAGCATACAGGCGAGTCATGAGCAATACTTAACAATAAACTTTTGCAAGGGAAAAGACATCAAAATGGTGTTTTTTCTTCCTGATGCTCTCAGTTGTGTGATTTTATAGCTTTCTCTCAGAGTCAGGGACTCAGAGTTTTAAAGAGGCCACTCTAATTAGGATGTTTTTGCCTTTTAAAATGTTTACAAACCTTCATAGATGTACTGGCACTTTTTGACCAAACCACGAGTTACAGTGGGTTGATTTTAGAGGGAGAATGGAAATCAGTTGACTGACTTACTTAAATTTTATACACTGTTATCTAAACAAGATGTTCCTGGACTATTAGCACAGAAAGTGGTAGTTACATAGAATGTGAGGCAGCAGTTTGGCAAATTGCCAAAACAAAGCCTTCAAATGATACTTCACAAAGGTCTTGTCTGTCAAGAGTTCGGGTTACAATGAGCTGAGGATGTAAAGAGTCAACTATTTCTGGCAGCTAGCTGTGAAATGGCTGAGCTTCAGAGTGTAGCTAGCCATCAAATGCCATCAGTTTTTCCATTACTGAAACAGACTTTATGAGGCTTAATATGTAATTTCATTGCAAAAAATTACTTTCGGTAAAACTTTGGCATGCATAGCTTATTGGTTTTTTTCCCAAAGAGGGAGAGACAGGAAATAACTGTAGTCATTTTTAAGAAAAGGAAACTAATATGAAAGGATATAGATGTTTATCTACATGGAAAAATAAGTGACGGCTCTTAGAAGACCTGTTACATAAACAAACCATTTTATCCATCTGCCAGTACTGGCAAATCCATTTTACTTATGCTCCAGGATATATGGAAACAATGACAACCCTACATTCCTTAGAATAATGGTAGCAACAATAGGTTTATTACTTACATTTTCTTGTAATTGAAATAAAATTGAGACCACCACCACTGACAGTTTGGCCTGATTCACTGGTTTTGAGTAGGAATTAAATCCAATGCCTATTGCCTCATATAAATCAGCAGTCATTGGCTGCTCATATATTCTGACAAACATAGCTAAACACTGGCACTTAGTGGACACAGATTTTATCTAATATTTCAACTTTCTCTAACACATCTTCCTTGCAAAGAACAGAATAAAGAATTTGCATGAATTCATAAGCATACTGAAAAAGATTTCTTTCTTTCAGAAGGTTTAGGATATCTTTATCCACTTAGAATCTTTTCCTGTTTTATTTCTTACTGTTACATTTTTGGGGATGCACGTTTCAGCATCAGAGAATATTTCTATTAGCTTAGATTGCTGTAAATGCCTACAGTTAATTAGCTCAGATATGGGACTGCTGCCACTCTGTAAGCTTTCTCATGCAGGTACTTCCCAAATCTGGAAGTGTTGAGTTCAGAGGGAGCTAGTTTCAATCATAAGATCGCGATGACTGGGGCTGTTGGTCAGAACAGAACCACTGCACAGAGCACAGGAAATGTTAATTTGATTTCCCTTGAAAGGGGTCTAGGAAGAATCTATAAAATACAGCAAACAAGTTGCATTTCTCAAAATTGCCTTGGGAGAGGGGGAGAACCCAAACCCAAAAGCTGTTCCAGCCCTGCTTGAGGAAATCCTTTAGTTTTGAAGAAAAAAAAAAAATCACCTCCTGAGCATTGTAAGGATATCGGTCATGCTGCGCACACGTTTCAGCAAGCTGTCTAGCTTGTGTGGTTCTTCCTTTAGGAACCTCACAGCTTCTACCTCAATCCGGAGGATCGCACGCATTTTATTCTGCAATGTCGGGAACTCTCCTGCAAAGACAACAACTGTGAAGCTCAAGAGGAACTGATAAAAGCCCTGGGGAGAAATGGATGAATGGGGTGAATGCTAAATAGTTGAGTGTCTACCCCTCTCCAGCGGCCATGCAACAAGCTCCTTAATCCCAACTTTAAATCTTTTTGGAAGTGAAAGTTAATGCCTCCAGATCAAAGGCAAAACTGTTCTCAGCCACTGTGGTTAAAAGAGAAGAACCAAAAGTAAAAAGGAAAAGTACATACCTTTCAGGGTGGCAACAGCTTCTCCCACTTGGCGCAAAAGAAAGGCTCCATCTTCAACATCTTTCAGTGTAACCGTCTTGCTGGAAGCAGTGGAGTCCCTCTTCAGGTCTTCAACAAATGCCTCCAGCTCACTGGCAAAATAAAAGAAGTGGACGTAAAATGTAAGCAGGACTTTCACATTACAATCAAATATATGTAAATGAATGGACTAAGCTAAACCAGAAACCTCGACTGTGGCATCTTTAAATCTGACACCACAGGCTGAAAAAACAGCAGGGTACCATGAGGGGAGGTGAGGATGCCGGGCGCTCACGCTCACAGCATAGGAACAGGCTTGTAACTAGCCCAAGTCATTGATTTCTCTGACAGGCTGCAGATGTGCAGAGCATATTGACCTCAGGGCAGCTGCACTACAAAGGGCAGGTGGGGTGGTGAAACACATCCAACAGCCAGCCCTCTGGGGATGCAGATCCTAGAAGGGTACAGACACACTGTACCACTACATCCAGTACTGGTTTGCTCCTTGCGTTTTCTTGTTGCTGATGACATGCAAAGGAATGCCCAACAGTGAAGTAACAATCCAAAAACTGGCA
The DNA here is from genome assembly GCF_000699145.1 of Aptenodytes forsteri. Classification (NCBI taxonomy): domain Eukaryota; kingdom Metazoa; phylum Chordata; class Aves; order Sphenisciformes; family Spheniscidae; genus Aptenodytes; species Aptenodytes forsteri. The sequence goes on from NW_008794911.1 coordinate 3,424,075, forward strand.
CTAATGGGCCCCTTGATGCAACCCTGTTTATCTGCCGGCTCCTGCTAGACAGGATACAGGGTCCTGTTTCCACGAATAGCCAGACTGAAACAGCACGTGTGCATTGTGTGCAGCTCTTGCTTAGCATTTGGATTCAAGAATGAATCGCTTCAGATGTTTTTTCCAACCAGTGCTGTCCCGTGCTTCCTCCGGCCCCATCTGGTGCTTCCTCATCACCTTTCCCAATATTTTTTCCAGTGCTTCCATACTTCACATACATAAATTTTCACAATCCTTCAGACACATAAACTTTGTTTTGGGGGAGCCACTTTTTTTCCATTTAAGGTTGAGACCACATTGCTTTAGCGGGAGTTTCCACACAGAAGCTTAAAAATTTCTCAAAAAAACCTGAAATGCATTATGTGCAACTATACAAACACTCATGCAAATACCTTAAAGGGATCATCTCCTGAAAATTTATTCTAAGAGAAATCTGGATCTATTAAGATACCAAATTTACTAACAGGAATATTCTGAGAAGCAGTTTAACTGCATGGTAGAAAACAATGCAAAGCAAACTCTGAACTGACAAATCGGCTACTCATTCTAACCTAATTTTAGGCCTCATTTCTCGCATCCACTCAGGTAGCAGTTTTGCAATTGCTGTAAGAGAACCAAGACCTGAAATGTTATGTGCAACTATACAAACACTCATGCAAATACCTTAAAGGGATCATCTCCTGAATATTTTTTCTAAGAGAAATCCGCCTCTATTAAGATACCAAATTTACTAACAGGAATATTCTGAGAAGCAGTTTAACTGCATGGTAGAAAACAATGCAAAGCAAACTCTGAACTGACAAATCGGCTACTCATTCTAACCTAATTTTAGGCCTCATTTCTCGCATCCACTCAGGTAGCAGTTTTGCAATTGCTGTAAGAGAACCAAGATACGGGCTGTTTGCCTGAAAAGGAGTAGGGGAAGACTGCCTTCTGCACCAACCTCAGGTCTTGCATTTTCACACATTTCCCTTCTGCCAGCACTGCCACTCAAATCCAGCAGAAAATTACTTATTTTCAGCCAGATCACTTCCTAGATCCATCTCTATGGATAGGTGACATGAGGAGGAAAAGAGAGGAGTAGGTGGCCAGTAACGGGATAAAAGGGAGAAAATCCCTTGGAGCACCATTCCACATTTAGGTCAATTTAAAGTGGAAGCACAGTCACACAGAACAATAAATGGCAACACAATAGTACTTCTGATATACAGAGAAACAGTGTCAGGATCTGAACATCAAGTGCACACAGCAAAGAGTTCAGTTCAATCCAAAGACTAAGAACTTTAGAAACTATAAAACAATTTTGAATTAAGAATCATAAGTTGCTTCTGAACAGATCACAAACAAGTGGAGGTAAATGATCCTGTTCCCATTTTAAGACCACTTCTCCCAAAGACTCTGCCTTGAGAAAGACTGGGGGAGTCACGATTTCCACTGGCATGAGCATACTTGCCGGAAACAATCCAAGGGACCACACGATGGCAGCAAGGGAACGTTTCTCGGGGTATTTTTCCAGCGGAAGAGGCTCCGATAATGCAGGTATCTGCTGTCTCTGTGTCTGTCTGCCTTTGCAATAAAGGGCACAGATACTGTCTAGGAAGGGGCTGGAAAAAGAATTCGGCTTTCTGTCGCTCACTACAATGCAAAGGCTCCTGCCTTCCAGAACGGTGCTCTGCAGTCATGCATCGTCCCTACCCTTGATGCCCTGATACCGGCGCTCAGGCTAGGCAGTGCTACTTTGGGAATCACAGGGTACACCACCACCCCCCCGCCCCGCCTTTTGTAGATCAGCACTGGAAAAGCAGCTTCTCAAATATTGGCATCCACCAGGCAACAAAAATATAAGGGCAGAAGCTTAAACTTGTTCATGGGTGGAAAGAAGAGAAGGAACAAACACAGAACAATGTTACAATGTTTTGGTAGGTTTATGATTGTTGGAAACACAGGAATAAAGGAAAGACTTCCAGGTAGCAGACAATGGCTTTCTTTCCCCTTTGTTCTTTGAGCAGAAATGGAAGGGTCATCATAAACCCCTTTGATTCCATATCGCGATACTATCAAACAAGACAACTGATCCTGAAATTACTCAGGGGATACCATATTACACTGCCTCATGTTGCTAATTACATGGGAAAAGAAACTTCAGCCCTCAGGAGCCAAAGTTTGAAACAGATTCATCAGTCTCCAGCATTTCTTTTCTGTAACTGGGGAAGCAACTTGGCTTTATAGATTGGACTGAGCAAACCCAATTAACAAGACACTCACCTTAATGCAGTTTCAGAAGGCTAATACAAGATAAATTATTTTTCTGCGTCTATGTTTTACACAGGGGAACCGAGGCAAACTCTTATGCCGAGATCTTTCTTTAGGCAAAAAAGCATCAGAGGATCTGTCTCAGATTGCAGTATCAGTAGAACAGGTTACAAAATGAACTGACAAAATTAATAGTAACAAATCACTCAGGCCAGATGGTATTTGCCCTCGAGTTCAACAGCAACTCGAGGGTGAAACAGTCGAACTGTTAATGCTAAGCATCTAACTTCTTGATTAAAATTGCATTGGCATCAGAGTAGTGGAAGGTGTCATAGATGATACAAATAAATTTTTTAAAGGGGGATGGGGCTATCCAGGGAACTGTACTCTGGTGAGACTGACACCCAGACTGGTGTAATCGATAGATACCAAAATAAAGAATAAACAATAAAGAATTAGTGGACCAATGGACAAATATGCTGCATTAGGGAGGAATTAATGCGATTTCTGTAAAGAGAAGGTAAGTCTCACAAATACACAAGGAAACAACAAAAGCATGAGGAAAAGCTATAGCCCAAAAGGCTTTCAGCAAGGTATTTGAGCAAAAGCTTTCAAGAAAGCAAAGCTGCCGTGGGACAAGAGGGGAAATTCTCTCACGGATAAAGTACTGGAAGTAAAGGGCAGGGATCAATGAACAGCTTACTCAATGAATGTAGTTTGCTGGTGAGTTCCACAGGGATCGGTGCTAGGGCTGGTGCTTTTCAACATATTATAAATTATTTAAAAAAAGAGGATGAATAGTATAGTAAAAAAATCTCAAAAGGATATTAAAATATTGAGGGGAATGAAAATGAAAGGTGACTGCAGAGGGCTGCAGATGGACCATCTGATACTAACTGACCAGGAAAAAAACAAAGATTAAATTAACTCCTAATAAATGTAAAGTAATGCTCATGAGAAGAGGAAAAATAAAAACAAAACTAACCCCATCTAAACCCAACAGCCTCCCCAAACCCCAAGTTTTTATACACAGTAATGAACTTTGAACTGATAATCATCCCTTTTGAGTGAGATGTTGGATTTGTAATGGAAAGCTCATGTGGAACATGAGGACAGGGGGACCATCACCATGCCACTGCACGAAGTCATGGTGTGCCTACATCAGATATAGCCATTGCAGGGCTCTCCTCTCTCCCCGTTCCCATCTCACAGATGTACAGTCAAGTTAGAAAGGGCATACAGAAAGGCAACAGGATGATGAAATGTATAGAATGGGTTCTACAAGAGGAGTAACTAAGCAGACCAGGACTTTTCAGGCTGGAAAAGGCATGATCAGAAAACGGAGTGGGGGAGCGTCTGTAACATCACAACTGGCATGGAGAGGGTGAATATTCTGCTGTGCATAATTTAAGAGTTTGGGGATTGATTGACAGATGAAAGATTCAAAAACAAACAAAAAGAGGTTCTTTCTACCCAAAAAAGAATTACTCTATAGAATTCATTGCACCTAGATGCTGTATACAACCAAGTTTACCTAAATTTTGAAAAATGCGTAAGTTCATGAAAAGTAAACAAACCATGCAGAGCTTTTGCATATGAAGATACCATCTCTGACTTGGAAAATCCCCGAGCTACAAGTGACTAAAAGCAAGGAGATGCGCTCTGAGCATTTTGCCATGTTCTTATATCCTTTCCCACGTATCTGCTACCAGTGGCTCTCCAAGACTGCTAAGTGGAGTTTTGTTTTTACTGAGCACAGTTATTCTTGTAAAAAAGTCTGATGCTTATCCTAACAAAAATATAAATTGTAACTTACTATGGATCATATCCAATTAGACAGCTTGGATGTGGCTACAATTTAAATACTGTGCTTATAAAACCCCCTCTATTAAAATGCTTACAATAATCTACTACAACATATAGTAGTCATATCTGTAACATGCTCCTCACAACATAAATACTTCATTAGTCAATGTGTCATATCATCATAATTTGTCCTTGGTTTGGTAAATTTTAAGGCTAGTATCTACAACCTCAAAAGTGTCATATATGACATCTCTAATGTTGAATCAAAAGACTAGATAGAAAAAAACCTACCCAGTTAGTTCTGAGTATGTATTTCACTGTTACAAGTGTGAATAAACACTACATTTAGCGGTGTTCCTTAGATTTCATTAGATATCTCTGAACTGTAATCCTGCTATAGCAGTGACACACACGGGCACACTTCTGTAGGCACCATCATGAACAGCTGCTCAACAGAAAACTTGCTCTGAAATGTACACTGACGTTTCTGCTGTTTACAACATGAAACCACCAATATTTTTATTTTTTATTTCCCAGTGATAATCTACAGAATTGCAGAAAGGAGAGCTTTTTAAGATGAGATTTACAACTTCAAAGTAGTAAATACACTTTCGTAAGTATTGCAGAAATCCTTAAGCTTCCTTGTCTTGCATAAAGCCAGTCTACTGATTTAGTCCTATGATTTAGGAAAGGTCAAGAGGGCAACAGTTGAAAGACTAAGAAATGGTAATTTTTTCGCCCTGTTGCTTTGCATTTGTTTATACATCTCCACTGGGATCAGCTTAATTGAAAGTGCCTATATAGAATGTTAACCTTTTTCTGAATACTGCCAGTGACATTTGATGTGTAATTTTGTGATGTATGCTCTTCATGATTAACAGATGTCAGCTGTTGAACTTAAAGCATTGTTGTCAGATGTGCTTTTTCTTTTGGGCTCTGATCCTGCAAACGTGCAAATACATGACGAAGAAATCTCATTGGACACAACTGATGAAAAAAATTTGTTTGTGATTTCATGTTTCTTTCTTGCATGTCTCTAAAAGGGTTGAACTAACGTTTACAGCCTATGAATGATCAGAAACTCTGTGAACAGAAAAAATTCCGAACACTGATAAAACAGAACCATATTGCAATCAAAGTCGTATCCTAAATGAACAGCTGTAACAAATAATGCCATTTGCACTTGACCTCACTCAGTATCCATTTTATGAGACAATGCGATAAACAGCCATCACACAAATTGTTCTTTCCATAGAGAACAAACAATCTAGAAACTAGGCAATGAGGTACACAGGAATAAAGTGATGAACAGGAGGGTAAATACTTAAGGCTACAACACAATGTTATTTAAGACAACAAACCAGCTGAGAGGATTATACACCAGCATGGACTATTACTACACATTAACATTTTCTTCACAGAAAACATACACTCCCTTAGTAACATTCTACTTTGTCTTTACAGATGCAGCATTTTTATTACAAATCCTATTCATCTGACAATACATTGATCAACAGGAAAGATTTACTCTCCTTAGCTGTCAATAACTGTACTCCTTTGGCTCTTCAATCATCATTTCCCATGACAAGCTGACTATGAAGTTTCACTCTATTATGGAGCAATTCTTCAGGTGTGAACTAAATGCAGTAATGAGAAATAATTAGTTATATAGCACCTTACAAATGTGAGTGTTAGAACTAGTTAAATTGTTTATTGATTTCAGCTTCATCTTGCCTCCTGCTAACTCTGAACATGAACTAAACCAAACAACTGGATCCCACCGGTCTTGGTAGGCCAAAGTTTTTGGGAAAAAAAAGAGTCTTACAAAAAGCCTTAACACAGCAACAGAAAAAAGGAAAGTATTTTTATCTGCAGTTAAGTGTATGGAAATCCCAGTGAGTAAATTTTAGATGGAGACTGGCATTGCTGACTGCAATTAAACTTCAATCCTCTATTTATGAGCTTCCCCTACCTCTCCCATGCAATAGCCAAAGCACTTACCATTGAATTTTGATTTTCATACTTAAAGCCGAACTCGTTACCTTCCTTTGCATCCATTTGTTCTTGAGGAAATTCCTCCCTCCTTCCCTAAAGCGTAATACATAAAGCTGAAGGGAAGAGCTAGGGTAGGGGGAGGCTTTCAGAAGATGGAGGTGGTCACGGTCCTTACAGTCAGCTGTCCCTTTACAGGGGACTTCTGAAGAAGTTGAAACTCTTTGTACTGGTGGGACTTACCCAGTGGGCTGTGCTTAGAAGGACTGCCAGTCAGGACCAGTGATTTGTACAACACAGACACAGCTTTACAGCCAATATGAGTGCAAGAAAACACCGCTAAAACAGCATACACAGGTGCAGTTTCACTGAAGTTTTACTAATTTTAAGTTTAATGTTTTAGTAAACTAAAGTTTTCACTGAAGCCACCACTTTATGGAAGAAAAAGCCAGGCAAAAGCAACAAATTCTAAGAGGTTTCTCAACCCACCATAATTTCTTTACAATCTTTTCTTCCTCGTTGAGGTATTTCTGCCTTTCTTGTTCCACCAGGTTGCGCTGTCGCTGCACAGGATCTTCAAGCCTCTTCACTGTTTCAATCATTTTGCCATTGATTTCCAGCTCTGCTTTCTTCACCATTGCCCTCAGCATCTCCTGGTTCTGCAGCTGTTGCACAAAAGAAATCAACTTCAATTTTTCCTGCTTGACTGACATCCCTGGCAACAGAATACATTGCAGAGCTCAGAAATAGGTTGGGATAAACACAGCTCTACAGCGAGAGAGAGTTTTTACCTTCTTCTTTCCCGCTTTAACTTTACCTATAAACATTATTCCATGAGGAAGCGTTGGGGGTGAGAAAAGCCTAAATCTGATTAACTTCTAATGTGTATATCTAACTTCCAGTTGCGAGCTGATGAACAAAAGATGTTGGGATCAGTACACCACCTTCAGTGCATAACTTCTGCGAGGATTGTGGCCCCCTTTTTCTGCTCAGTCCAGCATGAATCAAGAATTAATCACGCCTCACAAGATTGCCGGAAGCTTGACTTCCACTTTGCGCGTATCTCATAAGCTTATGCATCACACTGCCCATCATGCTTGGTGGATAATCCCACACATTAATGACAAGGCTGGAATGCACTGCTGTTCTCAGAATGGAATTTTTCAGTCTCTCAAGTGGCAGAGGAAGGATTGTGCCATCCAGTGTAATTTGGTACAGACATACAGCTCATCTGCAATACATAAAACCTCCTTTACCCACCAAAAAAAACCCCTTTATAACATGGTAATCTTCTGAGAACTGTAAAAGTCACATCTTCTTTCTTGTCTTAGCCTTATGTTATCTAAAGCATTAATTTTCTTACTGATATTCAGTTTGCAGAGCAAAACAAGCTAAGAAAGCAAACTAGACCGTACTCTTCTGCGGGTAGCCCTAGAGCAGCTATGCCCCACACTCACAAAAAACAAACCTGTTTAAGTCTCTTATGCAAATCACAAGATTCAAAGTGATAAGCAGGGCTCCACCTAGTCACAGCTTTAGTATATAGGCAACGTGAACACAACTCTGTTAGCCCAGCAGCCTTCTCATACTGTAAGATTTTAAAAACCACCTGTGTCACTTGGGAGATGAAGTTCCAGTTTTAAAACTAGCAATCGAACCGTCAGCTGTCTTCTAAACATCCAGGCTTAACAGCCAAACCACATTTAACATACAAAGTAAAACCACTGCCTAATAGGAAGAATCACAAAAATGGATTACCTACAAGACAGTATAACGCAACAAGACTTCTTTTTAAGTTAATTTGAGAGAATTCATGGGAATCAGAGAAAAAAAAAGCCTTTGCCCAGGTCATTCTTTCCAATCAGTACGGGAATTAGAAGAACAAACTCAGCTCTCCCCTCCTGACTCTTCAGTCCTGGTGCCTTACTCTGCCTTCTCCAGCGACACAACTGTGATGAGAGGGAGGGTGGCGCTTCACTGAAAGCGCGAGCAGGGTCTGAGCTGTGACAAGCAGGAGGTGTTAGCTCAAAACTCAGCTGAAGATAAGTGTTAGCAGCTAGGGAAAAAAATGAAGCTGGAAAACATTTGAAACAGCACAGATTTATAAACGTTGTCAGCTGCTTTATACCAGACTGGATTCTTTTGAAGACAGTGCATGTGTGTATTTTTCCTCACTATGGGATTAACGTTTGGGTTTGACAAATTAAAACCTCTTACGGCGAGGCCAGCACAGCTATCTGAGACACACATCTCTTACATTGTGCCATATTTTCAAGAAGGAAAACATAAATGAATGAATAAATGAGTGAATGAGCATGTAACACTTCAGTCATACAGTTTATTCACAGCTCTTTAAAAAGTGGGGAAATTTGTCACAGGGAAGTGACTTGGGAAATGTGAAACAACTGATCCGAGGTCAGTGAGAAGGTCAGTAAGGGAGTCAGACTTAAGTCTCAGGTGTCCAGAATTTAAGTCCTCTACGTTTCTCAGCTGGTAACAGTGATTCCCAGTAATACCAAAATTGAGTATGCATGTGTGTGGGGTTGTGCAATGGCAAATATACTTTCTTTCCTATTATGGGGATATATAGGGGATCTATATTTATTGTAGTGACACCTACAGCTAAGGTGCTTGTCACTTCCCTTTATGCAGTGCTTGAACAGTATTAGAAAGTTTCAGTCATAAAAGTTCATCCATTTCTGATAACAAGATTAGGGAATAAAAATATAACTCAGCAATATTTCAGAAAGCTTGTATGTTGAGGATTCCCAAACCTCAATGTCTGGAGTGAGCTCTTGAAGTCTGGGAAATGACTCATCTTGGTATCAAAGAGATGTTTTTGCCATTTCTATGAAAATTCATGCAACACTTGGCTAGTTCTGGAAAACCTGCTTTTGTTCATGCTTGGGGAACAGGGACAGAAGATGAGAAGGGGAGGTATTGATGAGTGCAGAGAGAGAAGAGAAGGAACCAGGGGAGAGGAGTAATTGTGGGTTTAAGCAGGGCAGAATCACCAGCCAAAGGACAACATGAGGCAGGGCAAGCAGGAGCAGAGGGGAAGAGCTGTGGGTGAGGAAGAGGAGGCAGTCTCTGGCCGCTACAGCACATTTACCTCCATGTTCTGGAATTGAACTCGATTCTTACCTTTTCTCTGCCAGCAGGTATCAGATCTGAGACTCCCTGGCTAAGTGCACACCCCATTTGTCCCTCAGACCACCTCTGCCAGTTACTCCACCACCTCAAGTAGAAGTTTTATGGATCCGCCAGAGTTATTCTGGTTCCACAGAGTAGAACTTTTTGTACTTTAAGTTTGCTTGAAAACAAGCCAAATAAACAATCTTAGACATTCACACTTGAAAAGAAACTTTGTTAAAACAGTGTTCAAGTTCCAAAGTCAAGTGCCCAAAGGTAAGGAAAAGCAATGCAGCCTTTCCTGTCACCACTAAATGGCAATTTCTTGCTAATTAGAGTTAACTTGACTTATAACTGCAAGCAGCAATCAATCAGAAAGAAATTTAACATGGTTTTTTAGAATTCTAGCATCCTCTCCTACATTCAGTACCCTTGGCTCTCACTCCCGGCCTCCCCAATCTCTCCAGATACCTACCTTGTCCCTCTTTTTGGCTACTGCTCCAGCCATTATCTATTACTGCTCTCTCACAAGTAACCCCAGCACCGCCTCTGGCACCCACTTCAAGAATAATCTGATAACCAGTTTAGTTCACTTTGAACCAATTATTACCTATGAGACAGGTAACTGGAAAACCAAGTATTAGTTCACAGCCCTGCTTCTCATTAGGAGACAAGCATGACCTGTCCAGTGGGAGCCTCCCAGGTCCTGCTGGGAGAGTCTTCTGGGCCACCCACCTCCCCACACACTACAGTGCACCCCCCCCCCCCCCCCCCCCCCCCCCCCCCCAAAGGTAAGGAAAAGCAATGCAGCCTTTCCTGTCACCACTAAATGGCAATTTCTTGCTAATTAGAGTTAACTTGACTTATAACTGCAAGCAGCAATCAATCAGAAAGAAATTTAACATGGTTTTTTAGAATTCTAGCATCCTCTCCTACATTCAGTACCCTTGGCTCTCACTCCCGGCCTCCCCAATCTCTCCAGATACCTACCTTGTCCCTCTTTTTGGCTACTGCTCCAGCCATTATCTATTACTGCTCTCTCACAAGTAACCCCAGCACCGCCTCTGGCACCCACTTCAAGAATAATCTGATAACCAGTTTAGTTCACTTTGAACCAATTATTACCTATGAGACAGGTAACTGGAAAACCAAGTATTAGTTCACAGCCCTGCTTCTCATTAGGAGACAAGCATGACCTGTCCAGTGGGAGCCTCCCAGGTCCTGCTGGGAGAGTCTTCTGGGCCACCCACCTCCCCACACACTACAGTGCACAGCCACAAACAGGGACTGACTGCCTGCAGCTCAGGATCTCTGTAGAATCTAATTATCTAATTCCTGAAGTTTGTTACCATACATAGATTAAACATAGTCTCACCAATTCTATAATGCAGCTCAAAACATATTTGAATTTCTAATTCAAAGTTACACTTGTGAGACTGAGTATCATATACCATTTATGACAGTAGTTATTATTACATTTTCTATACCTTCTGCAGCACTCATTTCCCTGCAAATAATACATTGAGTGACGGAAAAGGATGCATGCATACACATTCCTAACGCTGAACCTTAATCATATCTAACTGCTTTCCCTTAAAATGTGTTCAATTAAAGAAAGGAAGGAATAGACCAAAAAAATCCAATGTACATATAAGCTAATGATATGTACCATGAACAAGTACTCTAAGGCTTGGTTCAAAGCTGCCACTAAGAGTTCTCATTACGTGGGAGTGCAGAATGAACAACCCCACTGAACTCATGGGCTCCAGTCTTACCAACAACAAATGCATCCAGGACACAGGCTGGTTTATAGCCTATCTCTGGCAATGAGGAAAACTCCACAGCACCATGAAACTAGTCTTTCTTGAGTATCTCTGAAAATCAGAGCACTTAAGGAAGATGCTAGTGGAGTAGCAAGAAGTGTATCTAACCTCTAGCAACAGCCATGATGCAAATGTCTCTATTTCAAGAATCTCTGGCTAAAATCCAACCACAGACTGAAACAGTCTTAACTTTTTGGTTGCATCAATTTAATTGGTGTGTGAATCAATACATCTGGATCAATTGCTGCTGGATATGTTTTAAAAAGAGGATTTTGCCAGCACAGACAAAGGCTACATGCATGAATGGACCTTTTCCATCATGTGTTTCTCTGATCCTATTAAGCAAATGAGTAAGAACTTACTGTGATATCATCAATTGAAAATTGAACCATAGGCAGTATTAAATACAGTTTTATGTCCTGTTCCTGTTTCTTAGTTATCCTGCCAGCATTTGTGCCTGTGCAATCATCTTCTTCAGTTCTTTGGAAGTGTTTCTTTTAGTCTGTCACTGTATGAAAAATTCACACACACAGGAACAAACTGACTGCCAACCCAGGAGAAACAGTGAAAGTGAAAAATATGAAGTACTGTCAAACATGGTATGCAAACAACCTGGAAAAACAGCAAAATACTTTTCCCTTTTACTTTGAATTATTTTCCAAAAAACATAGCACAAAATTTTTTCATTAGAAGTGTGATATTTCAACACTCTTCAGTTTAAAACACTACCTCTTTCATTTGCTGCCCTACAAACTGTGAGCTCTTTTTCAAAATAATTCTACCCATTCAGGAAAGCCACGACAAAAACTCACTCTCATGAATGTAATTTATATGTAATATACCAAAGTTTCCCTTGAGCTACAGGTTCTTCCATCCGACTATCACGAATTTGCCCACTTCTTACTGGCACGATACACCAAATTTGCTATCATTTCTGAAACAAGGGAAGCCAGCCAGAGTTAATGAGCACACTCGGGATATGTCCTTTTTTCCTTCTCAAGACTTCCTTGGCAGCACTGATTTGTGCAGATGGTACAAGTTTCTTCACTCCTGTGTGCCATAATGCTATATCTGATCAAAAGCAAGGTTACCGCCCCAGGCAGGGCCATGGAGACAAGATGCAGCTGGGGAAATGCCACCTCCTTGGTGAGCAGGCCCTGTGAGTACAATGCGCTCACTGCCTCCGGCGCAGCACTGCAACCTCCGTCCCACTTTACGAGGCCACATGCTAAGCACAGCTGGTGGCCAGACCGCAAGCGTTTGCCAAGAGCTGCATTTGGCACGTGGGGTTACAGAAGGACAGAGGGGCTGCAGTGGTTTGCAGCACAAATGTGGAAGAATACCCACTTATACATAATGTGCCAGGGCAGAGATCCCAAGCCAGAGTCTTGAAATTAGATGGGGACCACAATGGCCGGCATGTAGGCAGCACTGCTGGGAACAGCTTCTGAAAGATACATTTGCTATAGGAACATACTCATCCTAAACTGAAAATGTAAATACATGGGTACTGTATCACAGGCAGAGGTCACCTGGCTGACACAATTGTTTGCTCCGAATACCTTCTGCCATCTCTTCATTACCAGCAAACTGAGCACAGGACCTTGTCACAGCATCTTCAGTCTTGGCCACATTTTCTTTGCCCTGACGTTTACCTCACCCTTCTGCTCCCTTGCCCTATGACTGGTTCATAATTCAATTTCCTTTAGTTAAGGAAGGGAAGGCAAAATGTGCTCTGAATTCTGATCTGTATTATCACTACTCTGTTATAAAATTAATCAGCAAATCAAAGGAGATTGACATAGTACCATTCCCATATTCAAAACCACCCTGGTCGTAATAGCAGTAGCTGCAGCCCTACAATACCAAACATGTGATGTCACTTTCCAGGCAAGGAGGACTGGCAGAGTATTGAAGTTTCCCCTGCTGTCCACTTTGTCTTACAAGAAATTGCTCTACCTCCTTTTACATCTTCTGAGACAATACACAGTGCTCTTCCGTTTCCAATTAAGTGAAGGGCTGAAGACCTGTACAGCTGCATAAGCTTATTTTCACAGTGTCTGAGATGAACAGCATATATTTACATTTGCAGCACTATGGTATGTGTCAACAGAACATTTTGCTTAACTCTTCATTGTTCTTATCGTTTCTTGCAGGTTTTGAGGTGTTGATGTGTGTTAGGAAAGTACTGGTAAATGTGAATGTAAGCAGGGCACAACAAACCTTTGCAGCAACTTTTGAGGTATCTTTTTTCCTTGCTGCTCAAGTTGGCTATTCTTCTGGATTCTGTAAATACAGCACTCAAACTCTGGCTTAATGCGTATCTACTGATCCTCAGCTACATTTGGATTTCCTGACATCAAAGTTGTTTATTTAGGAACTTAAAAACTGTCTCAACTGTAAACAGTATGGAGCAGGAACATGGCTCTTCCGACATGTTTATATAGCACACAGCATAGCAGGGTCCAAACTGTAATCACAGACTTGATATTATTGTAATATAAATACTGCTTTAATGTCTAAAGTCATCAAACAAAGCTAGAAATGAAGTTTTTTCTCAATATCTGAGCAGCAGTAGTTAAACTGAGCTAATTATCATACCTCTAGGTCTATGCAAGTGGCGTACGCTACAGCAGAATATGCTTTTGTGTCTGTAATACTCGGGTCTTCCCTTTGCTAGAACTCTGCTACTGAGAATCACTCACGTACAAAAGGTAAAAGAGACAGAAAGAGAGAAAGAAAGCAAGCTGACATTTGCTGACAACCCACTTTCCCGGCATTACCCAGATATGCCTACCTGTAGCTGCTTCATCTGATGCAGCTGCAGCCGCAGATCCGACACGTTGCGTTTCATACCATGCAGGCTGACTTGCATTGATGGGGCTCCAGCAGGGTGATGGATGACAGCTGACTCCACAGTTGCCAACGTGTTCTTCCCCCCAGATATGTTAGCAGCGCCTGCAATAAGCAGCAGCACAGGTTGAGCTCACCAGTAGAGAAGGTGCAAACATAATCCCTCCTCTGTCCATTGAATCCACACGTATTTCACACAGATGGACAAGAAAAGAAAATTACAGTTGCCAATGCTCAGTATTAACAGGGGACTGGCACCTCCTTATCCAATATATTTTGAGGGAAGACTGTACAATATCAGAGTGTATCTGTGCTGGAACCTCAGTCATATCAGAGCACTGCATTACCTTGAGACTGCTTCCTACCACCTGTAGCGGAGATGGGATAATAAGCTATAACTGCAGACTATACAAAACAGCAGCAAATCAAATTGGTGCTGAAAGTAGCTTCGGGATTGTCCTCCCAGGAGCCATCTGAGACCAAGTTGATGCAAATTCTCAGGATTCCTGAACTGCGTATTTGTTGATTAATTATCACAAATTATTAATTTGTTAATTATTTATCAATTAATTAATTCAGTCAAACTGCCAAGTGTGGGGGAAAGGTTTCTATAGAGAATCTTGCTTTGCTGCTTAAAGTACAATTGCATTATTTCTATCAGGTGTCTCCGACAGCTACTGTATAAAACCAGGAGAAGAGAAATGAATCAATGGTGTGGCAGAGAACCACTCTCCAGCATGTTGCATCCACCCACTCCCCTTTAGTTTGTCATTTGTTCAGGACTGTGTTTACAAGGGAATACAGCATAACACAAGGAAGTGAGCTGAGCCACGCTCTGAGTATAACCGTCAGTGTCCTCAGAAGACCTTCTTCATTAAATAATGCAGTTCCTCTACACGGCATCAATGTCAAGCTTGTTCTTTTCAGTCTCAAGTACCTGGGAAGAAGCTTTATTTACAGGGTAGAAGCAAATTTCAGTTCATCAGCTAATAGTCATGTTACAGCTTCTAGCAATTTGCACTTACACACCCATATTCTTCAAATTTTCTTTCTAATGTGTCCCTTTCCCTCCCCATCATCAACAGGCAAAATGACAGACTGTCAGTAGGATACACTTTATTTTTTAAGGCCAGCACTATGTAGCCCTGCATACTCTTCTGATCACAGTGCCAGATCCACCTTGTCCCTTGGGCTCAGATGGCTCACAGGGCTGCTGCTCCCTGAACTATTGCATTATCAGCCCCTCACTACAAGCAAGACATTGAGGTGCTAGAGCGTGTCCAAAGAAGAGCAACGAGACTGGTGAAGGGTCTAGAGCACAAGTCCTATGAGGAGCGGCTGAGGGAACTGGGGTTGTTTAGCCTGGAGAAAAGGAGGCTGAGGGGAGACCTCATCGCTCTCTACAACTCCCTGAAAGGAGGTTGTAGCGAGGTGGGTGTTGGTCTCTTCTCCCAAGTAACAAGCGATAGGACGAGAGGAAATGGCCTCAAGTTGCGCCAGGGGAGGTTTAGATTGGACATGAGGAAAAATTTCTTCACGGAAAGGGTTGTCAAGCATTGGAACAGGCTGCCCAGGGAAGTGATTGAGTCACCATCCCTGGAGGTATTTAAAAGACATGTAGGTGTGGCACTTAGAGACATGGTTTAGTGGTGGACTTGGCAGTGTTAGGTTAACGGTTGGACTAGATCTTAAAGGTCTTTTCCAACCTAAATGATTCTATGATTCTATTCTATGATTATGTCATTCCCCACTTCATTTTCTTCCTTCTCTATGAATAAAACAAAAAATCTGAGGAAACAGAAAATAACTCATCAATGGATCTGCACAGGGATTTTGGTCATCATTTGTTCCCACAAGCATACATTCTATCAAGTTCAAAGAAATCAAACAGAAACTAGTGTTGGGACCTTTTCTTTGCCTGTTGAAGGCAAATTTTCAGTGCACCAAAGGGCATGACACATTTTTCTGGCTGGAATGAGTATGAACCCGAGAGTGGTAAGTTTTATCCCTGCCCTCTCATCCCTAGTAGTCTTTTCAACCAGTAAAGTCTCCAAATGTGCCTGAGTGAGTACAGCTCAGCATAACAACACGTTGTTATTCCTTTGCCAACAGGTGTGGATACCTCAAATGTAGCCTTTGCAAAATTCATCTGGGGGAAGCATTATTAAAGGATGGAAATTATGCCAGATTATTTTTATTTAAAAATAGGCTAAAAGGTTCCTGAAGAATCATGTTGCTTGCTTTACCTACATTTGCAATTCCTGTCAGTAAAAGCACAGGCCCCTCTGGCTGCACCCGTGCGATATACAGTGTTCCACGCCATAGGCTTCCGGAGACATGCTCGAACAAAAAGCTGTTCTAGCCCGGTGCTGGCCGTTGTAATGCTATACCTTACCTAAACGTGCTCCAGCTAGGTCTGCTCGGTGCTTCAACAACAGCACTTTTCGTTTCACTGCTGAGCAAGCTGCTGCAAATTTTTGCTATACTCCAGTATGATTCAAAGAGTTGCTTAACAGAAAGCAACACTCAAGAAATAAAGTCCTTGTTCACTGCCATTCTGCACTCACTCTATGCTTCAGTCTAATATATGCTAATACTTATCTTTCTCCATGTAGACTGCAGTTTTTCCTACAGTCAAGCATCTCTTTCCCTCCCACATGCACTATTATTTTTTGCATTTTTTTAAGAAAAGGGTATTTAGTTCATAAACCGAACAGACAGAAACCACCAGAGTCTGAAAAATGTGGATAAGCCTCCAAGAGTTCTGATCCCTAGCCACAAATCTGGACTGTTTTTGAAAGCACATCTACCTTTCTGCTATTCTTTGCCTCAAGCAAAAGCTCCAAAAACTCAGCCCCCGACCCTGTGATGATGCAGCCAAGGTATGAATCAGTCCCCGCCAGTCTCTCCCCCCATGCTGGACCCCAGTCAATTCACATATTTTCTCAGGAAGGGGTGCCTGCTTTCCTTTTAGTGTAGATGGACTGTGATCTGCTTCTGTAAACAATAAATGTCTCTGACTCCCTACAAAGCAGCTCTCCTCCCCTGCTGCCTCGGCCAGCTCTTCTCACCATTAGGTTCTATCAGCTGCCACGGTGTCCCTGCTGCAGAGTGTGCTCAGAGCCTGTGAAGCACGATGTGGGACTCCCAAGGGTGTGAAACGCAACCACACTGAGTGAGCATGGGAGTGCAGTAAGGATCAGCAGCTGATTTCTCAGAGATACATATTTTCATCAAAAAGGAATAAAAGGGCAGCTGAATGAGGGGCTGCTTCATCTAGGGAGTATAGCTCGCTTTTGGAAATAGTCCCAGGCTGTAGCTTTGCGATTAGTTGTGCGGCCAGATGGATTGAAGAGAAAGAAACAGCATTGGCTCTCAGGTTTTTAAATAAACCCTTGCTGGAGCTAGGTAAGGGGGCCTGAATGCAAAACCCCTCCATAATTCCGTAATACTCTGGACAAAAAACAAATGTTAACTTTTTTTACAAAGGCTAATGAACTAAGCTGCCGTTTTCAAAGTACAAAGAGAACTGATGTGCAGAAAGGGGAAATGTTTGCTATTTGCCCAGGCTTAGGAAGGTAAGGAACACAACTTCCACTCCCTGACACTTGACCTTTGCTATGGTTGCAAAGACATCGCTCTCCTTCCATTTTCCAGATTTTATTTTTCTTTCTGAAATGCTAAGATTTTGTTTGGAAGCAGGCTAGAAAAAAAGGCCATCAGACAACACCCAGCAATGTTTCTTCACAAATTACTCATCTCCTTATCAAAGAGCCACAACATTTTCAAGCATCATTTGGGGAGACATGACAGTTACTTAGTTCTCTTTCCATCCAGTTAGAATCCACTAAACAAATAGGAAAATGCAATGTTAAGGTTGCAATTCCATCATTAACAAGCTGTTATGGCCAGGCACTAAAGCACCCTTAAAAGAATAAAATATTCTATATATATTAGTGTGCAACTTCACCTCATTGATCCAGAATGAATTCAGGATCATGTTTTACCTGCAAATGCTGACACAGTTCAAAGACTGACATGATCTATCTTTGAATCTGAGATAAGCAAGCAGATATGGACAATGTTTTTAATTCACAGATCATCACAGCAAGAGTCATGCGTGTGAAAAAGGCACACAGATATGCACAGATGACAAGACAGTTCACAAAGAGTGAGGAATCAAATCCAAGCCCTACATGTGTAATACTTCTCCCTGCTGCCAACTCCCTCTCTTGGTTTGTACTGGTGGTGTTACTGCAGAAAGACATACTCCTTTATCCATTTTCAGGAAATACTGAAATGTCCTTCTTCCTCTTCCAACAAGGCAGCAACTAGCAAAGAACTATTGCTTTTTTTGGTAATCCATGATACAGCTGATCTCAATTTAATCAATGAATCCAGGATTTAATCTATCAATCTCACCACTTGATGAACAAAAATATGACAGAAAAGAGAGTAGGTGAGCATTTCTCAGCATATTTGTTAGTAATCTCAAGGAGACTCTTCCTAGTATGATTTGGTTTTAGAGTCACATGTTGTTCCTAAGTGAAGAGTCCCTTGATGCCATTCACTTTTGGTGAACTGAAGAAGGTTATAAGGATTCAGTCATGGGATTTCTCCTAACGTTAGCAGAAGAGACATAGCCAGTCTGTGGAAAGTTACTGCTCTTTGAACCCTCCCCCCGTGAAAGAAATGAGCCTAAAGCAATAAAACATTAGAAATGCAGACAAGCATGATCGTTACAGGCTCATTTTCCCCAGTGAAAAAGCATTTTTATTTAGGCTCTTTAATATTTGAGGCTAAAGAATCCGCTACAGACTGGCAAAGCAAAAACATGTTAAATACAACAATTTGGTTTATATGAAATACCAAACAGAGTGTTCATAATCTAGCTATATAGAGTTATCTAGGATTTAGAAAATTTGGTTTCTCTCTCTTCCCAAGTGAGCTAGTTCTCTATTTTTTGCATGAAAGTCTCCTATCATTGGAACACATACTATAAAACACAATGTTGGTTCAACATTGATGAGCCAATTTTATCCTGCACAGATGTTTTATTGTTCAGGATGGGAAGCAATTCACGTTTCTGCTTACCAGTGCTCTAGAAAGGACTGCTCAATCAACATTTTATACCACTTTTTCTTTCAAACAGACTTTGAAATTCCTAAAACTGGTATCTCAGTGCACAGTTGTCAAGTGGAATTGTATACTACGAGAGTCGACTGTCTAAATGCCTATACTTAATAAGGATTGGGGTGAATTGAAGAACAAAACAGCGGTCAGCAAAAGTGTTTCTAGATCCTGCTGGCACATTTAAACCCAAGCATAATTACAAAAAGGAGAAACATTCTGTAGCATATTCTGGCAGATTGCCTAATTTTCAAGTAAGCAGGGACTGCATTGACTTATTAGACCCTGTCACGTGCAATTTCAAAAGCAGGTGCAAAAGCAAAATATTCTATTATACAGGACTATTCTATTATACAGCAGTCTTCAATAATAGCTGATGTGGGTTACAATACTGTAGTTTATTGGGGTCAGCATCACACCTTGTTTCCTTTACCTGCTACAGTTTAATTTTGTGGCTGAGTCATGCTGGAAGGACAGGATTTAGGGATGCAGACGCTGTAGTTACAACTATACTTTATAGCACTGACAGGTATCCTTGCAGAAGGCTGGCTGCATGGCTGGTCCCACTGCCCTATCCCCATCTCCCAAGTGATCAGAAAAGCACCTACTGCACAACCTGAATGCTGGTATCCTTACTCACGTGCTGCATACAGGCATGGCCATGTGACAAAATCAATGTCTCTGTCAGTATGTGACAGATGCTGATCTGGTCTTTTGACAGTAAGTTACGCATCCCGTCCCCCCCTCATGCTTGGACATGCAGCTGTTATATGTAATTTTGCCATTTCAGGGACATGCGTTCAGTCATACAACAAGGTAGTGAGGAGTCTTCGGGAACAACGTGGCAGGAAATGGCTGCTGGTCAGCTGAACCATGCTGTTCTGGTGGGCTGGGCATGACTTCCACACCGAGGAATCCCAACCTTCGCTTTGTGTAGGGCCGTTTTCCCAATGAATATTAATTCATTTCTCATTTCATTGAGAGCACATTCACACACACACACGCGCGCGAATCACTGAATAATTTAGGTTGAAAGGGACCTCTGGAGGTCATATGGTCCAAACTCCCACTCAAAGCAGGGTCCCTACTTAGATCAGGATCTCCAGCTCAGTGCCCCCTACAAAGTACTTATCTGAATTAGTACAAACACAGGGAAAGCGGAAAGGCCAAACAGCAACACAATACAAAGAGGAAAACAAGGCAACGTGTGTGCAGATTTTGACGGTTTCATAGGTGCTTTGTATGAGATGAGGCCTACGCGAGTCGGAAATACCATAAATTCTCAGTGTATAATGACACTGAAATAAGGAAAAGCCTCTGGAGGATATGGTCCAAACTCCCACTCAAAGCAGGGTCCCTACTTAGATCAGGATCTCCAGCTCAGTGCCCCCTACAAAGTACTTATCTGAATTAGTACAAACACAGGGAAAGCGGAAAGGCCAAACAGCAACACAATACAAAGAGGAAAACAAGGCAACGTGTGTGCAGATTTTGACGGTTTCATAGGTGCTTTGTATGAGATGAGGCCTACGCGAGTCGGAAATACCATAAATTCTCAGTGTATAATGACACTGAAATAAGGAAAAGTCTAAGAGCATTTTGCAGCTGTTTTGAAAAATGATGGACTTTTCAGTAAGTTGTCTGAAACTGATAAATCACAACATACTTCTTCACAGCCTGAAGTATCACCCTCCCCATCCAGGGGCCAGTGGGAAGGGAAGAGCTGGAAGGGGACCAGAGAGTAGCTTGGGAGCAAAGCTCCAGTACCAGGACTTTAGCTCGCTGGCTCTTGCATGTGCTTGATAGTTTCCAGGTCTGGTTTGACTTCTGTTGTTAGGAGGACATACTGCAATTCCAGATAAACAGGAATCCTGAACGTGAACTAACAGCCTCAACAGAAAGGCTAGTCAAGAGCATAATAGATTTGCTAATAAACGTGTGTGGTTTACTACCTGCCTGAGCACAGACCTCCCTGTGGGAACAGCATTACCAGGAAGGAGGGAACTGCCTTTATTTGCATTCGGTGCATGACAAAGGGTGAAGAGGAGGCATATAAACACACGCACACCCTGCAGACATCCCCAGCAGCAGCCCATACACAAAGAACTCCAATCACATGGAGATCTTCTTTCATAACAGCCTTAACTCCATCTTTTAAACACTTAGCAGCTCTCCAAGTGGGAAGGTAAAATAAGACCAGCTCTTATTGGCTTCATAATTGATGCTTGCTCAGAACAGTTTAGGCACAGGCTAATAATTAGTAACAGATCAATACAGCTTAGTTAGGGAAAGTGCTGTCTTGCTGACTGCTAAATTCCTTAGTGTCATTACATCCATAGCATCCTACTGACAGAAGAACCTTAGAGAAAAATTCAGGTGACCAGAACAGGAATGAAATATTTAGCCTTCTACAGCAATCTGGATACATCTGGGGTTAATGACAGATATATACTATAGACGGGATGAATCACTGGAAAATTCACCATATGCAGAGACTCTGTATCTCATTTAAACCATTCAGCGCAGGTGTGAAATTCATTCCAAAGACCACCTCAACCTGTCAGAAATTCCTCTCTTAACAAAGATGTGATCAACTCCCAACATCCCGAATTTAAACTTCAGTTCTGACAGTACAGCTATGGGAATTTAAGTAAACTTGACCTTTCCATAAGCTGGAATGGTAGTAACATTAGAGCTATTCATATACCTGAATAATCTGTAAATTAAAAGTGAATTATCTTACCTGCAGTGTCAATGCTGCTCTTGCTGGACACAATTTTCAACATCATCTTCTCACTAAGTAATAAAAAGAAAAATCGGAATTTTAACTTACTAACAATAAAACTGTAGTGAAGTTTATAATCAGCAAATTAAATGGCCTTGTCTAGCATATATATTTTTAATTTAAATCATCAGTAGCTTGTCAGTTGTTTTCTTTTAATTCAGCTTTTAATACAATTTAAGCAAGGAATGGAGTATAAGCAGTAGAAAGCACAGAGATGTAGCTACATTAATTCTTTTTAACACAAAGAAGAGTAATGCAGTTAATCTCCATCTATCATTTGGCATATTTTTCCTCTCTGCCTAGCATTCTCATGGGGATGATAAAGATATTTAAAAATGATTGAGCATTCAGGGTTTTTTTACTGTTACATTCAAATATTATTTTTGTTGATTGATTACTAAAATCATTACAGAGAAACAGATTTAATGAATTCTTTTTTTACCTAGAAGCATCTTTGCTATTACTTGTATTTGGCCCTTTAAAAAGCGCAGACTGAACAAGACCAGTTAAACTGGCAATCTGTTTCTCCATGGCTTGTATCCTCTCTCTGTAAGACAAGAGAACCGTTTGTTAAAGCCAGATATATTTGCTTTCAGACTTGTTTTTCTAGGTGAATGATTACCACAGGACTGGAAAGACACTACAGAGTTTGTGCAAAGGCCCATGGGTACCAGCTTGCATATACCTTGTTACAGCAGCTTACCGCATCTTGGTTTGGACAGCTTTTGCATGGTAATAGACAATAAAAAAGACATCTGCTTGGTTAAAAAAGAACAAAACAACCAACCACCCAGACAATAAACTTCTAATGATCTCACGAGACAGGCACCTAAAACAATCAGTTAATGCCTCTTCGAACTAGTGAAAATAATTTTTTTCCAGCATTACATATATTTTCTCTTTTACCTACACTGTGCCAGTAGTTTTGCCTGTATATAAGGTTTCAGGATTAAAGACTTTACTGTTTTTACTTTCCCCAAATCCAGGATTTTTGTCTGCAAAGCATTTAATCTGCCCAAGCTGACTACTCCCCAGCCCAAATCCTTTGCACCTGACATTGCAACTGTCTGCTCTGGAAAGGACAGCAATGTGACAGACCAGGCACAGGACACCAAATGCAGACTGTACAGCAACATTATCATAACACAGATTTGCTTTCATGCGCATATCCTGAGAAATTCCTAAAAAGCAGAAGAAAAGAGATGAAGAAGAACCGTAATAGGTATGGTCAGTGTTTTCCATAGGTACCAAAGGCCACTAAACAACAACAATGACTTTTTTGGATTGGAAGACTAACATTTGTATGTTTATCTGTTTACATAAATGTATATATTAATCAGGTACCAGGTAACTTCCTCGGTGGGCTCCAAAACAGCCTTTTGCTCACACAGGTGCCTACTTTCACATGCCAGTATGTCAATGACACACCACAGCATAAACACACATCAATACGGGACCTCAGACAGGACCTTCTGAAAATGCATCCTTATATGCCAGCAGTTAAGCAACTGGGGAGACACACAAAAGCAAATGCTAACAGTGGGCTGTGATTTTGGAAGATGACTGGGAACAAAACTTCTCAAAAAGCAAGTGACTAAGACCAGCAGCAATGACTGATGAAAGAAGATGGGACAGACACATGCAGCCCCAGACTCAGCCTGTTGCAGGGGCCACCCATCACCGCTGCGGTGTCCTGGGCACGTGGGAGCAGCCAACCTCCGGCCACCCCCCGCTCCAGTTGCCATTTGGTGGCCAAAGCAATAATGCCAATCGATAAGGGCCATATAAACTCAAATGTAGGTACCAGTACCAGGCAAAAGCAAGCTGACGTGATACAAAAGCGAGTAACCAGTCCAGCTTGTAGCCAGCCAGATTATCCAGGCTAATTATTTCATTCACACTCAGGGAATGAAATAGAGGTTTGCTGGGATAGCACGCAGATACCATAGCCAGGAGAGACTCCAAGACACCCAGACATTGAGAAAACAGAGCAGCAAAACATGTAATGAGATGCTAACAGACACAAGGAGGGAAAAAGAGAGTGCTCAGTCAGTCCCCAGCCGGCAGACGTGTTCTTACTGCGATTTAATACAGTGTGCGCGTCTTACTTTTCTGTCTTCATGTTGAAGGGTATTTTGAACGGTGATGAGAAGACTAGTGAATCTGACCTAATTCATTGCAAACCAAGAAATACGTTACAGAATTTCCACTATTATAAGTTTTAAAATAAGAAACTGGTTCAGGCTACAGTAACCTTTGGAACAAAAACAAGTACTAAAAGCCTGGGATAAATATATTCTAACAAACTTTAATGCAGCATTTTTGACACTTAATAATGAAAACATTTTTTTTTCCCAGATAATCATCACAAGCCCTTCCTGGAACTTAACTCAATTGGAAGTCTATCTGTTTTACCAATTCATAAATATGATGTTTTTTCCATCCCACATACGATAATCTGGAAACAATTTTCTGCTTCAAAAGAGATTATGGTAACACAAAGCTGATCTTGTCCTTTGACATGAAATCTAGGAAAATATGTTGTTAAGAGGGAGAGGGATGTTCCAGAGATAGGAGATGATGAAAAACGAATGAAATACTGGAATCAATTGCACAGAGCACATTATTTTTCATATGGTAAAATCATTAAGAATGTGAAGAATCTACATGTGCTCTGGAGTTACTCCATTAAAGACAAGACAGAATTTTTCCTGTAATCGTTTCACTGTAATACTCAGACTCATTATGGCCATCAGCACCAAACATTTCAAAAACAGGTGTCTGAAAGGGGGCGCCTTTTAGGCATTAAATAAATCGACCTGATTTTCAGAGACCTGGCGGGATGACTGAAGGCGATGGGAAGCAGCGTGCTCCAGGGCGGGCAGGGAGGGACGCGGCCGGCCCGGCGGCAGGGCCGTGCCCTGGGCTGACGTGGCTGGAGGGCCGGTGGCCCAATCCTGCCACCAGCTGCATGGCCTCGAAGGAGCAGGGATGGGCTCTGCAGCCATCCCCTTCCCCGCTGGCTTGCCTGTGAAAGGCTGGAGCAACCTCGGCTCCAGAGGGAGAAAATAAATGCTTTCCTCAGTCTCTGCTAAGCCGGACTCTATCAGGGATGCCAGCACTGTCGTGACAGTTGTACATCTTTGGTTCTCAACATTATATTCTCTACCTCTCGCTGTGCTCCCTGCTGTGGAGAGGGAAGGTGGGGGGAACAGCCTGTCCCACCATCCCTTCCTGCACTGGGCAGGCCGGGGTCCCATGGATGGGACAGGCCGGGCTCCCCGTGGACAGGGCAGGCCAGGACATGGAGGACTAGGAGAGAGGGTCGGGCAGAACAAAACGCAGTGGTGCCTCTTTGCCAGTGGTGGTAGCATGAGAAGGCCAAACCCCGTCTCTGTTCCCAGATTAATTTCCCAGATAAATCTGCATGTCTCCACCACCCAGGAAGAGCAGGGAGGGTCCCTTCTACAGCAGTTGGGAAAGAAACGGCTATTTTATCAGCCTGAGCACAGAAGGGCATTGTTTTGCATTGTTTTCCTGTGAATGCCCGGAGAGTCAGAGGTGGTAACACAGTGGGGGAGGACAGGAGGGTGCAAGGTCAGAAGCGACTCCCAGCTCTAACAGGCCTCTCGGTCAGACTTGGCTTTGGCTTGTCACAGACCTCGGCCAGCAAAGCAGGCACGAGCCGCTCGCCAGCCCTGTTCTCCTGGCAGCCTGATCCACAGCCCCGGCCCCAGGTACGTCCAGGCACTCGGGCCCTGCCTCAGCACCTTGCTCCCCAGATTCGGCAAAGACAAAACAAGCCCTTGCTTCTCCAGTGTCTGTGCACTGAGACATCAGATTTCATCACCAGATTTCTTCCTTACAGCTTCCCGGAGGTTTCATGTCATTCCCTCTACTGCAACTAACTGGAAGTAATCCCAAGCAGGGTACAGTGTATTGCTGAATTGGAACCAACTTCTCACTGTGATGCTATTTAAGTGTGACTTGCATGTTCCCTCCCTTTCCTGGGGACATCTTTAATATTCACATCACTGAGAAGATACTTCGTACAGACACAAACTAGAACTGGGCTGTGTAACTGTTCATTCATGTTCCTGTCCAACCCTAGGCTGTGCAGCACATCATCCATAACAGACATACTCAAATACCAAGTCTGACACCACGAACTAATTGGCACACTATCCTGGAGAAAGATTTTCAGTGACTTCATATTTTATAGTTAAACCCCAAGTGAAGTCTGTATAGTTATCAAAAAGAGGGTCGGAGACAGGGAAAAATACATTTCTTTCTATATTACCCTATGAGAGAAACATTTCATTAGAAATTTTTTTATCTCCCTGGGAAAAAAAAGGGAAACTGGAGTAGGTTGTCTTTCCCAATGGCTTCCCTAGAACCAAGTGATAGTGGCACAGTCAGACTTTACCCCAAAGTCCCCCCAAAACAGCAGAGTGGATATCCTGGAAGGGTGTGAAGCAAATTGCAGCAGAACTCTTCTGTACTCTGCTCTCCTCGCAAGGGAGAGATACACACAGGTGAGTATTTCAATCTTTTAAGAATAAGGTTAAGCTCAAACTTTCTACAGCTTGAAGCTAAAGGGAAAAGGGAAGCTCTGAAGCACTGCCAGCTGTGATACTATTTGACAACTCTTATCCAAGAGTCTGCATCTCATCTTCCTACAAACAGTTCCTCCAACAGAAGGAAGCCAAAGTACAGTTTACCTTTCCTCCGTCCTCTGTTGATCACCTGCATTATCTTTTTCTGCCTGGTTATTCAACATCTTTCACAAAGGAAGATGCAATTTTGGCTCTGTGGAAAGTGTCTGAGAGGGTATATCTGCAAAGTTCACCTTTCTTATACAATTCTCAGTGCATTGCTGATGGAGTCTCCCGCTGTCCATGGCTTTACAGAGTATGACCATTTTTTCCAAATGCATAGAGAGTCCATCCATACTTTAGCGTATCAAACAATAGTGGTTTTGTGACGGGAACAATATCCAATAACCTACGTATGGCCGTTACGTTTTAGTCTCTAACTGCAAGCCATGAGCGGTGAATGTGATCATATTTTTTGCTCAGTGAACCACATTCTACCATCATCTTTTCTCACTGACATGTGGCATAAAAAGAAGAGGATGAAAGTTGTATTCAGGCAAAAGAAAACCACAGTACATTCCTGAAATGCTTTTGGAGGAAAAAGGTTGTATAGAGCTATCTTGCTATTTTAAGGGCTGTATTTTAGTGAGTAGCAGCGTTTATTATATACATATTCAGCACTATCAAATAACCCAGAATTTTGCAACAGGACTTGTGTTTTAAATGCAAAGAATGTAAGTTAAATGGCATTTAATTTAATGCACTTTTGGGTAAATAGCTTCTTTTCTAATTTATCAACATTTAAACATTTGCTTTGCCTGTAGTAACTTCCAGAACTGCCCACCATAAGCTACATAAATGTGCCATCCAAAAATATGATAGCAAATCACTGTTTAAACAACTCATGCTCACTGAAATTCCCCTCAAAGATGAACTGCTGCAATCTGTTACAACTTCTAATATTTTTGTGTGTATGAATACACATATTTTTTTAAATCTCCATGAACTTGCTTCTTCTCGCTGTTGTAAAAGAGCTTTATATGGAACTCTTCTGGTAAATGAATTACTGTTAGAATTTATTCAGTGCTTTATACCACAGAAGCAGCTACCTTGAAAATACCTGAGGTAAAACAGACACAAGAAAGAATTATGTGAAGCAATTAAATCCCCCTCAACTCTGGCTTAAATAACAGGTTTGATGAGACTGGCGTCCGCAATGCAAAACTAAAATGAGAAACTCCAAAAGAAGAGATTGGAAATACTGGTTTTCATCTTTTGTAGACCCAAATCTGCTGCAGTTAACATTCCAAAGGTAACGGACCCATTTTCTTCAACAAAACCAGGATACAGTCAGTGAGAGGTCTGATCTGCTATAGGTACCCAGTGTATTCTGATAAAGTACATATATATGCCACTTCAGCCCTGGACTGGAAAAATTGAAGGAGAATTAACAGGGGAACAGCGATTCAGTTAAAATTCTGGCATTGTCACTCTCCATTTTAATCTTTTCTCTGACTTAAACTCTGCATTGTCCTGAGGTTGCGACAGTGCTACTTCAAGGTAATTTCTGCAAAGATGGCACAAGAGATGTTTCCTTTGTTCTCAGCACACTCCACTAGGGACTGAAGGAACAACAGTGCTGAGATGATGATGGGTTTGATGTTTGTAGGGTCCTCAACCCGCTCCTGATGAGTCAGGATGGGGAGTCTCTCCTGTCACTGCACAAACGCAAAAGATCTCCCTCCTCAGTATCCCCAACGTTAACAGATACTCAGTCTGCCCATTTGCTGCTACCCCACACCTGACGCTGTCTGCATGCGGGCTGACTGAACACACCACCATTCACTTTCTGTGGCCTGGTTTTTAGGCTCTTTGCACAGTCATCAGCAAGTGGATAATGTGCACAACAGAGCAGCATACACCTCATTTTTAGCATGCCTGGAAGAGGATGAATTCAGCCCCATCTCTCCAATCCCAAAATATTCTTACTCACAGAAGCAAGTCCAGCTGTACTGCTTATGGGTAAGTCCTACACAAGAAGGTACAGGATACTTTTCTGCCATTATATACGTCACCTTTCAGGTGTTCATAATAACCTTGTAACAATTCAGCCCCCGCTGAAGCAGGAAAAGAGCACCTCAGCCTAGATAGCCTTAGTGTTCCTTGTTTAGTTTAGTACAATCTCAACAGCGTTTGCTTTCAAAGTTTATGAAATTATTACAAAGCTAAAATAAGGCTTAGAGCATTTTGTATCTGTAGAACTCAAACCCAATTCTTAATATTGCAGTGAATAGAAAACACACCAATTTGTATGAGTTGCTTTTGGTATTTACAATTATTTTTTTAAAAGTCACACTTTCCCAAGGTTAAAAAAACCCACAACCCATAAGGGCAGCTTTCAGAATGATTTTTTCAGTGCTGTGTGGCTAATACACACCATGCTGAATTTTAAGGTCATGCATTATTTGGAAGTGTAATTATGCAAATGCTATTTTCATCACTGTAAATATATTCCGGGACCAGGACTAAAACTGCTGGTACAAAGCTCCCCTTAAGGAGCTGCAGAACTATCTGTATAGTCATTCTTCATATATTCACAAATACACAGCCTTGTGCATGTCTGTGTAGCCGAGTGAACAGATGAGATGCCCAGAGGAGAGAGGGTAAGTCACACAGACTGGAAAGTTGTTGGTGTCCTCCCTTATTTTCAAGTCCCTAACATGAGCCTTGTAAAATTTTTGATCTGAAAGCCATCTCTTGGATCAGAATTGGCAAATATAGTTCAAATTATTTCCTAGTTGTAATAATGGAAGCTTGAAATGAAATTTCAGGTACCTGCATCTTTTTCTTGGAAATAAATAGATACAAATCAGGTTTGACTGACCTGCAATATGCCCTAACTCATACCCTTGTGTCAACATAACTACCAAGCTATAAGCCTGTAATTTTTGTGGATGGCTGCTTTTCTTCCATCCTCCATTTTCTCCCCACCAATGGACCTCACAACACATTCTTTTTTCTGGCCAAGTGTGGTCAGAGGCGACTAATTGTTGAGCAAGTTGCTCAGGTGGAAGGGAAGTTTGGGGGCTATAGAAGCTCCGTATCTCCCCAGTGGTTAAGGCAGTCAGCAGTTACCTTTGGCCTCTGTGAGCTCAGCATTTTCCAGCTATTCATCTTCACTTCCCTAAAGAGCTCTATAAAAGTTAACAGCACAAACAATACGCTAGAGATTAGCGCAACTCATACAAATACACAGCAACCGACTGGCAGCGTAACGATTTTTCTCTCCTAGGGCAGGGTCTATGGCAGGAGAAGCCTTCACAGACCTTTGCGTAAATCTGGTCCTTAAAAAGACAGGAGAGATCATTGTCATCATTGTCAGCACACAAAAGTTAACAACTGTCAGGTCACCAACTATTTGTGATGCTGGAAAAATCATTGGGAACAGCATTTGTGTTTCAATTTCTTCCCTGGGACAGACTTGCTCTTCTCAGCAGTTTCCCCTCGAGGAACATTATTATAAACAACTGTCCTATTTTTATGCAAATTCATGTTTTACAGGAGATAAGACAGTAATGATAAATTCTTCCCATTTCCTAACACTAGATGAGAAAAACTCCACTCCATAAAGAACCAAAATTGTAATATCAGAGTGTCATTCTTAACGCGGGTGAAATATATTCCCTTATTAGCGGGAACAGAACATCATTTGTTCTTGTAACATGATCTGGTTGCCTGGAAAGAAAAATCCTAGTTAATAATTTTTTATTATATTTTTTCCAATGACTGAAATTTACACAAATGAAAATAACTAGGGATTCATCATGGGTTGACAATACTTTCAGATTAATAACGGGTGGTGTCGCATCTCCTCTAAATTACTAACTACCTTGACAGACGGCTAATAAACACTGCAGCCCAGTGCAGCAGCCTCCTACACATTACATTGTCCCCTGGTTGTTAAATGACACAAGATGTGCAGATTAGGAATGTTTCTCATTTGCATAAATTAAGCCCTGGCTCTGCCTTACCTCGTCTCCTTGTCCTTGGGCATCGCAGGTGACCCATAGCCAAGCGCCTGCTTGTCGACTGGAGAGGGCACCGCCTCGGCCATGCCCGGGAGGCCAAGGGCGCTCCGTGTTTTCGCATCCACAAACACAGGCGGTCCCGGCTCCTTTTTGAAGGACTGGCGGCTGGGGGAAGACCTGTCAGGCTGGATGGTGTGGGGGGGAATGTGAGCGCTATGGTGAGGATGAATATCGATCATTCTCATGTCAGCCACCCTGTGGGGTGAGGCGGGAGGCGTTTTAGAGCCGAGAGTGGGCAAGTGGCTCTCCGGGTACTTTCGTGACTTTTGTCTGTACAAGGACTGCTCCAGCATTTCAGGCTGCATAGAGGGGTTGCAGTAAGTGCTTGATGACCTCATGGCACTGCGATGGTAGGCTACAATGTGATCGGGGACATCGAGGGGGTGTCCGGAATGGGTTGCAGCCACACTCATCCTCCCCTCGTGAAACAAGTAGGGGTCACCGTACAGACCTTCATTTCGGATCAGGGCAAGGTTTTTGTTACTCATGTCCTCATCTGGCTTCACGTCCCGTCTCTCCAAAATGGCGCTTGGGCTGGGTGATATTGAGCGTGAGGCTGGCACGCTGGAGAGCCGGTCCCTGGGGATGGTGGCATTGCCTGGCACACCCATGGGCCGGCCCCCGCCATAGGCGTGAGGGTCCGGCTGGGGAGCCGGTCCCTGGGGATGGTGGCATTGCCTGGCACACCCATGGGCCGGCCCCGGGAATCCTGGACGGAGAGGGGAGAGGCGCCCCCGCCATAGGGAATCCTGGACGGAGAGGGAGGCATGGAGTGGGGCACCGGGGTGGAGGGCGGAGAGCTGGGCATCGCATGCGGAGGGTGTGTGGCAGATCCGGGACGGGAAGCACTTGGGCCATCTCGGCCCGTATAAGCAATGTCCCTCTGCATCTGGAAAGAAAAGGAAGAACATATAAGATATGAAATTACTGAATGAGCAAAACATGATGTGGGTTGTGACGACCTTGACATCTACAGAAAAAAAAGACCAAATAATTTGTCATCTGCATAAATAAACACTTTGGAACCTCAGTGCCTAAAGAAAATAACACCTATAAACAGCAATAAAATGGGCTGCATGTTAAGGGAATATGAGAGTTTTTAAAATGCTTTTACTTACGCAAATACGTTCTTACTCTAATCTGATATTCACAGCTACCGAAGCTGAAATTAGGGGTTTCAGTGCCAAGTGTTCTAAGTACGTGTAGCCAGTGACAGACTTAAACAGTTTATTGATCAGACATACAGGCTAGAGTTCACTGATTCCAAACCAGGAACAGAATGATGATTCTCTGGCATCACAAACAGACCTGAAGTCCTTAGACAAGAAAAATAAATATTACAACTAATTGGCCATTTGCTTCAGTGCAGGATTTAGCCTTTTGCTAATAACTTGATGTGGTCTTTATTACACAAAGGGTACACAAAGTGTAGGAGAACAACACATACAAACATTTACTAACTGTAAGACACTCAAGTTGCGTGAATACAACCCCTATAAAACATGTGCTGTGGGTTTCCTTCATTGCAACCAAAGATAACAGAGCTTTAGACAGTTTGTGGAGGATGCGTTCAGAAAGTCACCAAATATTTTATCATAGTTTTGTAAGCAGCAGCAGAAACTGCCAGCAGTAAGGAATGAGCAAGAAAGGAAAAGAAAGGGAAAACTTCCATACCAACGTATTAGTGCTCTGTTAACTGAGGCCTTGGCAAAAAACTGCAATGAATACATGGGCTTCTGAGTCTGTAGCATCTCACTCTGCACAGCAATGACCTCTCTAGATGGTTGAACATTGTCAATGACAGACACAGGAGAAATTCTCCCTCTAGCAAGCATCATGTGCCTGCTCTAGTGCCGTTAGGGTAAGGTGGATAAATAGGAAGACAAAAAAGTCAGCTGGGTTCCACCAACTACATAAGAAAAAAATCACAGCTTCTAAAATTTGTGTTGGCAACTTCAGCTTCCCTATCACTTTCAAGGGACTGTAGAAAGCCAAGTGTCACTAAGCCCAACTACATGTTCCTGAAGTTCCTAATGTGCAATGGAAGTTGCTGATCTGAAAGCTTCACCATTTTTCTCCCCTCTCACTCCTTGCTTTGACGATGTGACTGAATTCGTTGCAGTTACAGTGATCCATGGCTGATGAAGCAAGAAATTATATTCTATTCCTGCCCCACCACAGTTTTTTCCACTGGTAAGGGAATTGCGATGGAGGTATATAAACAATAGCTGTTCCCATCATGGCAGGCTCCGCACATGGAAATTACAAATGACGTTCCCCAGGGCCAGAGATCAAAAGTCTGGAGTATCAGGTATCAGAAAGAAGAAAGGAGATAACCTGATTGTGGCAGCAGCAATAATAAATAAGTGTAACAGAACAAAGGAGCATGGTGGGATGGGCCATAAATGAGCCAGACAAAAGTCATCTAGCCAAAGGGGAACATGGGATAATTTTTTCGTCTCTCTGCATAGAGAATTACTGTAGTCTGGAATGTAAAATAAAATATAACTAAACAGTATTAATACAATTATCAGTGGGCATTCAACATAGTTTTCTATTGGCTTGAAGAAACACTGCGACATACTGAGCTGTATTTTGTGTTCAGACTCTGGACCCGGGCCAGCAGAACAAAAAGACGCCTACTGACTCTGAGCAGCTTTGGGATCATGCCTCCAGGGATAGGCAGCCATAGATGTTTTGCACTGAGAGAAGAGCCCGGAGAAAGAAAATCCTCTTTGGTTTCTACTGTACAAGCTATACCATGCCCCGTTTAGTTGCTTCAGCTAAAGCTACAACAGATGCAATAGTATCTGGCATAGAAACCGTAGTCACTGGGATACGCTGGGTTGCAGTGAGAGGAAAACTCCAATGTTACCTTGTAGAGAGGAGAAAATTTCCATGGGAAGCTTTGAAAGCAACAGGCTTAATTTCCCCTAACTTCTGGAGTTCATATTCCTGTATATGCTCATTCATTTCTCATAAGTCAAAGAAATCTGTCAAAGAAAAATTCCTACTTTCCACCTTAACATATTGCCATACTTTAAGATGGAAATGAGGAGTTCAACTATGGGCCTGAGCTATTGCTCAAAATCCTGTGTCTGAGTACTGACATATATAATGCTATTTACTTTTGCTTTAAAATAGCACTTGGAGTACACAGCCTGAATCAAGACCCCATTGGGCTAAGCAGGGCACAAACGCCTGGGCAGACAAACCCTTCCTGAAAAGTTCACTTTCTATTTTAAGCCATGACTCAGCCCCTGGGTGGAGTGTGCAGAAGGGGAGAGCAGTTGGAGCCACAGAGTCCAGGGTGCCCACGACAGGTGCACCAGGGCATGTGGGATGGGCAGGGACATGAGCTGGTGACCGGGAGCCAGGCAGCCTTACCGGCTGGATTACATCTGCCACCTGGTCGATATTTTCTCTCATTTCACTTTTCTCTCTTCTCCAAAATCTCCAGATTCTTTGCTAATGGCAACTTAAAAAATGTGAATAATGGTCTCTTCTTACTTCTCATCTATACATCTTTTGGGTGATATTCAAGGCACGCTACTCTCTCTCATATATACCCCACTTTCTGTGCCATTTTTCTTCTTCCTGCCCTCCACCACAAAACCCCATGTTGCTCAATGAAAACACGTACTCTAATATGCGGGCTGTCTTGAGCCACATGTTCTTGGACTTCAACTGCATGACTCGGGGACAGAGAAAGAGGATATTGGGCTTATCTGAGCCTCTAAATACTATGTGCTATCACAGCCAATTGCTTTGAGGGCAAAAGGAAGAAGATTTTTTAGTGCAAGCATAGGACCACGTGCTTTTTGACTGCAGCCATGTAATACGTTTGCCTGAGGGTGTGATTTTCTTTAGCACATAGCTCTTCCTTGTTCTTACTGCCTGTAGACTTTACATCCTTGAAACAGAAAATTTTTTTGTCAATCCTTAGGTTAAAATATGGCAAACAGCTAGCAACAATTTCTGTATAAAACATTTGAGGCGAAAAGACATCACTGAGAATCTTTCACTTTCTGTAGTAAAAAAGATCACACCATGTTTAAACATCTCCTGTAGAGGTTTTGGTCAGTCTAACAACACTTAAGTCTATAAGATACAGATCTGGATTTTTTTTTTAAAACAGAGCAATAGAGACACTGAAGAGTGTCTTGTTTCTATATACTAAAGAGTGAACATCATATAAAACCAGTTATGTTCTTTATTTCAAAACTAGTTGGCATACTCAACAACTTGCTGTATTTTGAAAATTATTATATGCAGAAAGGCAGCAAACCAGCTATCCATCCACCCAAATGGATGACCTTACAAAGAATCTTGCTCCTGGTAGCTCACATAAAGGGTGAGCAGACCCAGCGTCTCTGCATACAGCAGAATATAAAGCTTGTGGCAGCTCCTGGCCTCTCGAATAGCACGGCTGCCCTGAAAGAAGGACAGAGTCGTGGTATCATAAGCCTTATGGATAGCAAAGAGCAAGCTGCTATTCAGAGATTCAACAGCTGGTGATTTCTGCAGCTCAATCCAGTCTGTCTTGTCATCCATCATCAGGACTAATACAACACTGTGCTGATCTTTATTCTAAATTTGTTACAGCTGTCCTATCTCATAGGTCACTCTTGTGGTCTGTCCCAACATGGGTATGTTACAATGAAGAAACCATCCTTACTTCTGTCTCTCCAGTTGCCTTCTACACATCATTTGCACCTGTGGCACACACCAGACAGGGTACGCAGAGCTGTGCCTGCATGTACACCAGGGCAATGCCAGCTAGCACTAAGCCCTAAGCCTACCTATTTATCAGCACCACACCAACCCTTCACCTCACCACGCAGCTGGATACCAAAGGTACAGCCTGACTCATGCCATTATCTGCTAACATCTCACGGCAAAACACAGGCAAAGGGAAAAGCAGGCCAGAGTTTCTGACCTGGCAGCCCTTCCCATTGCTCTCCCAGACCTCGTCTACGTCAATAGAGAACACAGCAACTGGCTTTGCCCCAAGGATTTCAGCCTGCCAAAATACCTACATGGAGCATGTTTCCTAGATGGAGCTTATCCATGCACCCTCTCAGAGACACCCCAGAGTTCCCAGCAGACTCCATTAATCACCTCTCAGGCATGCCAAGCTACTACTTTTCTTACTCTCCCGTTGACACCCTGCGTTTCCCTGAGGAAACTGCACCTATGCTCCTCAAGCTGGCTCACCCAACAGTAAACAGAGGACACCTGCAAAGAATTTTATTGACAGCTTGGAGAGTCTTTGATGAAAAAGCTACAGAAATGCTAAGTACTGATACAATACTGATAAATTCATGTCTGTAAAAAGACCTTTTATGGAGATTGCTCGCCAGAAGAAAATCCTCTAGAAAGTAAGGCAATCCTTCACTTTTCTAACCAGGAAAGACTTAATTAAAGAACCCAAAATCTGACAACAATACAATCCATTAGTCTGTTCTTTCCTCATAAAAATAAATGGACAGCTTTACTGTACTAGTTGTCCAAAACCCTCAGTTTAATCAGTAGTTGCACTATATGATACCGCTTCTGTCATGACTGGTTGGGTTTGGTTTGGTCTGGTTTCATTCAGATTGGGTTTGGACAGCTGAAAGCACAAATCCACTTTTGCAAAAAACCTGTCATATACGGTTTTAGTATTTCTAATATAATACAATTTACAATAAGAAATAGTGCACTTGAAAATTACAGAATTGGTAAACAGTCTGAAAACAAAATTATTTAAGTATCTGTACCATGACTATCTGTCTGAAGCCAAATGCTTATGCTCTCAGACATCACTGAGAGGTTGTCACACTTCGTCTGTTCTTGCCTTCTCATAGTATGCCTTTTAATTCCTATAAATATCCCCATTCTATTGGCTCATTACAGAAAAAAAAACAGGCTGGCTGCAGCTGCGGGTTCCTCCAGCTGCCCAATGCCATACTTGAAAACTGCAAACACATTAGCATAATTTTTAGCTTTTTCTGGTCAGGAACTTTCCAATGAAAAATACTTTCAGCAGACAATGCTAATCCAAAAGAGCTGAAACATTTGGTAAAATCATCAGTAAAGACAAAAGTTGGAAAAAAACCACCCAGCAGATTTCAGTCAAACAGTGACATTATTTCTTATCAGACATCCCTGGAGTGTTCTAGAGCTTTGGCTTTCCAGATTCGTAGACCTGGGGCAACTTGGTCAGAGTCTGCCCTGGGGTAGGGACCCTAGCTCTTCCATGGTCTCTTCAGCAGAGCGGGTACTTTGTAGTTTTGGGTGATCTTCCAGACCAAGTAGTAAGACATGTCAGGGGTTTCAATGTCCATCGCTCCTCGGCAGTGCTTCCAGACTAGAAGTTTATTTGGCAATTTTGGCTAAGAATGGGCCCCCTGATGCCCAAAAGAGAGAGTTCAGACCATGAAACAGCTGACTTAGGCTAAGTTGGAGACCTGGCCTCAGCTGAGCCTGGCCCCACAGTACAAGGCTCTAGGAGCTGCCAGAGTTCACAATTGTTTTTCATTATGGGAACCACATGCTGGTAAAATAAAACTGATTTCAAATGTTCAAACTTCCCATGAATGGGGAACTCCAAGACCCAGCTAGCTGTTCTTACCATGTCCCACATATTTCCATTGTTTTTTCCTGGATAATTTTCCAGACAAGGAGTTGCAGAACCCCCTGAGAAATCTCAGCATTTACTATAATTAACTTCCCATTCTTAGCATGCATCTAGGTTTCAGTTCTTTAGCTCCTTTTGCCCAGCTGTAACATCTCTGTATTATGGTCAAAGAGGAGTTGAGCTAAAAACTCAGAACATCTATGAAACTGTAGTTTTCTGATTCTAGTGACTGATTACACCAGAACTGAATATTTAATTGGACATATATGGATATGGCAAGAGAATCGCTGGGTTTTTCTTCTTCCATTTATGCTCTTAATTCTATGTTTTTTCTTTCCTTTGATCAACAATGCTGCAATCAGCCAATATAAGGTGTTTCTTAGGATGAGCCTGTGATGGTAAGTGATGGTGAATCCACCCAGTCCTCCAGTTTCTATATTCATAGACTTTTTGCCAGGCTCAGCTGGCTAGAAGCTGACATGAACAAAATAGGAGAACTAGAAGATGATGTTCACTATCCTAGGAGGTGGAATTTAGAGCACATAAACATGACCCTCCAGAAAGGAGGTGTCCTGAGTGAACCTTAATCAGGTGTCGTCACCATACTACTCAGTATCACTGCGACATCCAGTCTCCACACCTTTCTGCCAGTTTTGCAGGTGTACGCAAAGGTTATGGCATAAGCACTATTTCATCCTCAAGAGCAGAATTTTTAGGATACCGTATTGTAACTGCCCATACACTGGCTTGAAGCTCAGCCACAGCATCACTTCCCTTTCCATGCCATAGAGCATCAAACACATTCTTAACATTATTGTCCCTTATTTTATACCTATATCTTTAATGCACACTTGTGCATCTACCCAGTCCCTACAGCGATCCAAATGTTTTACCTCAAGGTATTTTGCATGTCTCAGTATGTCCTTTTATATCCCTGACTACATATAAATTTAATTCATACCATATCCTAAAGCTCCCATAGGGAAAACAAAGAATACCTAGTTCACTTTTTACTGAATGTGAAACAGATCCATAAAATTCTAAGCTAACCACAAAACAAATTTAATGGTAATATCAAAAATAATGTTTGATTGCTTCACCTTGCCTTTAAGTCAATGTGCATGCTGAAGATGGATCATGCAAACAAGCAGAGAGGAGAGTTTCAGACTAAATCCTACACGGTCTGCTCTTTCAGGCATAATTTCTTTAGCTATCCTGATGCTACTCTGAGTATTTTTTTCTACAATTAAAAACAGTAGCACTCTTATTACACTCTTAGACAACATTGTTACCTATGGGCAAATAAAACAATCTTTGATAAGATTTTTGCTCTGAAATAATTAAAGCCACTTACTGTTACTTAAGGAAATCACCTGTATGGCTACAGCAGTGAGATGAACATTTGGTTCCACTTCTTCTAATAAAGCACTTTTTGTTTTCAGCCTTGAATCTAAATCCTCAGTCTACGGTATATTATTTTGTATATCCATGCCTGGTTTTGAAAAGGTTTTGAAACAGTAAAAATGTTCCTTGTTCCCTCTGCTCACAACAGGGGCAGGCCATCTTGCTTTACCCGCTCATCTAAGTAATGCTGCTTCAATAGACTGAAGTACTTTTCCACATGACAAGCCTGCAATTTCTCCTCCCCTTCGAAATTAGTCACTAAATAACCTCCTTGGCATGTCACCCAGTCACAAACTGTGCAACACTATGTGATTCAATTGCTCAACCATTTTTTAATGTGTGCCTATAAGATGTATAGAAAGAGACTAACACTATGGAGTGAAGCACAAGAGAGCCTTACAAAGGGGAAAGCCATAAACAAAATAGTGAGTAACCTCCATCTAGGTAAGGAGTGCATTTCGAAGGCAGCAATATGAAACACATACATATTAATTCCCCAACAGGTGAAGACCTCCAATTATTTAGCAAACCCAGTACATACAATTCCAGAAAAAAATGCAGCAGTTATAAACCTTAGAAGCTTTTCACCTATTCAGATTGGTAGTGACATTTGGTAGAAGGAAGCGCAAGCCCATCCCATGGAGCAGGCTGTCTACTCATTAACCAGGCACCTGAGCTGCTTGGCTAACCTGAACTTTGGGCCCCCATAAATCAATCTCATTATCTCTGCAGCACACCACACTAGCCATT
The DNA here is from genome assembly GCF_000699145.1 of Aptenodytes forsteri. Lineage (NCBI taxonomy): Eukaryota > Metazoa > Chordata > Aves > Sphenisciformes > Spheniscidae > Aptenodytes > Aptenodytes forsteri. The sequence continues at coordinate 3,463,347 of NW_008794911.1, forward strand.
ATGATTACATATTTTTTTCTTTTTTAAAAAAGGGCACAATAGAGAAGGCAAATGTCAAAAAAAATTTAGAACAGAAAAGGTGCTTCCCTCCCTTCCATCCCCTCACCCCAAAAGACCATAGAATATAGAAAATGTCTTCTGAAAAATACAGTATTTACAGTTTAAAAGAGATGGCACTTAAATATCATAGGGGGAAATCTCATGACACGAGCACTTTCCAGTCCTGCAGTTATCTTCTGGGTTGGGGGGGATGGTTTTTTTGATGTTGGTTTGGGATTTTTTTTGCTTGTTTTTGTTTTTATGCAAGTAAAAAATTGCCTATATCATCATGACTGGCATTCAAAAGAATCAAAATACAATTTAAGCCCGTGACCATGAGCTAATATTGCTGTAAAGAACCAGTTATAATGGGACCTTACTGGAGTAACGTTTCCATTTCACCATACTGCTCTCAGTCTCTCAGCCATTAGTGAGGGAGGCATCATTCATTTCCGCTACAAAAGGGCAATCTGACACAAAGCATTTAAGTAACAGGACAAAGATCAGAGCAGATCTGGTAGCCAAAACTAAAAATCCAGGTGTTCCACCCCTTACTACACCCAGCCCAACAGCAGAGCAGTCCTCCAGCTTGGTAGACAGATGCTGTGTGTTCTGATTTGTAATGTACATTGTAAATTTGTATGCCATTATTCGTCTTGACCAGAATTTCACAAAATTTATATGTAGTGTAATATAAACAGTCTTTTCAGAAACGTAAAAAATGTTCATTTTGTCTTAAATGTTTAGTTTTCAGTTTCACCGTAAAATATTTTAAAATACTATTTTTATTAAATATTTGCACTAGAACTATAACAAAGTATTATTATGGCACAGAAACAATGTTAAACCTATTTATTTTTATTTCAAATTTAATCAGTCAAGGCTTGTTTCTTGCAGTATAGGAGTAAAGCAGTATTTACCATTGAGGCATCTGGTTTATATTTGGCAGGTTTAACTAACCAGTCAAGCATCCCCTTTTAATGAATGGATGTATATACTTGACCTAGTTAAAAAGCTGTTTAGGTCTGCTGACCAACCAGACTCAAAAACATCAAGAGTAAAAAGTACAAGCAAATTATCCCAGTACACTTCCATGCCACACATGCTTTCCAACAGTTGCAGAGTATATTCTTCCATCCACGTTCTTCCTTACAGGCTAACAAACCTGCAGTGAGAAATCACATTATTATGCTAATACACAGGATAAAAAAGCTGGTAGGATGCACATTTTCAGTAATTGGACTCTAGCATGATAAAGTATACCCCAGAACATCAGACATAATATAACTAGTCCTCCATACATCTGGCACTATATGCAAGAGTCTTCAAGTACATATGATGCATACGAGAAGTTTTTCATGAGAGGAATGAATCTTCTTTTAATTTTAAAATACACTAGGCACAACATCATAAATATTGCACAGATATATCATTACCAAGGCTGTAATTTAATTTGTAGGTTCTAACAACGCATACAAACCATTCAAGCATCACTTTCCATTTCAGTTACTTTATCAGAGCCCTCAAGCTTTGTCTAACTTGCCATGTATTATCCCATGTTTAATTACTTGCCATATATTTGTTTATAATGTACTGTACAGAACTAGAGTTCCTTTTCAGTTTACCCCCCTGTATAAACAAAGGCCATGCCCCTAAGAGGCGCAACACCCTATGCTTTGCTAAGATCAAGCCTGGAAGTTTAGGTTAGCTTATTACTTTAAAATCAATGTTAATGCCTATGTTAATGATAGGCCCAAGTTACCACTGAGCAAAATCACCAGTCACCCTACCTTCTTCTACGTTATTAACACTGTTGATCTGTTGGACCTTTCCATCAATTTGCCCATCACGTTAATTTATTTTCTGTTTGCTTCCCTCATTTTCAAGTGGAAAAAATGTTAGAGACACAATTATAAAGCCAGAGAATATTTTGAAGTTTACTGTGGGGTATACACGTGTGGCATAGATGTAACTTATTGCTTGACTGCTGATCAAAGTTCTTTCTGTTCCTGATAACAGCTCTTTTAGTTCCTATTCACTTAATAATACTTTCATGGATGGAAATAATTAAGCAGTTAATGCCTTGTACTGCTGGAAACAACCATTTCCTTGACAGAAAACAGGGAAGCACTTACAGGCTGGATTGCTTGTCACTAACTCAGGACTTGGTTTCGTTCTCGGCACTCTGGAGCAAAGCTTGTGATGGAGTCAATAGGGTTTTGCTTAAATGCAACAAGTTAGTTCAGTTCAGCAGAATCCAAATGGGAAGAGAGTTTGCTGATGATGGCTTTTACAGCTGTATTATAAAAGAAGTATTTTCTCCTGGTTTTTTGGGGGTTGGGTTTGGGTTTTTGGGGGGTGGTTTTTTTGCCAAGGAAAGTCTCATGCCACCTCACCAGTCCTATAGCCTATCCAGCTTCTAATTCTGATCCAAGAAACCAACAGTGTAGGAGGACAAAGACCTATGTATGGAGCTGTCTGCAGGATCTCCTAAATCTGCAGCCTCTGATACACAAGACTCTTGAAAGCAGCTGGAGAACCACCATCAGCATCTTTCTTCCCTCTCCTTAGGCAAGCACCATGACAGAAACCTCTGTGTAGTTATCCACTTTCTGCAATGAAAGGAGAGAGACTGTCCCCTAGCTTTGCCTCCAAACATTCAGCAGAGGAAGAAAAAAGAGGTCATATCCCATCCTGATCTCAGTCTCAGCTGCTTCTCCATGGCAAAAATGGGGGAGCAGAACGCAGACCCCAAGTTGCTGTCCTTCACAAAGGCACCGAGGTGACACACACCCTCGCACCCAGCCAGGCTGTGCCGGTGCCACCCTGCACTCCACACTGCTCCATGACCCTGAATAACTCTCAAATTGGCCTCAACTTTCCCACATCAGCTCTCCAGCCCACTGCCCATATTTATACCTACAAGGATGTGTGTGGTGTTTCCCTGAAGACTGAAAATCCTGCAGAAGCCCTTTGAATTTGAGAGGCCAAGCTAAACAAACAGGGAGGGAACAGAACAGTTCTGGCTGCCTGACACATACTGGATTTGAGATTATGTACAGACTACACTATCTTCTCCTAAACATACATATTGTTTGTTATTCCCTCTGTTTACTAATTCTGAAGGCATGCAGTGAAACAGATATGCCTTGGGGTAGACACAAGTACCATAAAGTTCTCTTATGCTTATTCCAAACTCCCCAGTTCTTAAAAAACCATGCAAACGAACAAACAAAAGGCCCTCCCACAACACAGAGCGCATAACTACTAGCTAGAATGAACCACTATAAAGGGGACAGGCAGCTCTACGGCTTCACTGCTGGCAAAGAAGCACACTTGGTAGAACAGCTGGTGCTTGCAGCGTGGAGCAACCTGTTCACGCAGCCTTTGAACCAGCACGCAAGTGAGCATCTGAGCTCCAAGAGAACAGTGCTTCATTGTAACACATATATTAACATTATGTATACATACATAGATACATATATGTTTTGCATACCAGCAGTACATTTTCGGCCTATCCTTTGGTGATGGCAGATCAAAATAATCAGGAATTTTAGATTTTTAGGGATTTAAAAAATTAAAGGCAAGCAAGTACAAGTGGGAAATCCTGTGCTGGAAACTCTATAAGCCTCTCAAAACTTATTTTAAGTTTACTAGAGCAAATATAGCCAATTCTCACTGGAGTCGCATGAAGAAGGTTCTGCAAAACTGAACTATTACGTCAGGTCTGCAGTCTGTCTCTCTACCCTGTAATTTAAACCTCATGCTTCCCCTTCATTTCTGTACTGATTTAAACAAAGACATTTTCCTCGCTATAGGAAAGTATCACAGTATGTATCGCAGACATACATGCGTTAAGCACCTCTCAAAAGTTAAGAGGGCACTATTAGTTGCTTTGTATTGAGGATTTGTCTCACCTAATGTTGCATTAAAAGACAGTCAGCCAGGCACCCTCCAGAGTCAGCTCATTCTCCCCTACAGCTGGGTGGGACAAGCTGCCCTTTGGTGTTCCCAACCTCTCGCCACTGACTGCAGTGGCGGCAATTTCTACCCCAAGCTTATAAGGATTAGACTTTTTTCCTAATTCTCTATAGTGAGCCTGCCCATATGTCTTTTCATTTAGCTCACTCTCTGCTCTGGTTTTCATCCTATTTTTTCCCTTTATTTTCTTCTTTATAAGTCAAGCTGAGATACTATAACTAGAAGGGATAACGGCAGCTTCATTCCAGCTGCTGCTTGCTAGTCCATGCAATGGACTTCGCTGTGATCCACCTTGGTGGATCCAACCTGGCCTGTGGTTCCTGTTTGATTGAGCTAAGAATTAAGTGTCTCTAGCCTGAAGCTGGTAATAAACATTATTTATTTATCAACAGACCAATATAGAAGCACCTCCACTTTTCATTTTCCTCTTCCTCTGTTCTACCATTAGCATGTTTACTTATGCCTAAACTTTTTAAAGGCTAAATGTAGAGGACTGAGTTTGTAGCATGAAATTTTTCCTGCTTAGTCCATATGTAATAAAATATTACATATTAAGAAATACTAATAAAAAATAGCAAGAGTCATATGTTGCAAATATTTAACTAATACATAACTCATGACTTCGACTCGGTGATCTTAAAGGTCTTTTCCAACCTAAAGGATTCTATGATTCTATGACACTGGGAAGAGACAGAGTAGGTAAAGAAGAATTATATGGGAAGATAATAGGGAATTATGAGTGTAAAACTACAGAAGAAAGAAGAAAAAAGACAAAACAAAAAGGGAATGAGACAGGGTAAAGGACAGTAATAGGAGTTTGTGAGAGAGGTCAGAGATGAAAGAGGGTAACATTGGAGATGGAGTGCTGAGAACAAAATAGGGAAACAAGAAAGGGATAATAAATAACAAAGAAACAAAAATAGAAGACTTAAGCTAGGAGGTGAGGAACTAATGAGATAAAGAGGAATTAAAGAGACTATAGCATATGAAAGAAAATTAAAAAAAAATTCAATGACAGAATGAGAAAACAGAATGAGAGTGGAAAGACATGAACTAATGCAAATTTTCTTCAAGGCTAGAAGATTTTGCATTAGTCCTTGTTATTACAATGCTGTAGCCTAGCATAGCAGGCATGGGAGGGAGAGGGAGAAAGGAAGAAAGGAAGGAGAAGAGGGAAGAGAAAGAAGAAAACACATGCAACATAAGCTTCTTTAATTTGGGTTAATATTCTGAAGGTTTGTGGGGTTTTTGGCAGGGGTGGTCAGAACATGAAGCTGTTTTTTAGGAAAGAAGTGAGCAGAGCACTCCAGGTAAATGCTGGCTGGAGCAACCCATGAATGCTTGAGGACATGGGCAAAGAAGCTACAACCATCACTTGCCTTTGCAATCCACTCTCATATTCAAAGCAAAGGTATTTGAGATGCACTGTAAAACTACAAATGGCTTTTGAAACCTAGCACTTAGTTCATCCATTCCCACTGAAGATGTAGTTAAGGTTCAAAACAGCTTCATCTTCTTCAGACATTGCAGAAAATAACACCTCTCTACAAGTCAGGCCTTAGTGCAGCATCTCCAAGACTTGACGTGCAGTGGGACTGAGTGCTGAGAGATAACGCTGAGGTGGCTGTTGCCCTTTGTACACGTCTGGTCGTTAGTGGGGGACAACAGAAATTCTGGTTTGATGAAATCACCACCAAGCTCTGACAAGCGGTGAGACATGTCGTATGTGTGTGCATGCACATGTGTGTGCAGCTCTTACTTCTCAGAAAACTTTTTCCCATATCAATTCCATCGCGTTATCAACCCCCTGACCACACAGACTTATGACCCCAAGCACACCTGCACATCAGAAGCTCTTTGGCCATCATAATGTCCAACAGCCCTTCCCATTCCTAGACTAAGACTACCTTTTTTCAGGTGTAAAACAAGAATCCAACAGAAAGATAAGAGGAAAGCAATCTTACACTTCTTGCCATAAAATGTTGAGCTTACAACGTGCATCAGTTTAAATCTAGCTAGAGGAGCAGGCTCTGTATTTGGACTGGCCTGGTTACACCTGTACTGAACCTGTTGACACTCCCTAGTTGTCATGATGACAGATTAGCTGTCAATGAGACAACTTTGGCGACACACTGGGTGAACTCTGCTTGGAAGGGAAGGGAGCACAAGGCCATGTAGAGCCTGACCCAGAGCAGTCCCATGAGAGCTTCCAGTCTAGCCACGCTTAGGCAATCTGAGCAAAATGATGCATGAGATGCAGCATGTTTTGCATCGGCCTGACTGAAATCACAGTATCTCTGTGTGGAGGTTTATTCCCCCAGCAACATTTCATTGTTTGAGCTATCTCCCTGCTACCAGTCTGTATTACTTTATTCCTGATTGGCAAGACAAACATCCAGATCAGTGAACCTAGCAGGCACTAACTTCTGCATATTTATGAGTGTATTTCATTTCCTACAAACAAATGGAATGTGAGAGTTAAAAAAAATTGTTAAAATTATCCAATTAAGCAGAGAGACGCTAATAAATCTCTCATGCTTGATTTTCCTATGCTTCCTTCGCGTACTTTCCAGACAGAATAGCATGGTGAGTACACTAAGAAACCTCTTGGCATTTCAGCCAAGATTTTTCAGGGTGTTATCACAAATGACAAAAATATAAACACACTGAAACATAACACATTTCAATCCTAAAAAGGTCGGATTTACATAATTACATCATTGGTCTGCCAATATCCACATTTATCTCATCAGTGTAGCATGGCCCACCCATCCCATAAGCTATTAGACTGTTTGGACTGAACATATAAAAGCTGTTACTGTTTTTTTTTTTAAAGTTAACATTGTGACACCCCTCATAACTAGTGCTGCATTCGAACCAACTGTTTCTCTTGCTTTCAAACCAACTGTTTGTTTCTTTTGCTCCTCCACAGCTGCTTTTTAGGTAGAATTTTCTGAGAACAAACAGGAGTCATGTAATTCATGAAGATGTAGCAAGCATTTCCTCCCCCCCTCCCCATTCTCCTTGAAGAGATCAAGCACATCATGTACATAACATAGACAGCCACCACCAACGCAGGGAGCCAAACCCTTCAGACCAGTCTCAATTTCAGCACTTCCTCAGGGCACCACTGAACTGATGGGGTCAGCCCTTTCTTTTCCAAAAAAGGAATAGTTTCAAACACGTACAGTTCTGGTACAGATCAGCATTTTTATTTGGTTTAAATATGTGGTATATCAGATTTCTGCTCTTTAAAAAAAGAAATACTGTTAGTAACTGTACTCATAAATCAAAGTAAATGCATGGCTTTCTGACTCGCTGTACTAACGACTCAGCTCTTATTTTTGTTCCATATTTGTATCTCTTCTCACTGCGCTGAAGCCAAATAAAACTGAACAACAGTTGCTAAACGAACATAAAGGAAAGCATAACCCTTGGTCTCATCTGGCATTAGCGAACAACTGAGTCAAAACACAATTTCTATTACAGATATATGGAATAGGTTAGGACGTAAATAATATTAAAATGTTATAAAACAGAGCTGATTGATAGTTAAAAGACCTAAGCAGCATATTTACACCTGTAGCCAGCTATTTCTTCCAATATAAGGACACAGCAAATCAGAAGAAATAAGTTGCTGCATTGAGTTTTGGAGTCAGCGCTATCGGCAGGAGAAATGGTCGTGGAAGCCTTATATACACCTGGATTTTGCAATGTAAGTGTCTAAGCTGCACTGCATCTCATACCTATATGGCCCAGCAGTATTTGCATTTGTAAATACATCTTTTGCAACATTAGAGGAGCTATCAGTGCCTCAATTAAGAGTCTTCTTAGATCACAAACTTCTTCCTATACTGTTGGAGCCCTACATTTTCTTTTCACTTTACTTCCTTCTATCAAAAAAAATACACAAATTGGTCAGCATGACTGAAGTAAACAACCTAGTTTATCCTAAGGTCAAGCTATCTACAGTAAATAGTAAGTGACTGAGGGACTAGCCCTTTACCCAACACACCTTTTCGGTCTTTTCACTTAGTCACATGGAGTTCTAATTTGCAATGATGTAAGAAAGGCATATATTCACACAAAAAATAATTTCAGCATCACATCATTTCTCATGGAGTCCTGTTGCCTGCTGATATTTGCAACTGTCTTGCTTTTGCCAGCTGAGGCTTTTTTTAACCCCAGATCTCACATGTATCCAAGAAAAGATATTTTTACTGCTCATATTTTCAGAAGTCTGATTAGTTTTCCAGGGCCCTTATTAGAAAAAGTATGATCCAACATGGAGAAGAATCAAGGTCCTCAGATATGTAGCTGTGTTCTCCTAGACACCAGGTACTGGTTAACTCCTCTTTGTTAAAAGGAAGGTGGGGACAGAATTCTCTTTAGTATTCATTAGGCTTATCTGGAGACAGGTAACTAATAATATACTGAAGTGAAGACTCAGTGGAAAGCAGAGAATTTGGGTCATGATCATGAAGGATCACATTCTGGATTTGTGAAAAACTTCTTGGGAAAGCTAAGGTCCTAAATGACAAGCGAATGGCAGGTTTGAAGAAGAAAAAAACATTGCTTCTAATTTTACTTGGGTTCTAGGAACTGCAGTACATCCACCTCCACAAAGTGATTTTTAACCCCTGTTCGAGTAACAGCTCATTCAGAAAGCTAACTGGAAGTCATAAAGCTTGGTTGGACTTTGGCTTATGGGACTCCAGCAAACCAGATAAGCTACTTGGTTTACAAAGGAGGTAAAGGAGGACCGCCCCTCCTAATAAGGGAGGTCACAGCCATGAGCATTTTTATTATCTGTCAATGTGTTTAGGGAGCTCTGGCAACATCTGACTCTGCCAGCTACTTAGGAATTTCAAGTAAACAAACAGCCAAATTAGCGCAAATTGTTCTTACTAAAAGCAAGGCCAGTGATAAAAAAAAAAGAAAGAGTAAAACATCTAAAGAATTGGAACAAGGAAACATTATGTAAAAAGAGGTGAAATAAGAATAAAACCAGAAACTAGTAGACAATAAAAATGGACTCAAATCTAATCCTTATGTTTTTATTCAGGGCAAGCTCCCAGTGAAGGCAGTGAAAGTTTTGTCTGAGAACCTCAGACTTATGTGAGAGATAAGACTTCTAATTTTAATGAAGGGCTGAAAAGAACTTCACGCAAGACGGATCATATGTTGTCATTAAGTAACTTCATCAGCTCCAGGGCAAGCTCGAAGCAAACCTCAACATGAAAGGCAGGCTAGCTTGAATACAGGCCTGTTAGTAGGAAATAAAGAACTCTCTCCCTAAAAATTCCACTAAAACAACTGTATTGTGGTTGCAAGTTCATTTGTTTCCACAGACGAAACTCTCTGGGAGTTTCCAGGTAACTGGTTTGTGATATCTACCCTATGACACTCCTCTTAGACTAACTGGAAGATTACTGCATGGGTGCGGCAAGCTCATGTTCCTTGAACAGTTTAATATCAAGAACATGACACTTTCTTTCATCAGCCAGCTTGATATGAACTTAAAATCCATCCTCATTATTTGAAAATTTAAAAAAAAAAGATATCTTTTAAAATGTTGGTATAGTAATAGGATCTACACGGTTATATTCCTTATACACGATGTTTGCGAAATAAATATAATACACCAAAGCACATAGCCATCGTACTAAAAAAGCCACAATGCAGTATCTATCCAGCTATAACACAGGACCTGTATCTTTAAACAGACCAACTTCTTGCCAGATAACATTTGAAATTTATATATTGTTTTATGTGTAGCTAAAATAAAAACATGATTTTCCCCTTAAAATTCTATCCACTTTCCCACTAACTTAGGCTTTATACAGCAGTAGGTATTGTATATCAAAGGACGTATGAATGAAAGAGAACAGGTACATTTACAGTCTTTCATCACAGTCTGATTTGATGCAGCTACTTCTCAGTGTCTGCAGCTCTGTAGTTGCATAAATAATTGGCAACTACTGACAACCCACTCAAAGCAAAAGTAGTAAAATCCATATCAGCAAAAAAAACCCAGAACATCAGAGACTTCTTTTATATATTTTGCTCAAATCTCAGCAAAATTTGTAATGGCAAGTTGGAAAATAACTGTTTATGTTTAATATGTAGGTTTGAAACTAGACATAAAATCTGAGAGTAGAGTTTGGTGATTTAGAGAGCAATGAAACATTTATTTTCTCATACGGCTCAAGGAAGAAGAAACAGTTTTCATTGTTCTGATTTAAATACCCACTTAATCTGAAAATATCTTTTAGTTTGAAAAAAAAAGAAGAAGAAAAGAAATTAGATATCTTTCATTATTTATAAGCATCTTCTTACCTTACATCTCTTGGTGAGTTCCGTTTCTAGACGACTTTGGCAGGTATTTTAATTTAGAATTAGTTTCAGCAATACATGCCATTACATCTTCTCTTTAAAATAAACCACTTTTTCTCTTTTCCTCAGACAAAGTATGTGGGCTAAAAGAGCTGCAGCGTCTCTGTTCAAACGATTTCATGGACACTCAGAGGCTTTCTTTCTACTGTATGAAAGTTAAATCTCAGTAAGGAAGGCATTTTTTCTGTCCCGGAAATCAGTATAACCAAAACCAATGCTGAGCTAAGGAGAAATGTTTCTTCCATGTGTTCTGTTTGGCAGACACTGCAAGTCATATCAAGGAAACACGTGATGTTTATAAATACAATATGGCTCATGTTGTCATAACCTCTCAATGACAAAAAGAGCATTAGAAAAAGCAGACAGCAAAACAGCAGGAAAGATGAGATTTGTATCATTTGGAAGGTCTCTATCAGATAATAGAAGTATTAGCGTTTGCTTTTTCTTTTTTCTTTTTCTTCCCAAAAGAAAACAAAGTTTTATAGTAATAGGATCAGCAAGGCAAACACATTGCAACTTATATAAATGCTGTCCTATAGGCACCCTAGCAGTAAAATGCATTCACTCAATTTATTGCTTGAATTCTTTTCCAATAAATACTTTTGTCCTAAATACCTCTACGTAGTTCAAGGAGCTGTTATTTTTTTTAGCCATAGTATGCAATGAACAAATGTAATTTTGGCAGCATTTGCAGCTTTTATGTTTATTGATGTTAAGATCACAAACAATCCAATGAAAAGAAGTTAAACATCTCAAAGAAGCTACACCTATGTTTACAGGTACCGGCAGGATGATCCCGCTTTTATTATCTCTCTATCTTTCCTGCAAACCAGCACTGAATTTCAGGCTCCTTGGATGCTTTAAATTCCTGGGGAGTTGTTTGAGGGTTTTCAGCACTTGTAGGGTTTTTTTAAGTTCACAAATTGCATCTAACTCTAGAGAGTTAAAATGGTTAGCAACCGCTAGCCAGGTACTTTCAGGGGAAAAATGAAAATTTGCTGTTGCGCAATTTCAGTAAAAGCTATTCAGCACAATAGTTTACCCACCATATCAAATGTCTGTCTCATTTTACTGGACAACTCATTTTAACTGATCTCCTCTCATCTGGGCAGCCCAAACCCCCATCGTCCTGCAAACCAGCACTGAATTTCAGGCTCCTTGGATGCTTTAAATTCCTGGGGAGTTGTTTGAGGGTTTTCAGCACTTGTAGGGTTTTTTTAAGTTCACAAATTGCATCTAACTCTAGAGAGTTAAAATGTTAGCAACCAGCTAGCCAGGTACTTTCAGGGGAAAAATGAAAATTTGCTGTTGCGCAATTTCAGTAATAAAAGCTATTCAGCACAATAGTTTACCCAACTTATCAAATGTCTGTCTCATTTTACTGGACAACTCATTTTAACTGATCTCCTCTCATCTGGGCAGCCCAAACCCCCATCGCTGCCAGGAACATCATCACCTTTTTGCCATTCTAATTCCCAGAAAATGTGGAGTTTCCAGGTACCCCCTGCTCCCCCAAATCAGCTCTGACTCAACTTGCAGTAATTGTTCTTTCTTGGAGAAACAGTCTCTAAAAATATTCAAAACACCTCAAAGTGTACCTCAATACAACAGCAACCACAACAAGCATTCTTTGGATATTCTGGCCTCACCCACCCAGCAGAGGTCTGGGATATAGCGCTGACCTGCTAAGGTCTTATGCAAGTCAGGGAATTAAGCAAAACCATAGGGTCTAGGACATTTTACAACAAAGTGTCACCCACAGACTTTACGGCAGGTGGTTGGGAAGAGAAAGATTGCCAAGCAAAATAGCCACCAGTTTGTTATGAAGTAAAAATTCCCTCCTGATTCTCAAAATTGGCAGACAGATGAAGCCCAAAACAAACCACTGCATAAACCAACATTACTAGTATCCAACTGTGCCACCAGAAATGCAGACAAGTTGCAATGACAGAAAGGAGAGATTATAATTTAGGATTCTTCCCCTTTTAGACACTCCATAAAAGGAGGGTGTAGGGAATGAAGACAGAAAATACGCTGTGCACATTCAGTGGGGGAATTACTTCTGCTTGGAGTCACCAGGGCTCACAGCAACAACCCAGGATAAAAGGAGCTGTGATGCTTCCAAAGAAATTCAATTTGTTCAGCAACATACGAAAATCTGCCGTCAGTTCTTTAGTGTCATCTATTGATGTTGAATCTATACACCACCACTAAAGTTGAGAAGAGAGGCAACCTAGACCCTACACCGAGTCTTCCTCTTCGAATCTATGCAAATGACAAACATTAATTCTAACAGCACAGACCAGCATGGCTGTGTACATTTGCACTGGAATTCAAAACAATGCCAGAGAGAATAAAAAGATCATCTGAACATGTTACAAGCTCAGGCTAAGTTATAAATGAATGAAATGCAGCAATGTGAAAATACATTTCTCCAAAGAAAACAGCTGCTACAGATTTTCAGCATACATTTTGGGAAAGGAATAATAAAAAAAGGAAGAGTACAAACACAAATATTCAGTGAGACGGCATTATGTAGCTACCTCTTGCTTGAATAGCATTCAACATGGCAGACCTGTCAAACAAACCACGCTCTTCAAGATCTAAACGGTCACAGCACAGTATCAGTAAGCAAGTAAGGCACTCAAGGATTTCAGGAGAAACTGTCCTTTAGAACTTGCTTAGACCCCAAGCAAAACCCCTTTTCTCAAACACAACCCATTCAGAAAAATGCAGGAAACAGAAAGAAGACCAGGAAAATTAGAATTAGTGGACATGAAAGCTGAGTGGTTTGATAGGAGATCTGAAACTCACAGATCCCACATTCCTCTTGCACTTTCTAAGTCTTCTTGTCCATATGGGTAATACTTAATACTTCAAGTGTTACTGCCAATTCTTATACAGGTCTCACATCTGTTTGGTAGTTAAAACAGGTGTCCAAGCTGGCAGCTAACATTATTTTCTGAGATTATTTTGGGTCTGTTACATGGAAATGATTATAAATCACATGAATAGAAGCCTGAACATCATCAAACCCAGGGATAAAGGTTCCAAAGGGACAAGAAGGCGAACAGTAGAAAAATCTGTAAGGCAAAACTTTCCCAAACCTCAAAAAAACAAGGCTTTAACTCACATATGGCAGGAGATACAACCACACTCACAGTATCACCATGGAAAAATGTACTTACAATGGCTAATTCATGATATTCTAAATATTGTTCTTTCAACCAGTCTGACAATAAGCTGCTTTTCTGTAGGTTTTTTGAAACAGTTAACCATGATGTGGAGCACAGTGCTTACAAGAGTTACTCCCTACTTCCCACTGTAGTGAATTTAGCACTCTCATATCACATGAAATTGAAGAACATCAATTTACCCAGTGCAAAGATGCACAAACACAAAGAAGAGATGAGAAGCAAAGCTTTTTCCACAATCTTTTGGGTACCATGCAATACCAGTACATAAAATGTACATGTTTCTCACTTACTCCCTCCGCATTTCCATGCCCTTTAATCTGGTTTGCTAAGGAAAGAGGGATGTATAATCCATCTGCTTTTTGGTGGTTGTCTCCCCTGACCTAATAACCTGTGAATCTGCAGGCAAATTTCAACCAGATTTAACCAAAGGGTAGAAACCATTAGACTACGATGTCCCCACAAATTTTGCCAAGTTAGAGATTTGCAAGAAGGTCCTACAGTACTTCTGCCGAATAGAGGAAAAGTTGCAGTGTGTGCTCCAGCTTTTTAGACTCTGGAGGATGAGGATCGGAGAGAGCATTATTAAATCCCTCTACTTTGGGAAAAGCCTCAGTTAGGATCTGAGCGTTGCTGCACAAGGAAGAACCCAAACAGAAAACACAGATCCTTAGACAAACAGGTTTCATTATTTCCGGAGCTCAAGAAATGACTTGTTTCCATGCTCGTAACTTTGAAGTGCAGAAGTTCACATAGATCAAAGGGAAGACTTTTTGCATGTTTCTCCACAAAGCCCCTATGAACATCCTGGCTCTGACTTCACCTCTCAGACCAGAAAGACGAGAAATTTGCCAATGCAAAGGAAAAGCCAAATGAGAAAATAGCTGTTTTGTTGGATGCGCAGAATTTCAAAATGGCACCTTTGGCATTTCAGCAGAGCAAAATACAGTATTCTACCATGAAACCACCACTTCTGCAAAGATCATCACTGTGTCACCATTATTTTTGAGTTATGGCCAAAGAGAGATAACTCAGCCATAATCAGGAGGCGTAAAGTGTGCATATCTGTTGTACAACACAGTATTTTAAAATAAGCAATACAAATTATTACAGTTTTTGAACAGAAGCAGCACCTGTGTTCAGAACAACTCTGTTAGGCAGTAAATGCCTGGAAGAGGGCCAAAGAAGTAATCTTTAGTTTTGAATATATGTAGCTAGCACAGTAGTTAACCATATCTGAAAACAGGTCTAGAGCACGCAAATAAAGCCACAGGAGGTACGTTCAGCATCCACTGCACATGGAACAAGAACAGTATAGCATAACTTTATAAAGCTACAGTGAAACTGTTACATGAGTTAACGTCATAATGCACAATGATAGTATGTCATGCCTTCGAATATGAATGAGATACACCCAGTTACTGCTACAGGAATATAAGTAGAACTGAAGAATTTCAGGACCTTAAAGAAGACACTAAAAACTATCACATCAGTCCTTTGAAGCACATCTATTTGCTCTCTCATGTTGTGTGTGCAGCAGTGTGAATAACCAAGTAATTAGATTTCTGACCTATCAAACGGACCATTTTATAATTGAAGTACATAAATGAGAGGTGGTTGAGAATAGTGCCTGTAAATAAACTATTGCAATCTTTCTAAAATAATGAGGCCCCAAACTGTGGAAACAGCAGAAGTACTTACATGAAATATTAATAATAAAGCAGTGTGACACGCTCAGAATTGATAATGAAACCAAGAAGCAAATGTACAATTAAGCAATCACTTCACAGGAAATTTTCTGCACAGTTCCATCAGCTTTGGAGCACACATAAAAGCCACAAAGCAGGTAGGACAGTAGTGGCATTCCCTTCTGGCCCCATCAAGCTCATTTGGTTGCACTGCTTCCTGGGGACAGACCTAGGATGGGTGGGGAGGAGATGAGGTTGTGTAATCTCACCACCCACCCCCCCCGCTGCAGCGAAAGCTGTGAGTAACATGGGAAGGGGGGCCCCCCAGCCACATCTCCTGCCCTCTTGGCATCAAGGTGGGAGATTACAGTCCAGCAAAAGATAGACAGTAACAGAGAGAAATCGAATACGTTTCAAATGCCTTTGCTATAGTTTCCCAAGACAAAATGTTCACTTGAATATGCAAATATACTTGTTCTTGTTCAGTACAACATTAGACAAAATGTTCACCTGAAAATGCAAATATACTTGTTCTTGTTCAGTACAGGTAGAAAATTTTAGAAAAAGACAAAACCATTTACACCACAACGGGTTTTTATCAGAATTTCTTACTTGAAATGATCATTTACAAAGTGTTTCAATAGACTTCAAGCTAGGTACATCTGCTCAGCTACTGCAAACCAGTCCATGCTGAAGCCTTGCTGGAATGAACTAACACCATGCTGTACTTCGCTGTAAAGGGTTTGGAAACATGAAATAAGAAGTTGTATAAACTCTGAGCACTGTCTGTGTCCCGAAATAAGTAACTAAAGGCTATGTTTTGATTCACATGCTTTAATGCTAGTAAACAAGAACAAAAAAAAAGATAATGCTCAGGGCAAGTAATTGGAAAAAGCAAAGCAGTTAAGAAACATTACGGTAAGCATTATCAGTTCCCTCTTCTGTATACGTGTCGCACATTTACCCTCGATTTTATGAATTGTGGTGTACATATTACAGTTAGGAATTTAAACATTTAACATAAAAGCTGGAGGAAAGAGGAGTATAAATGCAGCACTAGTACTTACCCTTATATCTCCATTTACAGCTCTGGAAGTGTGATTAAATGCATGTGCAGGATCTTTGTTGTAAACTTTAAGGAAAGATCGGTCTTGAATGTTCCTGGAATCAAAAGAATCAGCAATGATAACATATTAAAGTAGTTTTATTTGCTTTGTTACCTGAAAGTTTCAGGCAACAGACAAACATATAGGTCTGCAGCCCACCTATAAGAAAAACCTAAATGCCATAAATTTGACACATACAGACAAACAAAAGCCTACTTTGATTCTCTTTCCCATGGGAAGTATCATTCTTTTGCTACAACTCCACACCCATAAAAATTAGATAGTGTTAAGTTTCTTTCAAGATCCTGCCATAGAGTGAAAACACTTTGAAGACAATAGAGCTTCAACATTTACACGGCACTCAAAAGGATTTAGTTAATATTTACATGTTTTATTGTGTACTCAGCCCACGTGAATTTTTGCTATTCTAAGCAGTAAGACTATCAAAAGAAAAGCAGTCTTTCTAACTGCAATTATTCTTGAGGCAATTCTAATTATCAGCTTGTTCACAAACCTGAAAAAAAGTCCACAAAAGCTAAACATTCAGTAGCAGATAAATCGTTCCTCTAAACTTTATAAAAAAGATAGGTTTTTAAGGGAAAAAATAGGAACTACAAAAACAAATAAACAAGCAAAAGTTTTGATGAAAGCTACCACAGAAATGGTTTAGATGGAAAGCCCAAAGAGAGTATTTTTGTTTAATAAGGACCCAACACTTTGTCATTCATTAGTCCACTTTTAAACTACTGCATTTAGGAAAGAGCTAGATGACGTTAGTTTTCTATTTTGTTTCAAAACCTACCTTCCAATAATTTTATGCCTTTTTGCACTGAGTTCTGCTGATCTCTTGCTCACATTTAATCAGCAGCAAAGCCTCCAATCTATGCCCACTTACATCCTTTCAAAGCTGCGATTCCTTTCATTTCCCAGTAGCGATCTCTAGAGAATTTACTTACACATGTGACTGAATTCCTTTCCTCCAGGTGCAGCTACAAGTCTAGTAAACTGATCTTAATCACTGGGATTATCATTTAAAAATGAAGGAAAGGATTCTTGGGCAGGTCCAATTTCTTTCTTACAATGTCATATTACTATCAGTGATTGCTTTGAATGGGTAGCTAGTCAGAACTTGTGCTGCTGTTGTAGATGTCAAGTAGTTATTAAAGAAACCCCACAGCTTAAGAGACAGATCAGTGCCTTCTGTTTAAGAACTGCGGGGCTGATGAGAAGTTTAGTATTTATGAGTGTTTACTTGTAGACTGCATAGGAAAATAGCTACCTTGCGGCAAGTTCAAGTTCTTCAATTATTTATGGTAACATAAACTGTTTTCCATCTTGCAAATGTGACCCTTTCACTTTGAGACTTGCACTGGGAGTCTCAGTTACCATTTTCTGCCTCAGACTTGGAAATATGTTCTTTTCGATACAAAGCAAGCGCTCTCATCTTCAGTTCAAGAAACGGTATATTATTCATTTAAATAAATTTTATCTGCTGTCTTTTCTGTCTGATGGCTATGAGATGGTACCTCAGCTAAGTGGAGTTTGTTTTAAAAGCATTCTCTGTAAATACTTCTTGTAGAAACATGACACTTTTTAAAGTAAAACATTGCTGCAAGGCAAAGCACCAAAATACTAGGCATTTGATCTCTGAAGTGAATTCTATTTCACCTCATGTTGCTATTCTAAGATAAACATTAGTGATAACAGGTATATATTACTGTACTTTTGTTATTACTATTTGCATTACTGTAGTTCCCAGATGCTCTTGGCATGTTCAAAGGCCTCATTGATCTGTGTGTGCTGTATAAACACCCCAGGAATACAACCTCTTCACCAGCCTACAAGGTGAATAGAAAACACAACAGACAACAGGATAGCTGCAGAAAGATAAGGGAACAAAAAGAAACGAGAAGACCATAGTCTCTCCAGCCAGAGGAGCAATAAACAGATCCTGGGACCACGGGCATGCTCTGAGTAGGCAGTGCAACAGCGAGAGCGGGAAGGTGGGACTGGAAGGAGACCAACACAGTGGCTTTGCGGATGTCTGCGGAGGACGCCTTCCACGCCCATTAGAGGGCTGCCTGAGAGAGAGCGTGAAGGCACTTGTTTGAAAATTAAAGACATGTAGAATGAAAGTTGGCATTATTCACCAAGTGGAAGCAGATGGCACTTGGTACTGAACAAGAAATTAAAAGTAGCATTGAAGTGGGCTTGGAGGAGCCCTCATAATGAAGACAAGTAGTTTATATTTAATGAAATGGAAAAGATACAGCCAGAGGACAAATGAAAAAAATGCATGTGAAGCAGTCTGCTTGTCAAACTAGGAGAATGATCTTTGTTGCTTCATTTGAATGGGTAAAAGCAAACAAGATATTACCTGTGCCAACTGCCGAGAAAAGACCATTACAGCAGTTGCTATTAAAAAGCTGACGAATTTGCTGAATGTTTTTTCACTACGTGGTGGGAAAGGAAAGGCTGCATCATAGGGATGTTATGCAGAAAAAATCTGAAATCTACACTGGATGTAGAGCCCTGAACCACTTTAAGAAAAGGACCAGGTTATGGGCTTAAGTAGAAGATAGTGCTTTGTCCCCAGTGGTTAGACAAAAAAAAAAAAGTGGTTATAAAAAAAAAAAAAGAAAGAAAGAAAAGGGGGAGGAGTGTGATGGCATAATGAAGGATAACATAAGCTAGGCTGAAACTAATGGTCTGTGAGACTATATTAAAAGAGAAGATCAAGATTTTAGTCTAGACGGAAGAGGTAGGATTCATGTCATCCAACTACAGACATTCACAGGGAAGACATCAACAGCTAGGTTCTCTGGCATGTATAATTTATCAGACAATTTTATAGGATTAATCACAACCAGCTCAAAATGTGGATGTAAAAATCTCCATTTGGTCAGATGAATCCCATCCTAAAGGAGAGACAGAAAAATAAATGGGAGAGTCACCCAGGTAGCTATGATAATTCAACTAATCCACAGGGATGACGGAGATATGTACAGACAACGAAAAGGAAGGAGGACAAAGCCCTGAAAAAACACAACAGAAAATCAATGTTTGAGAAGAGAACCTCTCAAATGATACCTGAAAGGAGAGGAGAGAGACAGGAAGAAATCAGGAAAGAACAGCCATTGAAACAAAGGGAGATCAAAGTTTCAAGAACAAAACATTAAAAGTACATAAGAGATCTGAGAGAAAAAGGGTGTTCACAAAAGCTGGCCATTTGTTGACTTTGACAATTGCAATGGAACAGCAGGGAACAAAAGACAAGTTGGAATTAGAAGAATAAAACCCCAGACAGGTTGGAAATGGGTCTAGGACAGAGTAAAACTCCAGCCAACAGTTGTAGTGACTGCTCAGTGCAAGAAAGAAAGGTGATGGGGTGGGAAGTATGTTGTGTTCAGGGACAGTTTTGTTGGGAGGCAGAAAAACATGTTAGCAACGTAAGAGCAGGCACTTTAATAGAGTAGCAAGTTAACAGACAAAGCAAGGGATGCAAGGCACAGAGGAACATGAGACAGCCTCTGAGGGAGGTGGAGAGCTTGAAGAGTTGACTAAAACACCCATGTTTAAGACAAGGAAGCAAGAAGAGAATTGAAGGAAGACATGGCAAGCAAAGGAGAGAAAAATGATACTTTTTTTCATCTGTTCTCTGAGGGGAGACACTGGCAAGATCTGAAGAGTAAGGAACAGAAATGTAGAAACTGTTGCATAAATTATTCAAAAGCGGTGAAAATGCAGCTGGTAGTGCATGCTTTGGACTCCATTAAGCTGGAACTGCTGAGGTTTCCTTAGTGAGAAGGGTGGAAGAACTGAAGGAGGGAATTTTGTTATGGAGGAAGTCAGCTGGGTCATGGGATTTCCTCTAGAAATGCTCTACAATACAGGCATAGGAACAGAGGAAGCAGATGTTGGGACTGAGCCAGGCCTGAGGTTGGCAGAGTGACGCCTGCAATGGGAGCAAGGGAAAAAAAGGTGGAGTGGTATTAAGATAATCACATTCTCAGGGGCAGGGAGGAGATGAAGTCATAAACTGTTAGTCTGAAACTCAAGGGAAGATGGAGGGATAAAGTGAGAGAGAAGGAGCCGATGGACCAGATGATGGCAATAATGCGCTTGGCAACAAAGACATAGTAACCCGTATCTTGATTTAATCAGTTGATCCAATCTTGTGAATAGACTGTTTGATGTATAAGAAACTTGAGCACATGATGAATGATGATGCAAAAAATCAGATGGGTCTTAACATAGGCATTACAGTGGCCAAACAGGGGTGTGGGAGTCTGCAAAGCAAGGAAGATAAAAAAAACAGAAACTGAAATCCAAGAGGCTGGCTAATGACAAGACACTGGGTAGACAGCCTGAGGAGAGCAAGACAGAGGAGAGAAAATGGAGTGCAGTGCTGTTCAAAGACTAAGAAGAGGAATGGGGGAACTGGAAGTGGCAAGACAAGAAAAGCTCCAACTTGGTCTTTTCACTACAACATGATATGGAGAAGCACAGGATCTCCAGAAGAAGCAAGGCAGCAGCGGACAGTACACTTCTCTAACTTTCACATCATTTTCCTGCACTAGTGGTAGACTGGCAGAGAGGAAACACATTCTCTGCCTTCTCCTTCATCTTCTTATGCTCCTCTGTTCATCCTTTTTATCATGTAACTACTATGAAAAGGATGGCGCAAAGGCTCACCGTATTTCCTTGCACAGTTTTATGGAGTGTAACATGTCTGAGGTGTGCCTCAGAGCTTTGTTGCTACATGATTTGGGACTTTCTAGGGACCCTGAGAACCTGGTCCTTCTGCTCGAACAGCAGATTAGGACTGAAGGAACATGGTTAATTAAGCAGCTGCACTCCCACAAAATAAAGGATAGAAAGATGCACCCAGATGTTAGTCAGATCATTTATTGACCAAGCTCTGGATTAGTGAAGGGAAGTGACTGCATCAGTTGCTGCATCCTGACATAAAATAGGAAGGTGGTGGGGCTGCTGCAGCAGCGGTCACCAGTGCCACAGATCTTTAGCAGTGTTAGATGATGAATAATTGGCACTGTTGTGAGGACATCGGTGACGTTCATATTTGTAACTTCAGGCTCACAAGGATCAGGCTTTGCTCTGCCAGCAAAGAAAATAACAGTTTTTCTGTAAATGTTTATTTTGTGTTCCGTATTTTAAATATTTATGTCTCAGTTAAAATTCAATAAAATATTAAATATGTGAACCTGCATGTATTATATGAATATTTGAACAAGGTATGCCATTTATCAATGGCTTGTGCAACAGATATTGCACCTACAGCTGAAGGCAGTGTCAGACCAAACCTCCCATATTACTCAGATACCACTGAACATGCCTTTATGTGCTAGGCCACTATCTGTCAGATACATAGCAACTCCACTCCTTTTTATTCTGTAAGTGTACTACAAAAAAAACCCCAACCAAACCCAACAGCTGTAATTCCATGTTTACTTACCTCACATCACACAATTCATAGTATATGTTTCTGCTCTCATCCTTGATGTAAATGGCCACACTGGGCGATTCCAGCATTTTCATCGTCAGCTGCTGGGGGAAGGCACTTACAAAAAGGGCACGAATTGTGTCTGTGCTTGTGATTTCATTTGGCATTCTCAACTGCTTTGTTTCATCTCCATACTGAAGATATAAAACACCTACAAGCAAAATATAATAGCAAGTTACATATATTTAAGTGGCACAGAAATGATCTGGGCTTCAAAGTCCATGGGGAACACAGACCAAGCCCATAATGAGTAGAGAAAAATCAACTCACGCGCCTTAATCATAAAGCACATACAACATTTTCCTTTTCAACACGCTGTTGGAATAGAGCATGGAACAGTGATATGGTTGTGCCCTGATAAATATGCTTGCTCCAGTACTGCACTTTGCTGAGAAGCCTATTTTCACTGTTCTTCAGTTAGATAAATCAGAAGTTTACCTTAAGAAGGATAACAGAAAATCCCAAACACGCCAACTCTGCTCTGCAGTGGAAGGTGTTGGTAAATCACAAGGTACTTTTTTTTAAAGCAGCTGAGGAACAACTTTATCCTTTTATATCACCCAGTTTTCCTTAAACATAAATTTTGTATTTTAGCCTCACACTTACCCGACAAAATCCCCCAAAAACAGATTTCCATTTTAGCACTAGTAATTTTACGTTCACAATTCAATTTGCTGGCATTATATAGTATAAAGCCCTAGGTGAAACTCCTAGCAGGAGTAAAACTGAGGTCTCACACAAAAACAAGAGCAATTTCGGATCCTTTCAGTTTCACAGCAGTGTTAATAGTCATCCTTAGCACTCGGGGAGAAACATGAGTAATCTTAGATGCTGAATTACAAATTATGGAAATTCTTATTCACTCAAGACACCGTTCTGATATAGCTAACTCTCTATTTTCAGGGAATGGGAGGCTGTGAGATGCTCGATAACGGAAAAAAACACGGATAATATAGACCAAGGACTCAGTGAAGGGATACTAAGTACTTCTTCCACGATGCCTGTAATGGCCCTGCCAGGGCTATGCTGACTCCCGCATAACCAGCGGGTGCCTGTACTCCACTGGCCGCTACTGCACAATGAGTGTGACTCATTAGCTTTGCTAGAGCCCAGTCCCACGCCATCCCAAGCTACAAAGCCCTCCAAGGACTGAAGCACTGAGAAATGCCATCTCAATCAACAGCAGAAATCAGACTGGACTTGACAGGGTTGATTAGCTCTGACTATGCTGGGCCTGGATCCTAAAGACCACCAAAAGGTCTTCTCATGAGCATCTCCGAGGTGGGAAGGCTTATTAGGATCTGCACAGCAGGAAACAGGCTGCCACAGGATTGCAGCCAAACTACGAAACTTCCTGGGTTCCACAGCACTAGAGAGTAGATGCAGAAGCAAATGCTCAGCCAAACTACTTTGGATACAGAGGAAACAGGAACTGGTAAGCCCAGCTGAGCCTACATATTCAGTCCCTACCCAAGGCACAGATATCCTGCCTGGGCATGGATTGATGAGAGCACACTGTGCTCTTTCTGAGCCATCTCAGGTGTCTCTGTACAACACTGCATTGTGCCCGGAAGAAACACCCTTACTCTCTTGCTATCCGCAAGAGATGGAGCAGGCATAGCTTCTGCAGTGGTGTCAACAGATACTAAAATGGCAGATCACAGAATGTTTGAGGCACTTCTGGAGGTCATCTACTCCAACCCTCCCACTCAAGCAGGGACACCTACAGCCAGTTGCCCAGGATGGTGTCCAGACAGCTTTTGAATATCTCCAAGGAGGGAGACTCCACAACCTCTCTGGGCAACCTCTGCCAGTGCTTGGTCCCCCTCACAGTGAAAACTTGAAAACTTGTTTCCTGATGTTCAGGGGGAATCTCACACATTTCAGTTGGTGCCCATTGCCCCTGGTCCCTTCACTGAGCATCACCGAAAAGAGCCTGGCTCCGTCTTCTTTGCACCCTCCCTTCAGGTACTTTTATACATTGATGAGATGCCCCCCTGAGCCTTCTCTTCTCCAGGCTGAGCAGTCCCAGCTCTCTCAGCCTTTCCTCATAGGAGAGATGCTCCAACCGAGTTAATCATCCTGTGGCCCTTTGTTGGACTCTCTCCAGTATGTCCATGTCTCTCTTGTACTGAGGAGCCCAGAACGGGACGCAGTACTCCAGGTGTGGCCTCACCAGTGCCGAGTAGAGGGGAAGGATCATCTCCCTTGACCTGCTGGCAATACTTTGTCTAATGCAGCCCAGGATACCATTGGCCTTCTTTGCCACAGGGGCACATTGCTGGCTCGTGTTCAACTTGGTGTCCACCAGGACCCCCAGATCCTTTTCTGCCAAGCTGCTTTCTAGCTGGGTGGCTCCCAAGATATATTGGTGCATCCACTTTGCAGACATTTAGCAGCCCAGAATGAGATGGAAGAGAAAAAAAATGCAGAAAAGAAAGAAAAAAAATACCACTGAAGTTTGTATTTCCACCAGCTCTCTGAGAGGCACTGCCACAGCTAAATGCTCTGTAAATGGCTCAAAAGCTATCTAGCCATTGGAAAGTATTTGGAAAAGGAATACAATATCAGATCTGCTCAAGAATCAGTGATTACAGAAACATCTATGCTGAATTCACTGCTGCTCATGTAGACATACAATCAGGGCAGGTTTACACCTCCCAGTTTGGATGCTGCTAGTGACATAATGGTAGGACAGCATTTAGGCTGAACTAACTGCTACAGTCTTTATTGCATTTTCAGGCAGGCTTTGGGGCCTGAGCAGATTCTGTGCTGCCATGCCTTTGCATCTACCAATAACCAACACAGGTAGGCTAAAACAAACTATTCTATGATTCTACTTTACACAAACTGAATTCACCATAGTAACTGCAGTGTAGATGCACCGTATGTTGTTCTCCCATGGCCAATATAAACAGGAGGGTTGGGAACAGAAGGTCCTCAATGCCGTTACCATCAGTCATCAGCAAATCTCAGCAAATCACAAAACTTAGATGGTAACTCAGTGATTATCACTTGAAAGTCATCAGCAATGGGATGGGCAGTTTATAGTCCTGAGATACAAACACTGAGCAAAAGCAACGGGAAAAGCTAAGGTCCTAGAATACAAAGGCATTTAATGAAAAGAAGAGAAGGCATTTTAATCTAAGATGAGCCCTCTTTCCCCTTAGTCTTTAGTATTTTTGTCCCTATATTGTCCGTAATTGCTATAGAGGAATGAACATACAACATAGGCAGATGTTCTTACAATCAGTGGGTAGACAATTGTGCTTGCACCTAGGGAAGGAAGATGTTAATTTTTCTGAATACTAAACAGACTACTCAACATTACCCAACCATTATTTAATATTAGGCTGCTTTTATAAAATGGAGCTGTTAACATCATTTTCCTACTATTATCAAGAGTTGATACTTTCTCTTTCATTAAGATTGCAATCAAACCCTTTATGAATCCTACTACAAACTTCCATTTTCCTTTCAGTGGAAAAATTGTTTCAGACTGAAAAGTCACTTTTTTTCTTTCAAAGACTGAGGAGAATTTTCCTAAGAATTTTATTTTTAATGCCAATATTTAATGGGCTATTAAACTATGTTTCATTTTTTATTATTTTAATTTGAGACATCATTTATTTTTGTATGTTCTTCTAGGTAAAATTGGCTTTTTAGTGCTCATTCAAATATTCTGTGCAGCTAAACATTCTTTAGAATTCAGAAACTAACTATATTTGTAAAAAAAATTAAGTACAGATGTTTTTAATGATTGTATTTATTTCACTGTTCCAAGATGTGCATAAACATATTCATTTTTGATGATAGCTTTCAGTTCTTAGGAAGAACATAAGGAACCTTCTATATTTTGGCATTTGAAACTTTCTTGGATTAAATGGCAAAACATTATTGTTTCGCTAAGAATACAGACTTTGCGTATCAGCTTCGCAGGTGTGTGTGACTCTCTTTTCTGCCCAGTTTAAAAGTGAGTGCAGAATGCAGAAAATGCTGTTTTTGCATTTCAGGCCACTAAAAATATGCTGAATATTGAGCTACTGAAACCGTTAACAAAAAAGAAATGGTAGAGTTGAAAAATCTTCCTTATGCACAAGTCTAAATCATTTCAGAACAGTCTTGACTCTGCCCGTCCTCCAATACTCCCACAAAATATTGATCCAAAACAAAATTACAGTTATCTTTGGGTCTTGGATTTTCAAAGCAAATATGCATGTTATCCAAAAAGACCATGCCTTAAAATATACAGCTTTAACATACAACTCTGAAATGTTTTGGCCACAGTCTTACTGTAGGGGTAAAAGACATTTTCAAAGGCATAATAAATTCTTTTTTCCTTACTCTCCTTTAAATCACATGCCCTCAAAAAAAACTACTGCCTTTCTTCTTGAGTTGTCTGATCCATATCATGATATAGCAATGCTTTAGGGCATTACCTATTTGACAAAACTAACTGCTCACTTCTAAAAATCCAGCTTCAGCATGACACGATAAAGAGACTCAAAATCCATTATTTTAAGTCACTGACATTATTTTTCTCCCACACATTGCTGGGCTGAAATTCTGAACACCGGCAATACCCACAGGCCCAACTTCATGGAAGCTGCTGGAGCTCTGAGGTTTGTTTTACCTTCAGCTAAAAAATTACTTCCATGGAGAATTAAAGCAAGAAGAAATAGAATATAACTCAGGCACGGCTTTTGTTAGGGCACAGCACATATGTCAGCAAAGCTGCTGGAAAGAAAGTTAAACACAATGGATGTTAATGTCTCCACGTAGCCTGAAGTCCCTCTTGCACTTATGCTTCTGTTACAATGGATTTACCTGAAACATGAAGATTGTGCTGGGTTTTATAAAACACAAAAGAAACAGGACTGTGAAATGCCCTGCTACTCTAGGAAGACAGGCATGAAGATCAGTGTGAATGAGGAAACTACGCCATGCAACTGTTCTGAAAGTCCAAGTCAGACAACACTGTGGCTACCACTTCTAGGTGCTCCTAGATACTTCCAGCCCTGGGCTTTCCTACAGCTACAAGGCAAACTGCCATGTTAAGCTTTCCCCTTCGTCATGCTGGTATAACTTAGCTTCAGAAATACCTCTGGAATTTCTGATCGTTCTTCACCCTATGGGCAACAGGCCATGGCATTAAACACAGGCCATAGCAGAAACCATTTACATGTAAGCCAGGCCTTAGAAACTTAAACCTCTACAAATTGCTTCACAACATTCCTGTCAACAGAAAGGTATGTTTTATACTAGGGGAAATTAAACACTTGAGGGGTGAAAGGACATGTTCAAAGAAAGGTTTACGAGCATAAAACCCAGATCTGATGATGATCATGTGAACACACCGTGTGATCGCCCCTTCCTTCCCTGCATACAGAGCTCTTTCAAAAACAAAAGACTTTCTGCTCCCCCTTTACCAAGGGTCAGTGACAGAAGGACTTGCAAAATATTTCATCATTTCTCTCAGGGCTGGTCTACGTGAAACACAACACAGTGCAATGAAAGATGTGCTTTTAACCTGATTTACGTAGGCAGTGCCTCCGGCACAAGCTGAACCCATCAGCGCTGGGTTTAGAAGGTGCCCGGCGCAGCCATCCTGCACCTTTAGTCCAGCTAGCACAGCTTCGAGGACTGCCTGTGCTGCAGCTCACACAGACGCACCAGATGCACGGCAAGGTGCTTGGCTCAGATACTGCTGCTGGGCTGTAAAACTCACTTGGCAGCTGAGGACGTGCCCACATAGCGTAATGGTGACCCATACCTGAACTCATGGGGTCCAGGCTGGCTTTAGAGCAAGGAGCTGCATAACCAAAATGACTCAGCATGGTACCCATACCGGTAAGATCATAACTCCTTAGTTACAACTGGCACAGGTCTACTCCTTATGGCAAAAGCTAATGTTATGCAGGCAGCATGACACCACCCAGCTCACATCTCTCAGCACCTGCATCTAATACACAGTGCTGACCTAACCCTGACTAAGCACCACGTTATCATGGTTATACTGCTAACAATGATCTCAGTGCTGGGCAGCTTAGATGCTTAGAAGAGCTTTAATCACAACTCGCTTTAATTTACAGAACAAGAATTATCCTTACAAACCAGTTATTTAAGAGAGAAAAACATGAAGCACAAAACAGCAAAGAAAAGTTAAATACCTGATAAATCAAGAATAAGTTAACAAACATGATTGAGTCATCTTCTGTGACCTTTACAAATATCAGTTAATTCTCTCACACAATGAATTTTAAATGGAAAAATACTGGTACTCACACAATCCTCTCATAATTCTCTTCTCATAACGAAGAAGAGAAAACTGAGGCAGAGGAGTTAAATAACTCCTCAGTGTTATGAAATAAAATAGAGTCAAAGCTTAAACTGAAGTTCATGAGTTTCCGGTGAAGCTACAGGACACCCTCTGTGTAGGCAAGACATCTTGCAAATTTCTGCACTGAAAAATCTTACTGACATTTAGCAACACCATAATCCATGGGCTCCTGTCTGAAGAGAAGTATTAACTGATGATAATATCTGTATTTGGCTGATGTTGGGTGCTTGGGTGCTAGAGCATTGAAACCTTCCCCCAGCACCAGAAATCACGGGTGTGACCAAGGCACTGCTACTCTCTTCTGACCCAGCCACTCTATGTATCCTCTGCAAATTTTGTTTCCAATTTGAAAATTTCAAGTAATTAGTAAAGCTGATTGGACTACAGCAATCAAAACTTGGATGCATTGGGAGCTCTGGAATTTCTTTAAATCAAAGGTGCAAAGCTAGGTATAACTAAAACGGGGAAAATACGTACAGGAGGCCTCCAGATCTTGTTGGGTGAATAATAATATCAAAAAACTATATTAAAATATTAGGAATTAGTACAGGATATATAAGGAATGGAAAATTAGATAAGCTAGCAAAGAAAGCTTTATCTTAAGGTGAAAAAATATGGAGTACATGGTGAGGAAAAGCAGTGAGAACTGCCAGAAATCAAGCTGAGCTATGTTTTGTAAAGTAAATTAAATAACACAATGTTGAGTTAGAGGTTGGTAAAGTTGTCATTAGATTTGTTTCACTCTTTACCCAACCATATCTTTTTGAGATGATGGGCGGTCTTTGCCTTTTCATGCTGGTTTAGCTTGATTTTCCACCGTATGTCCATTGAGTCACCAGCTCTGCCTGCACTTCCCCTCACACTGAAGTCAGCAGGAATGCCACCAGCAAAAGTGAGAAAATGCACCCTTGTTTCCCTCACACTGAAACAAGCTGGAATGCCACAAGCAAAAGTGAGAAAATGCACCCTTGTTTTTTCTTCATATTTATGTCGACTCATTAGCTGAGACTTGCAACAGTTTTAAAAACTAAGGATAACTTTTAAAATCTTGATGATAGCTATTTTTATTGGGACGCTTCAGGACAATCCAGAAAGGATCACAATAAAAACTGCCAAGGGTTTCCTCAAAATCCAGTTTACAATTTTTTAATGTTTTTTTTTACCAGAATGCCAAGATCCTTCCAATTTTTCTTTGACTTTTATTTGACAAAATTGTAATATATAAGACTGTAAGGATGTCATAGGCCCGTATTGTTCTCCCTACCACCCCCAGCTATCAGATAAACAGAGGTAACACATAGTTGGTGTCCTTATCACCAAATTCTGGAAAAGTTATGCAGACACAAGTTTATTACAGTAACATCTCTTGCAGTGTGGAAGAAATTCCTCAATATGCAGTTCTTTCTTACTTTCCACACCCTCAAGACTTGTCTCTCCTATTTCACCACACACATTTTCAACTAGTCTGACGTCATTGCCATGATCCTTGTGGTATTTCTAGCCTGAAGGTCTCGTACTAGTTTTCATTAGCTACTCCCTGCTGATAATCTGTCCTCCACATTCAGAAAATGTCTATAAATATCCTTAGCTGTCTTCAAGTACTAAGAGAATCAAAAAGTAGATCTTTTAATGAAATAAAAACAATTACTTATTTTATATAATTTTCTTCCAGAATAGCCTGAAGAGTTTTGCTCAAGGTATTAAGTTGTTTGATAATAATTTCAATAAAAACAGGAACTGTTTAATTTAGTCCAGTACTACTTCTTACTGCTATTTCATCCTTTTCTGCTGCTTACAGTGAAAGCTGTAATTCTGCAATAGATATGTTACCTAATGAAAAAACACATGGAAAATTCAGTAGTCACATAAAAATTCTACAAAGTGTTATGAGAAATGAAGATTTTTACTGTCAGTCAAATACTAGCACTTTTCTACAAACAGATACATTTAGCTGGCTAAGAAGAAAAAGCAAAAACCAAAAAGAAAATGGACAACTTTCTTTAGCTAAAGAAAAACTGGTATTTGTCCTACCCGACTGCAGATAAAACCTGTGAAATAGCCTATTGCCAAAAGACAATTTTGTCCATATACCTATGACAGTGAGTCCATCAAGTGTAGACAGTTACTTCTATCATCTAGAGAGTTTGAGGGAACATTTCAGTTTAACCCAGTTCCCCAGGTGGAAAACAATGTTCTGGCAGGATGACTTTTGGACAATAATTGCATCTATACCCTTGCTCTTGCCAGAATAGCCCAACTGACCGGCAACATGACTTTTTCATATCCCTAACCGACAAAACAATGCAGTAAACTTGGAAGAACACAAAAATCCTATTATACTTAATGACAAAACATAGAAAAAAGAAAACTGAACAACTCAGTGAGATGAACTAGAAATTTAATGTGTACCAGAGCTATTTTTCAGAGGGCACATAGGCTCTGCCATGCTGCATTTACACCAGTTCACATTCACCAATTTAGCACAGTAAAATCAGAGAACTACACATGAACAGGCGCAGGACATGCCTACGCAGGCTCTCGCAGCTGCATGGCTTTTGCCCACCAGAAGCTGAGTCCCTGACCTCTGAAGAAGCCAGTAAGCCATGGCCAGCCAGCTCCCAGCTAAAGGTAGTAAGCTGGCTAGTACAACTTCAGAGGATGTGTCTGTCAAAGACTATGTAGACATGTTAAGCATTTATGGACACTGTAAGCAAGTATTTTACATAGGGACATTTTTGTTAGCAACTTTTAAAGGAGCAATAGCAAAAAACCCAAGAAAACATCAATTAAGTTTCTTGGAATACGCGTTCTTCCTCTTGAATAAACACAAAGAGAGAGAGAGAGAGAGATCCTACCCAATTGCATTTCCTTCCTATATAAATCAGCTGTGTCAAACACACATTACTTGAGTGGTGACTATTTTCATAAACCCTGATTCTTAGTACTAACCCACGTAGAACTGATGCATTCCAGGGCAGAATGTCACCATTTTAATACTCCAAAGTCATGGAGTATTAAAGTCACGTAGGCCATACATGACTTGGTAGTTTTGCTGCATCTACCAAATTTTCTGTATTTACTGTAGGAACTCTCTTCAACACTTCTGAAGTTATTTCATTTCTAAAGAGTTCACTACTGTCAGTAGCAAGTTTAGGGGTTGAGCCATCAGCATGTAAGAGCACAGCTGGTTACAGCATCACACCAGAAATCCACCTACATGGGCTCTAACAAGCAGCTTGACTTCTTATTAAGTCGTTAAGGCCTACATTAAACAGGATCTTGGACCCATGAGCTTAGTTAGCGTGGTTAAGGAGAAGAACATCAAGAGGTCATTTGCTGGGTTCTCTCCAGCTTGTCATTCTCTCTTTTGTACCAGGGGAATAAAAACTGGTCATAATACTCCATGTGCAACCTCACAAATGCTGTGAAGAGGGGAATAATCACTTTCCTCGACCTGCTTGTTGTCAGACCCTAAGTCCTTTCTGCAAAGCTGCTCCCAAGCCAGTCTGTCCCTGTCTATGTCATCGCACAGGGCTATTCTGTCCCTGCTGAAAGACTTCATTTGCCTCTGTGGAGCTTCATGAAGTTCCTGCTAGCCCATTCCTCTGGCTCACTGGGGTCCCAGTGAGTGGCTGGCTGACCCTCCAGCATATTTAAAAGCTCTCCCGAACTTAGTGTCAGACCTGACCCTGCTGATGGTTTCATTCCATCCCCACAGCCAAGTTGTTGATGTTAGAAAGTACTGGCCCCAGAGTCTACCCCTGAGGAAGACCACTGAAAACCAGCTGCCAGTTAGACTTTAAAGCATTAGAATCATAGAATCATAGAATCATTAAGGTTGGAAAAGACCTCTAAGATCATCGAGTCCAACCGTCAACCCAACACCACCATGCCCTCTAAACCATGTCCTTAAGCACCTCATCTACTCGTCTTTTAAATACCTCCAGGGATGGGGACTCCACCACTTCCCTGG
>NW_008794911.1:3495972-3541196 GCF_000699145.1 Aptenodytes forsteri
CAGGGGCACGATCACTTCCCTACTCCTGCTGGCCACACTATTTCTGATACAGGCCAGGATGCCATTGGCCTTCTTGGCCGCGTGGGCACACTGCCGGCTCATGGTCAGCCGGCTGTCAACCAACACTCCCAGGTCCTTTTCCAACAGGCAGCTTTCCAGCCACTCTTCCCCAAGCCTGTAGCGCTGCATGGGGTTGTTGTGGCCCAAGTGCAGGACCCGGCACTTGGCCTTGTTGAATCTCATACAGTTGGCCTGGGCCCATCGATCCAGCCTGTCCAGGTCCCTCTGCAGAGCCTTCCTACCCTCGAGCAGATCAACACTCCCGCCCAACTTGGTGTCGTCTGCAAAATTAAGCCCTACTCACCTTGAAGGCCACCCCTATCTCCCCTGTGTGGCTACAAGGATGCTATGAGAGACATGAAAGGTCTTGTTAAAGCCAAGATGAACAATATCCACTGCTCTGCCCTGATCCCCACAGCTGGTCTATTCATCACAGAAGGTAATTGGGTAGAAGCAATGGTACAAAGTGCTTGTCTTTTATGAAACAGTTGAGTAGCTAAAAATTTATCCAGAAGGGCTCCCATCTTGAGAGTTGCTCAGACCATTGCCTCTAATATCCCGAGAGCACCCTAATCAGCAGGCTATCAACAAGCCTCTGATGCAGTGATTATCCTCTTATCCTGTTTGAATCGGGCTACTCTATAGCCAAAAATGCAAAAGGGAGAGTGAGAGAGAATGAGAACAAAAACAAGAGACAGCCTTACATGATACTACAGAGATGACAGTATTTCCCTTTGGGAACAGAAACCTGAACTCAGGCCCAGCATAGTAACTATGCATTAGAATCACTACCTAAATATATAAACAGTATTGGGAGCAATGACTAAATCCAAGAGCTGTCCTCATTCAGGGACCTTGCTGTCAGCACTGGCAGCAAATCCTAAATACACCATGCTGAGGGACAGGCTAGTACTATGCTTCTCTGTTTGGCCAAAATCTTGCACATCTTGTGATGCATGGAATTGCAATACACTTTTTTCTTTGCATGCCCTTGTGCAAATGGAAGGGTCTGGTGTTTGTGTGACTTACTGTATTAGAGGTAGACTTACAAATTTTAGCTAACGTGAAAATTAGATCAAATTTGTCCAAGTGATAGCTCCTGTGCCAGATATGACCCATGGGACAGCTCCATCTGGCCTCCTACCTTTCCTCCGAAGGGTAGTTTGGCCTGTACAAGCTATTCCAGCTGCCAAATCCCTCTTCCAGCAGACACCAAATGCTGAAAGCCCAAATTGCTGCTGCTAAATCAGAATAAGAAGTGGTGGTAGACCAGGACAAAGACATTGCACCTTCTGTGCAGGCATGATTTGTGGTGAAGAGGAAAGCCACTGCCACCTTGACATAGCTTTATTCAGTTGATCAGTTTGGACCCTAATTACTCTACCTCTCTCTTTATCTTCACTACTTTTCATTCTGGTTTATTCATGTTGCAAGGTCCTGCAATAGCAGTATTGTCTCACTATGTGTATTACCAAACATGGTGAGGTCCCATCTTTAGTTGGGGTCCTTTAGTATTACTGCACTGCAAATAAATAATAAAGATTGCATTCAAAAAACATTTAACAGATATAGCAGTGGCAGATACAGACTTGCACAGCTAGTGGTTTTATTTAGCACACTGCAGATCTACCCCAGCATCATTGCAATGAACCCATTGGATCCATGCTGATACAGCCAGTTGCAACAGAGACAAATTCAGCTCCAGTGTGACACAGCATCTAAAATATACTGCTTATACAGCTTTTTAGGGGCAGACAGAATGTGCTTCTGTTGAAACAGTATGTACTAAATAAGACCTTGCTTCTTGGAATCATTTTTTTTCAGGTATACAGAAGATGTTCTCTTATAGGAGGAAGAATGTGTTAATAAACAATAATTGAGTGCACGAGTGCTAGCTTGGGAAGGCCCATATTTCACTCTTCCATATAGCTGTCTTTCACAAATCATGTAAGGACAATAAATGAAACAGAAAAAACTCCCAGCACTATGATATGTCGATATGATTGTTTACCTTCTTTTGTTCTTTTGATGCAAAATATTTCAGGTAAGAGGTGTTGTGGTTTTTTTTTTCTTTCCAAGTCCAAAAACTTCAGCTATAATTTGAAGAAATATGAAAGAAGATAAAGTCTAGAAAAGTTGGACAGAAAAACTACTGTTACCTTAGAATATTTTAATTTCCCAGGATCTGTGTTTCAATTCAATAATTGGAACTAGTTGTTTCAGGCTGTTTTTCCTATAGACCTGACAGCCCATGTTAATATATCTGACCATGACAGCAAATATTTACATTCAGCTATAATTTGAAGAAATATGAAAGAAGATAAAGTCTAGAAAAGTTGGACAGAAAAACTACTGTTACCTTAGAATATTTTAATTTCCCAGGATCTGTGTTTCAATTCAATAATTGGAACTAGTTGTTTCAGGCTGTTTTTCCTATAGACCTGACAGCCCATGTTAATATATCTGACCATGACAGCAAATATTTACATGACCTTTTTGCATGTTGGTTGCTTTGCATACACTGTAAAAAGACAAGATAGGGAAAATTTCATTAAGATGACTGAATACATTAAAGCTATACTCAGTCTTAACTTGAAATGCAGTTCCCAGGGAGTTCCTCTCCCATGAATTAAACTGAAGATCCTGCTGACTTCATTAGGCTTGAATCATGCCCTAAGGACTCCGAGAGGGCAGTGCCACTGCTAACAAATCACAGACTTCTCTTATAAAATCTACAGCTGTTCACACATCTTCTGCCTGATTTAACATGCCTATTTTAATTTCTAGCTCATAAATAGTAAATAACAATTAATTACCATGAATATAATATGTAAGTCTACCTTTAGCATTTGTATTTTTCTGTGTAAGTCTTACAGTAAATTGCATACACATGTATAGAGAGTTATTTCTGCCATTGGGTGACAGCAACCAAGTCACTATCCCTCTCTCTGCAAAGGTTTTCCTATGTGTAAAATTGTAACTATGGCCCTGACTCTCTTTTTAATAGGCTTTGAGAAACACCTGCAAGAAATGCTACAAAAGATCCAGGTGTTACTATTATAATCAGTAACAGCATTTCCATAGAAGGTGGCAGCAAACTAATCAGACACTAAAATCTGTGCCTGCTAAAACTTGGGGTTGAGGGGCTAACAAATAATATTCAGAATATTCCATGATTGTTTAAGACTGTCCCCGTGCCAATCCTTAAGAGGTTGTGTAATTTTAGTCCTAATCCCTCTGAAGGCAAATAAAATGTAAATGTTGGCAGAATCAGTCATTTCTGCAGAGGCCTTTCAATGCCAGCTAATTTTAGGCACAGGTTGGCCAGCGAGGAGCCCAGTCATCCTCTGCTTCTTATTCACCTGGACCAGAGCAGCCAGGCGCCCTGGCCAGGACACCCAGAGAAGGTGCCTGCAGCCCGTGAGCCATAAAGCTTCATCCTCCTCAGTGACTTATAGAATCACAGAATAGTTTCGGTTGGAAGGGACCTCTAAAGGTCATCTAGTCCACCCCCCCTGCCGTGGGCAGAGACATCTTCAACTAGATCAGGTTGCTCAGAGCCCCGTCCAACCTGACCTGGAATGTTTCCAGGGATGGGGCATCCACCACCTCGATCTAGTCTCAATCTACCCCCCTTTAGTTTAAAGCCATTCCCCCTTGTCCTGTCGCAACAGGCCCTGCTAAAAAGTCTGCCGCCATCTTTTTTATACGCCCCCTTTAAGTACTGATAGGCTGCAAGAAGGTCTCCCCAAAGCCTTCTCTCCTCTAGTCTGAACAACCCCAACTCTCTCAGCCTTTCTTCATAGGAGAGGTGTTCCATCCCCCTGATCATTTTCATGGCCCTCTTCTGGACCAGCTCCAACAGGTCCGTGTCTTTCTTATGCTGAGGGCTCCAGAGCTGGATGCAGTACTCCCGGTGGGGGCTCCCCAGAGCAGAGCAGAGGGGCAGAATCACCTCCCTCGACCCAAACCCAAATCCTTGTGCATTTACAGAAATCCCTCCTAATACCATATTCTTCCTTAATCCAACCTTGCATGTACAGGCCAATCCTGCACGAGCACCTACAGCTGTTACTGCAATCGGAGGTTGTAATCACACCCTGCCCTTCGGGGCTGCGACCGATCGCGTCAACCACCCCGACCACTTGGTCACCACAGAGGATGCTGGCGCCTGCCCTTACAAAGAATCAGGCCCATCGTTTGTACAGATGTGCACAAGAGAGACTACAAGTGAAAATATTTGTCAGTCTTCGTTTCGTTGCAGACGTACCGGAGCAGCGACACCAGCGCGCTGCAGCGCGGGCACAGGCTGGCTGCTGGCGTAACCTCACTGGGCGCTTGTCAGGTTCTGCTTCCTCCAGGCAAATTGCAAGTGAAGTTTGTTGAAAGCTTTTGAGCACTTTCCAGGTTTCAGCTGATTCTCGGTCTGACAGTTTTTCTAGATAATTTTTTCCCACAGTTATCACACTGGAAAAACTCCCAGCTTTCAAATAGATACTTTAAAATACATTTAATTTTCTCTTGCACAGTGAGTTAACTTATTTTAATATCTTGCTCTGTATCCAGGCTGCAGATTGATGAGACAAGTGCCGATTTCTGATGGACCTCTTAGCCAAGAAAGACTTTCATTTCAAAAGCTGTGGCTGAAATTTTAAATGGGGCAACAATTGGAATACTGTTTTCTGGGTTGACTCCACATGGCATGCGATAGCCTCACGTGTCAGAATACCATGTCCTATTAGATTAGTCCTGACTGACAAAACCATGATGTTGGGGTAGCCAAAATGCATTACTGCTATTCCTTCTCAGGCTCCATGTTAATTCAGACCACAATTTAAAACCAAACTGACTCATATGTAGTTAATAAAACAGGAACCTATAGAAAAATTAGAAGTTCAAAAAGAAAACATCAGTTTTTTAAAACAATGGCATTGAGATATTAAATATAAAATTAATAAAAATTCACAAAAGTTGGTCATTTTCCTCACTGAAATTATGTTGGCTGAGGATCAAAACATAATTTGTATTTAAATTAGATTAAATTAAAAAACTAATAGAGATGGAAAGGGAGGTGATTATACATAGCTTGTTTAAAAATCATGTGAAAAGAAATATTTTCATGATGCTTTTAAAATTGAAGTTATAAACAATTTCCTGTTTTTTAAAAATAAACACTCTCCTTGTACTGCTGGAAGTAAAAGCAGTCCTAACAGGGCCACACTCTGCAAAGAGTCTCAAAATTAAAATTTCAGAACATTGCTCATGGTGGTGTTAGAACACACTGGCAGAAAAGACTGAAAAGGACATTACTGTAAAAGAAATGCATTGAAGAATAATAATCTAAAATTGAACTATTTTAGAATCATTCTTAGACTATCTTTTAAAACAAACTATTTGCTATTAATAGTTCCTGGAACAACTTGAAAATGACAGATTGTGGGGTGGTGACAATATATTACCTCCTATTTGGCTAGCATGATGATCCCTTAAGCCACACACATAGCTGTGACCCCTCCTGCAATGCAAGTGGGAAAAGGCTTATTTTGCTCCAGTTTCAAATCTAAAAACTCTCAACTCAAATGCTTCATATTACATTGCTTTCATTTTGCTCCAATCTAAAAACTCTCAACTCAAATGCTTCATATTACATTGCTTCCTCCCCCCTCCCCGTCTCTCATATATGAAAGACAGGCTGAGTGAAATCCTGGCCATTAAATAAAATGGTACAACTTCATATGACCGTCCTCCATCAGAACCTGGACAACACATTTCATTATATGCAACAGATGCTAAAAAAAGGGTTTAAGAGTGGACTACTTAACAGTGAGCTTCTGCAGCTCTGGTCCTCTCATCTCAGCAAAGATACTGTCGAACTGGAAAAAGTGCAAAGAAAGGCAACAATGATAATCAAATGTCCAGGATGGTTTCTGGGTGAGGAACAAGTGATTACAGCAGCACTTCTCAGCCTGGAAAAGAGATGACCTGAGGGAAATGACAGGCCTACAAAATCAGAGATGGCCCAGTGGGAGCAGATTGCGATCTAATGTTTGCTGTCACTTCCAACAATAGGACAAGGGGGCACGACATTAACTTAAAGCAGAGAAGCAAATACAAAACAAAACAAGAGAAAAGCAGTGGTTGGGCAGTAAACCAAAGTCACAGCTGCGGATGCAAAAAATTTACATGGGTTCAAAGGGAGACTGAACAAATACCTGGAGGACACATCTCTTGAGGGTTATTATACAGGCAGAAACCGTAACCACGAAATCCCTAAGCTAAAGATAGCTTCAGGCTGGGAGAGTACTCAGGGAAAGGATCACACCTACACATACTTACCCTGTTACTACTCTTGCCTAGACTAGCTGCCTATGGTCCCTCTTGGCGACAAAATACGGGGCCAGGCAGATTCTTGGTCTAATCCAGTACAGACCTTCCTATAACCTACCAGGTTTATTTGTAGTGATGAGCACTTAAGTCTTTTCCAGAAACAGGGCTGTTGTATTCTTTTCATATGTACACACCAACAATGAGAAAGCTGTTTCTAGCTCAGCTTTTGGGGGAGAAAACACCGCACAAAGCAGTGGTGCATAGCAGGCCACCCCCTTTGATGCCAACAAACAGCTTCCCAGAAGCTGTTTATCAATTCTCAGCTCCCATCCAAAACAGAAGTTCAGAGCTGAGATACCCTACGTGGCCTGGGGTAATCACTGAATGCCAGCTGAAACCCACGCAGCGAGGCTGGACTGTGAGTCGCACAGGGACCTGCAAAGGCCCAATCCCCTTCACATCGCATTGAAGCAAATAGATGTTTTGCAGAAAATCTCAGGGTGAAGCAAGCCGTTCTGAGGACGCCCTAGTCAGCAGTGACATATAAACAGAGACGAATCCTCTGCATGTATAGTAAACATACATGTGCTACATGCTTGCTCTTAAAAACACCTCTAAACCAAAAAGTCTTGTCCAGGTTGGAGTCTTCAAAATTTCTCCCCAAAGAGTCTGACACACTGGAGGCCCAGCGGGCTTTGGGAGGGTGGCAGTGCCACTCCATGAGCTGACATGGGCAGGGATCAGCCCCTTGTCCCCAGCCCCACTGTTCTGCACTTGCCAGCTCCGGGGGTGGCAGGGACCCCTGTCCAGGTCTGTTTTCTTCTCATTTGTTGTGTTTGTCAGATATCTTAATACTCTTGACAGAAACTGTCTTAGATTGTTGAGGAACAAGTAAACCACCATGACAAGCTTACAAGCACGGTATGACTTATGGCCCAGCCTTCGGTTTATGTCACTCTGTTATGTTGGGAGATGAGTCTACAGGAAAGCAGCATTTCAGTTTATTACCTCTGAGCAAAAACCTGCCTTCCTCAGCAATCCGCACGCGAGTTAATGCTGCCTTCTCGCAGCAGTTTAACTGCCCTCTGGTGTCCTCCCTCAAAAAAACAGCCTTTACTCGTACCATCCATCAGCTGAGAGCAGAGTCTCCAGGACAAAATCCACCCTTATAAAAGGAGTCTGGTTCACAGCTGGGCTTAATTCAACCCTGAGATATGGGAAGAACGCGGGAAGCAGAGTCATCCACCTGCGCTAACATATCACCCCTGTCATCACGCAGATGGAAGAGCACTGCCCCAAAGTAAAGGGCATCTCTGTCAGTATATACATTCAAATCCTCTGCCTGGAAAGCTACCACCACACAAATACCAAGTCTTTTCACTAAAAGCTGGATCTGTCAGGCAATGATATCTCTAGGTTTCTTCCAACCAGGTCTGGCTTTGAAGAGATGATAAAGTAGAACCCTTGTGTCTCCTGCCTGAAAATGAGGGTGCAATCTTATTAAGTTCACTGCCACATAGTGTGCAGGCTTGGCAAAAAGTATTTGCAATATTGGGTTTTAACTGTTAGTCAGCATTTCATGTCAGGGTCTGCATCTTTCTCCTTGTCTATCATGTTCCCAGCACACTTTCAGATCTTATGAAAATAATTTCACTATTCCCCAAGTTACCCAGTACTCCATACTGAGCTCATTTCCAAAGAACAACCTGACATTAAAAATAATGTACCCCCAAAGTCTTTACTTTTTTAACCCCAAACTATTTAAAAACTATTTTAAATGCACAAAGGGAAAACACAGGCTAAGAGCAGAGAGGAGAAGGACTGAAGCGGGGTCTTACCCAGTGATCTTTCCTTCGTTTGGTTTGCCGACCGTACCACGGGAAGGCTTGCCCGCGTGCGGCTGCCCCTCGAAAAGGGGGTTGGAGAATCGCCCTCGGACATGGCCTCTAAGGAATCTGCAGAAGCTTCTGAGAGGTGTTCTGTCTGGTCACCCAAATTGGGCTGCGGGCTCTGGGATGGCTTTGGGCTTCTTGTCTGCAAAACAGAGCATTTCATTATTGGTCTACTGAAACCGGAATATGGGGGGAAAAAAACAAAGAGAAGAAGGAGTAAGTCCAAACTTCTTCAAATACTGGTATGCTGAAGGTCATTTCTGTGTACGTTATTTAGGAAAACAGTGTCCTTGGGTATTCTGCTACGGTTTTTATGGTTGTACATCCACATTGCAAATTTTATTGCTAACAAGGCCCTCAGGATAAGACATGTGCTGAGGAGATGTATGGTAATGCCATTCCTTGCTGCTCAACCAACCACTATAGCATAGGCCTGTCCACATACACACAAACACACACACACACGCACACGCTTATGTTGACAAGTCTACTAAGAAAAATCCTCCCAAAAGAATTACTGTGATGTAGTTGTAAGCTATCAATCTCAGTATATTCTGCTGTGCCATCTATTAAAGGTACGGGTCATGCAGCAAGGCCAAAATAGCCACCCAACATTTCTAGCTGAAATCACAAACAATTATTTTGCTTTTTGTTGCATCAGCATAGATCAGAAATGTCTTCATTAACTGACCAAATTAAGTATGATTTTTACTGGGCAATCATACTAGTAAATTGCTAAACACAGCATCTGGAAAAAGCCAACTTTCTCAGGAGAGGAGAGAGATGGTTTCATTTATGCACTTCTACTGACTCCATTGTAAGCTCTGCCTAATAAAAACTCAATAGGAGATACAACGTCCTGAACATTTTTTTGCTAACTATAAGTGACATTGTAAGTGCTTTCTACAAAGAGGGGTTGCTTTAAGAAGTATACTCGATATTGTTTAGTGAAACTCCCTCAACTACATGTTACTATTACTTTGGAAGAATAATTTTCCAGTCTCTCAAGCAAAGTCTATATCACAACAAACAAGAACAGACACTGTACAAGCAGAAAGTCAAAGCAAAGCAAGCTTACTCTGTCCCAAAACCCGTATGTAAAAATGAGCTTTATAAAGGCTTATAATCAGCACAGGCACAAGATGTCATAAAACATATACGCTTTCCTCTTCCCTATCATTTAAGGCCAGATGCTAGTACGTTAAAAATCCCCTGTATTAAAATCAACTTCAGCTCTAGGTTCGAAGATGCTGTCAAGATCCAGAAAAGATTTTGCTTCTTTCTGGAAAGCCAAGATGACTTATCTTGCTGACGTCTGGTCCCTTCAGTGGTTTTTCAAGTGAAATGAGGTGAGCTCGGTTCAGCAATAGCATGCATCACATAATATTCCCTATGTGACCTTGAAAGTATGAAGAACTTTAACTTTTATTAGATTTTCATTAGCTGGCTATAGAAGCCTGTTGTTGCCAAGTTGTGCAGTTGCTCACAAACTACAATAAATTAAAAATACCTCACAAGAAAGCTAAATCTTCCAAAACTTCTCACTTTTGAAATGCAAATATTAAAATATTAAAATGCAATGTCCCGCAGTGAAATTGTTCAAGAGCATTGAATTTTTGCAGGACTTAAAGCTAACAACATTTGTTCTCAGCAAACTAAAGTATGCTTTGAAGTGCCTCTGACATGGTCAGCACTAGTCTGCAGGTTGTAAATACAGGGACTTGTGCCTGAAAATTTACAGAGGTGACAAGTGACCTGCAAACAGAGAGAAAGAATTTGATTAGTCAGTACTTCATTCAACTTTCCAAAATGGCTTGGGAGCCATCACTGCTGAAGTATTTTATTTACACAGGCATATTACAGGAGTACTACCAAGCCAAGTCATTACAGCTTTGTAGTTCCTTGTACTGATTAATAACTTATCTGTATGTATCCATTAATAGGGAGCTAGAAGGCACATAATTCTCACTTTCTAGAAAACCATAACTAAAAATAAAACAAGATGCAAAAAAAAGGCAACAAAATCAACCTGCAAAAGGTCTTTAACCAGAGTTTGTTGGGAAAGGGATTGCTTTTGTTTCTTTAAGAAAAAAATAAATCTGATAATATGAATCAAGCTTATTTTGCTTTGCTTTTGCTTATTTTTGTTTCTTTCATTTGAATCCCCAGATGTCATTTGAGGCATGCAGTTGCATGTATATAGTTTATCAACACATATGAACAGGTGCAAATTTAAGCAGTAAGGGGATACTTCATTACCAGCAGCAACAGACACAATTTCAGCTGTGCAGTTGCCCAGCATGTTCTGTCAATGCACAGATGGAGCCAACCTCAGCAATGTTGTGTTTCTTTGGTTGTCCCTGGGGCAATTCTTTAGGACCTAACATACAGCATCTCAGATCCCCCTGGATGATAATGCCAGCATTACTGTGACTAAAAAAGACCCCTTTTGGCAGCCCTCATTCCTCAACCCAAATACTGCAGTCCCAAGAGACGTACCGGAGCCTTCCGAGGCAAGGCAGAGGCACATCACGGATTGTGCTCACACATGAAGTTTGAAAGGCTTCAAGCTATTTGTCATGCTCAACTCATGTAAACATTGCAGTTTCAGGAGTAATTCTGAATTTTAAACAGATTATAAAAAAATCCTCAAACACAGCAACAACAGTGGCTATTCAAGTAACTGAGAGATATGAGTGCACGTTTGATAGGAAAGCACTAGGCTTGATGTTACTTAATAATCAAACGGATTCCTAGGCAGCACTTCTTAGGAAAACCAGCCCATGAAGTGGGGAGAGGACAAGCAACATTTATGGAGCCATAACCTACAAGGACTTGTAAAGATAGTCAACGAAAGCAGGGCAGAAATCTTCAGCATTATCTAACCCTTGTAGTAATTATTCAGCGTGTTGATTCCAACATCAAATAAGATAAATAAGACAGATGGAAAAGAAATACATAATAAATCGTACCATATATGTTTTTTCCATAGAATATTCACTAGCACATTTTAAAAAATAT
This sequence comes from Aptenodytes forsteri, assembly GCF_000699145.1. Classification (NCBI taxonomy): domain Eukaryota; kingdom Metazoa; phylum Chordata; class Aves; order Sphenisciformes; family Spheniscidae; genus Aptenodytes; species Aptenodytes forsteri. The sequence goes on from NW_008794911.1 coordinate 3,507,273, forward strand.
TCAAAAGCTTAAAATAATATTTCAGAAAGTGTCCCTTTAAGTACGTTTCAGGAACTAGCACGCAGTATAAGCATTTACAAAATAAATATTCTCCATATAGCTCATGTTTCAGGACCCATCAGAACCCAACTAGAGTCGCAGTGTAGACTGCTGCTACTAAAGTCAGGATGGCACTGTAGCTCCATGTTGCATAAATCCAGTGAAAGCAATGAACGGGACATCACTGTGCCTGGGTGGCTGCCTTTTTGATATATCTGCTAGCAAAGGGCAAAAACCGTAATACCTAACAGAGAAGAGAACTCAGGACATGCCCACTAAGGAGCAGCACTATCCAAAATTAAGACATTTGGAAGCAGATACTCCACACAGGCACACAAAACCAAGGAAACACCAGCACTTTCCAAGCCACACCTCTGGGATAAATGCCAGAAACAGAAGAAGGTTCAGAACCGGGCAGCACGTCTCTCTCTGTTCCCCTGTGCCAACACTAGTTAGGTTACAATTTCTTCAGTCAGCCATGGTCTTCCCCCCCAGCTATATGTTAGGAGACAGCCCCCTGCATGTTTCTTTGTGCAATAGACTTGATTTTTCAGCCAGCTGAGTAAAGCTGAACCTCCTTGAGGACTTCTCCGATAAAAGATCTTGCCTATGCTAGTTCTGGGTAAGAAGCTCAGCAGAAAGGAAAGGCCAAAATAAGGATGAACAATTCCCGTGAAAACTGACATATAATTACATAGTGCTTTGAGATTACTATTTTATTTAGGATATACTTTTTTATTTACAAGGATATAGGTCCCTGTAACCTTTTCAGGGTATATATTTAAGTATAACACCTGGAGGTAGCAGTTACAGGAGATCCAGTATCTTCCAACTACTCTTGGGATTTGATCAAGAATTAAAACTGTGGTTAATCATGCCTCATGACTGATGTCTGTCTGTTACAGCTTGCCCAAAGTATGCACTTTTAATGTATCTGCTTTAGTTCTTTCACTGACTCAGAAAAAAAAGATGCAAAAAAGTGCAATGCTCTTTGAATGCAACAAAATTTCAAATAAATAAGAGTGAAATCAGAAGGTCCTGAATAAGGAAAGGTGAAATACTGCAGAGATGCCAATGTAATGAGCAGTCACAGGGCACCAGAGATGGTTTTTAAGTGTCGTGCATGCTTCTGCCTCTGGTCCTCTGCTCACATTTGCCCCCACTAATCCTCTCACCCTTTTGTTCTACTCGGTTTTATGGCTCTGCTCTTCATAACATCCTTCCACGCTCATTTCCAGTTATTTTCCATACTAATCTATATAACTGAAACCTTTTTTCCTTCTTTTCCTTTTCAAAAATCTCTCCTGCAAATTTGCTTCACACATTTTCACAGACAAAAAAGAACTAAGAAAACAATCCCATGACCTGAAGAAGGATTTAATTTCATCTCTTGATCAATTCACACTTTTTATTTCCTGTCTCCAGGAACTTCCTTAGCCTTTATCTTGACAGAAACTTATCTCTTCAGCAGAAGAAACTCATCGTACACATCTTCGAAGTTGCTAGCACTCCTGGCAGTGTACAAATGGTAAACAAAGACATCAAAAAATAATACAGCGTTAGTAAAATAACTCTTTCCAATCATGTGCTCTAAAGAACACACTTAGCATAGGCAAAAAAAAAAAAAATTGAGTGTCTCTTGACATTTCAAGTAAAGAAGAAAAATGAGAAGAAAAATGAAAAGAAAAATGGAAACCTGCTTTTCTTGACCTTCAGGTAAACTATTTGTCCTGTGACTTGTGCTGAAGATGGCTACTGGATATGTGACAGACTGCAAATATGCATATGAACAGGCTGTGTTTAATGTATGAGGAATTTATGAACTCTGAAATATTGTCACAGCACATGAGCTCTTATTACTGCAACAATAATATTTCTTCATCACATTTGTGTCAAATTGTCCAAATTATGGTTGTCTGAAGGAAGGATCTGCTTTTTCCAAAGATACAGAGTCTTTGGGGTCCCATATTATCACAACTACAGGGATCTACTTGTCTGGACATGCTATTAGTGACATATTGCTGTTGGAGAGAAAGTGAATACTACCCACATGTTCTTATTTTTAAGCATTTATTGTAACAATGTTTTCCATAGCACTTTCTCAGAAAAGTTAAATGCTTATACATGTCTGTATAAACTAAAGTTCATATTACATCTGTGCAATGGATGCATTTGGACACTTTCTCTCACGGGGGGAACTGGGGGCGGGGAGGTGATTCAGCAGCTGAATGCAACATAAAACCATCTTTCATGACAAGCTCACTTTTCTCTGTGTGTTATTTCACCATTATGAGATGCAAAAATCTATGGCATGTTCCTTTCAGCCACCATCAGTTGGAAATGGTACCATGCCAGGAGCAGGCGCATGCCAGCATCCGTGCTCTCGAGAGCTGAAGAGAGCAGGAGGGCAACTGCCCACTCGACACCGTGTAGACTCTGGAGGAGTTATTTATACTATTCCCCGATGCCTGCTCATGGACTAGTGGATGTCTCTGGCTTTTATTTCTGTATTTCAAACACAAACATTTCACTGTTTTCTGTTGAATCAATGACAACAAGTTACAAAGCCGGTCCTTGCTCACAAGCACTCTCAGTTTAGTGGCAATATTAATTTCTATAGTATGAATGGCCAGAAGTCTTTCCTCCTGGATAAGGAGAGACACAGTGCCTGAGCCATGGTTGCCCACCGTCCCTAGCACTGAACCAAGGTACCCCACTTGCCTGCAGCCTCCCTGACTTTGAGGCATGTTCTGCATTGGATGCTGCCCGAGCTCCCCCTTGGCTGCGGTGCTACCGGCCTCCTCCTGCCGCTGGCGGTCCAGGGGAAAGCCTGAGTTCACCATACTCACCGCAGGAAGAAAGCAAGCAGAGCACAAATCACAGAGCCCTCCCCGGGTCGCCTGCAGTGCGGTAATTAAGCAAAGCAATGAATTCAGGCTACGTGAACCTGAGGTACAGCCCCGGTGCAGATCTTTTCACGCTCTGAGGAAGGGAGGAAACAGACCCAGAAGAATTTTCCCAAGTAAGGTAAAAGAAAGCGTTCCCCTTCCCTCCCAGCATGAACAAGAAGGAGGGGAAAATAACTCAGCCAATGGCACCAGCTGCCACAGGAAGGTGCTGCATTAAAACCTGGTAATGCTCAGTCACAGCCACACATTACCAGAGCCCATCGCTACAGCGGGGTCAGAACGCCACACTGAGTGGTTATTTTACTCATCTCTATGAATTCATCTGAAGGCAAAACTCCTCCCTGCTTATGACAGGATCTTTATCAACACTCTTTGTATTTGCTGATGCTGACCCCAGTTTCTTTCACCTAGCGGAAAAAAACACGTCTAATGATGTGTCAGAATTTATCTGCTATATTTTTAGGTTAGAATGATATTCAGATCATCCTAAAAATCTGCACATTTTCCCAGGAGCCTTGCTAGCTCCTGTTGGTGGCCAGCTGCATGCTCCCTGCTGTGGCAAGCTGCCAAAACCCATTTCTTTTAATCCCGAGTGCTGTGAATCACCAAGCAGCACATCCGCAGGCTGCCGACTCCTGCTCGCCCTTCACAGGACCATGGCTTGCTCTTCAGCAGGGTGATCCCCAGAGATATCAGAGAAAGTTTTTCATGAAACTGTTATAAATGACTGACATGAAGCAACATTTTCAAACTTTGGTTCCTAACTGTAAGCGCCTAGATAAATTGAAGCCTGTTCTTCAGGAAAGCTGTGTGTTTACAGTAAAGATATTCATTAGAAGCAATAAAAGCTGTAGGTGCTCAGCACTTACGCTGCCAGACCTCTTATTCAGATGTTTAATTGGAGGAACTTGCATTTGAAAATGTTGCCCTAAGGAACTCAGCAGCCCGTCTAAAAGCAGCTTAATTGGTCCAGACAAGTCCAGACTGAAATATGCAACATGCTGTGGCATCTCTTTGGAATACATGAAATATCAGAAAAGCCCGAGCCATCCACGTTAAAGTGTAAAAATATTTCTCAGCATGTTTCTCTCCGAATCCAAAGTTCTCTTTCTACAAATGCCAGCCTGAGATTTTAGGGTAGAAATTGAAGTAAAACAATAGACAAAACTAATAGTCACCCACTGGTAATAAGCAAAAATCACACTGAATGAAATAAATCTTTCATTTAAAAATAAAATCGTATAACTCTATGCTTTATTCTGATGCTTTCTGACATGAAGTATTTATTTATACGTGATAGCTAAATTTAAGAAGTGACTGATCACCTCACTATTTTTCCCTGCAAAGGCTTCTATGGCTCCATCAATTTTGCTCACAGCAAAATTTGTTCTTTCACAGTCTCTGTCATATTCTTGCATCACAGCTTCAGTTTATTATTACTTTGTTTCCAATTCCAGCCTGGACATCAACATTTGTCTTAATTAAAAACTTATGGCAGTTTCAGTTGGAAGCTATTTCTCTTTTCCCTCCTAAAAACCCTACTGTGAAGTATTCATGAGCCAGCATGACCCCTTGTTCCATCCGGGAGATGGCTGCATTTCATCAGCAGTGGGTGAGGTAACTCCTACCTACACAATCCCCAAAACCGTCATGAGAACTCTGAAGATTAAAAGGGATGATTTAAACAAAAACTGTCATTATGCTGATTAAAGGGGAAAGATCTTTACATGCTTAAAACAAAATGCAAAAAGGGGCTGAATGTACCTAGGGGATAGTGTGTTCTGATTCAAGAAAATTATTAGCTACCCATCCCTGTGCTCCCACACATGTCCCTAAGGAAAATAGGAGGAGGGTCTGTTTTTGTGGTGTCTGTTTCCCAAAGCAAAGGAACACGATGCACCGGTCCTGGAAAAACCTGTTTTTCTGTGTTTCTACAAGCTAAGAAGGAGGTCTTAATTAACATGCTATTTTAAAAATAACTGAAAAAAGAGCTATTAACACGAAGGCTGGTGAGTGGGAGCGAGGTCTTCGGGGCAGGGTGTGAGCTGCCCTCTGTGTGAGCCGGGCCTCGGCAGCCGGTGGGCACTGCCGGCCCCCGGCAAGAACAAACCCCCGGGAAAAGCAAGCAGGAGGCAGAGCCGCCTCCGGCAGCAGCATACCCACGCCGGTGACTTATTTTTAGCCTCTACTCATGGAAGTAAACGTGTGACGAAGTGCTTATCAGAGCTTGTTGCTCTGGCACCTGGGGAGAGTTAGGGGGCTGCTGCAAGAGAGATGCTGCAGAAGAGAGGAGCAGGAGAAGCTCCTTGTCACAGTGCCCTTTCGCTTCTTTTTCCCTCCCTCGAGGCCATCTCCTTGGCAAAGGAGGGAGAAGCCTTACTGCTCTCCACACCTCTGCCTCTCCCACCCTTCCCTGTGGTCGGCATGTTTATTGGCCTATTTAAATCCTGTAAGTGGAAACAAAACGAGTCGGGAAGCGATGAATCAGCTGCAAATAAGCCGCTGTGCACTCTGCGTGCTCCAAGGCCTCACTCCTTGCTTGCAGTACGTGTTATCTTGGTGCTTTTGTGATTGTGCTTTTGACTGCAGTAGAAACCACGCAGAGGTACCTTTTACGTAGGTATCTAAAAGGCATGTGTGCGTGCACTGCCTGGGTGGGGAAAAAAAGTAACTGTTCATAGACATCCATTCTATATGGTATTACAAGCCATATAGAAATGGAAGAGGAGCTCAATAGGAAGAATGGTGAGATACGGGTGACTTCACAGGTGCACAGTGTACATATAAGATCAATTTGCAAGTTGAGAACTAAGCTTTTTTGCATGTCAAATACAAAAATATTTACTCCTGTGCCCACAGAGCTGTCCTTAACTTTGCAGCAAGACTTTTACCCCTTAAGCCAGTTCCAAGTATGTATAAATACATAAATAAAGTTAGAATTGGGACAGCTGGTAGGCATCAGTTATTTATTTAGGACCTCCCACTGACTTTTGGTGGATTTCAAAGCATCTAAGACAAGAGCGTGGACTTCATGTCTATCATGCCATTAAAGGAAAAGTCAGAATTAAAAAAATTGTCAAAGGATGCACATGCATCACACTCCCATATGCAATTAATCTATATGAATGACACTTCACTGCTGTGAAATACAGAGGGAAAAAGCATGCAGATCCATATTTATTCGAGAACGCTAGTTGTGAAGCAAGACACACACAGTTAAAGGGTAACAAACTCAATCCACAGCAGAGTGCAGAAAAAATAAAGTACAGTACTAACTCTCTGAGAGGATTCAATTTTCATCAAGTACCTTTGAATGTCAAGTTCTGAATGAAGGGAGACCAACATGCACTGCAAAACCTGTGGATCAAAGAGAGAAAAGAAGGGGAGGGGGAGAGATAATTGTTAACAGGAAAAGAAAAAGGAGAACAATAGAAATTAAAAGAGAATAACCTGTACATACTGAAAGTATACTGAGTAAAGGAAGAGAAGAGAAGAGAAGAGAAGAGAAGAGAAGAGAAGAGAAGAGAAGAGAAGAGAAGAGAAGAGAAGAGAAGAGAAGAGAAGAGAAGAGAAGAGAAGAGAAGAGAAGAGAAGAGAAGAGAAGAGAAGAGAAGAGAAGAGAAGAGAAGAGAAGAGAAGAGAAGAGAAGAGAAGAGAAGAGAAGAGAAGAGAAGAGAAGAGAAGAGAAGAGAAGAGAAGAGAAGAGGCACTGAAAAATAATGAAGGAAAGGCACATGTGCCAGGGAACAACATGGTCTATCAATACTTAATATGCAATATTCTCAGGACCCTTGCTGGACTCAGTTGGGATGCGCTACGTGTGGTGGTGTGTCAAAGAAATGGAGAATTTTCTTCTAATATAAGAGTTAATGGCAGAGGGTTGAGCCACACAGCTTCAAATGTATATCTAGCAATGATATCTGATAAGAAATGGCAAAATATGCATTATTCCTAAGAAATGATACAACTCTTGGCTGGAGTTAGCAGCAGTCATTACACTTGTGTTGGTTTCACACTTACTACAGAGACATGGAATCCTTAAAGCAGAACTTAGAAATACTATATTACTCTTGACTAACCACAACTTTAAAAAGAATAAAAGATAAACTATGATATGATTAAAAAGTATTCTCCAATCACATCTCTCTTTACTATTCCACATCTGATCTTAAAGCACACAGAATATGAAAATGTGCTAAAAGGGGTTTAAGGGCCAAAAAACCCCAAACATTTTTTCCCTCCAACCCATGAATGAGATGCAAATTGGAGGGGAAATTGCCTGCTGCTGTTTGAGTCCTTATTGGTGGAGGTCCTGTATTTTCCTTAATCTTCATTTGCCTGCGGGGTGGAGGTGGGAGTAAAAGAGATTTTGTATAGTGCTCTGAACAACCTTCTCTGAGCAATCGATTCCTCCTTCAGCCAGAGTCAGGCTCCCACAACAACTGCTGCTGCCCCGTTCAGAGCATGCAGCTATTCATACCAGGCAAAGAAATGCAACTGCTTTGATAACAAGGACGTCATTGTTAAAGAATCTTATTTAGCAAATAATTATAATACCAACATCATAATTAAGAGAGTAATTCAAAGACTCTTTTGAATTTTACAAACCCAGGGGATATGAGCATATGAGAGCTGATTCTGGGACGAGATAAGCAACATGTAAGTATGCTGTGATTTTTCACGTTTTTGTCAATTGGATACTTTGGAAGGGCAGTACCATTTTCTTTAAAGAGAACAACAGATCATTTTTCTCCCTATGATAAATGCATCATTTAGAATTGTTCAAGTAAAATGCGATTTTTTACAAATAAGCTATTTATGCAAACACAGTGCAAATTAAATGTAGCCTTCCGGCAACAACTGGATAAATTCCAATTCCAAACCACAGAGACAAAACAGTCTGTTGCTAATGTCTCAGTAACAGTGAAACTGTATTAGGGTTTTTCATGTTTTTATAATGTCACCACCCCGCACATGCAAACCTGAGAAGTTCTATTTGCCCTTTAATTAAACTACTCCCCTGATTAAAAAGAAAAAAGTTATGGATTCTCTAGGGACTAAATCCTATCTCAGTGCCAAACACATGAAACTTCCAAAGGAAAAATTCATGCTGCATGTTTGCTTGACATTCAGGCATCATTACACATCAAGACCACGCTTTGGAAGGGACATTACTCTGCACAATGGCAACATTAAAAGAGTGCAACAGTCGCCCTCCCTAAAGCCATTGCATAGGATCAGCTTGAGCTACTTAGTTTCCTCGAACCCTGTCACCTCATGGGGAATTACAACTGTGTGCCTTTTCTCTGGACTTTCCTACTCCCAAAGGAAGTAAAACATCAATTCTGACCTCAGGGCGGGTAAGGAAATGAGGATGCTTGACAAAACCAGCAACATTTCCCACCCCCAATCTGGGCAAAATGCTGTCTGTATCCTTACCTCTCCCTCTCCTCTTATCATAACATGGTATTTATTTTATTTTTAAAGCAAGTAGATAGACGAGGATTTGCAGGTAAAATATATAAAACTAGTCCACCTAGATCCAGAAGTCTCTCCCTCCTCTTATGGGAGTTGATCTGAAATCATATGGATGTGATGCAGGATTAAGAGTCAGCATTCTTTGAATAAACACAGTCTGGCAGGGAAAAATGAACCACACACAACTACAGAACCACAACAGCAGTGCAGCAGCAGGCTTCACCGATTCCTGCATAAGGTAGCACAAGGAAGCAAACAAGGCCTCCACAGTGTTACATAGCAAACTTCAGATCACCTAAAGAAGATCCAGACATGCCAATATGGGAGAAATATAATCACGACCATTACTGTAGCCCACGTAAAGACCTTATTATGAATGAAATTTGAAGACATTTGGGTCTGAATCCAAACCTGAAGCATGGCTTCCTTTGGAACTTTCCAAAATATTTCTTAACTTTCTATATTCCTTTCCAAACTCAACACCACACTGATGCCTTCATCAGCACTCTGATGACCTCAAGGGTACTTAAAGAGGGAAAACAATGATGATCTATTTCTTCCTTTCCTCATAGATTGTAGGGGAATATTTTTTTTTTCCATCTGTGGGCATGCATGTGGATATATATAGTCCACAATGATGGGAAATGAATTCAAGGAGAGCTTTGCAATTTCCAGATGCAGCACGGGCTGCAATCTCGCCCACCCCAGGGACAGGTTCCTGGGACAATCCCCTGTCTCCTGCTTCCCTCAACGACTCCATCATTTTTCTAGAGAGGTGAGGCATCAGAGCAAACACCCAGCATGAGGGGAGAAACAGGATGTTGGAGCAAATCCCATAGAAGATTAAAAAACCCTGGACTTGACTTACTAAGAGATAAAGAGCTGTAGAGCGCAGAACACTCAACTAACGTGCTCTGAGCAACCTCTGCTGGCCAGCAGATAGGATCCCATGCCTCCTCCTAAATGGAGTTGTACAGAGCCTGTGATGCCATTCCCGTATATGAGAGTGCAGATCCTCAGCTGGTTTCAATGAACATTACTTGACCAGCTTGAACAACATGAGGAGAGCCTATAAAAGGTGGGCCTGTCCCAGTGAGCTGGAAGAATGAGAGGGATTTCCACTGTCTGTCACCAAAGACCCTCAGAGCAGAGAGGCTCCTGTTGAAACTAGTGTTAAGCCTTCATGATTTGTGAAAGTAAATAGCCAGAATACAAGAGGTACCAACTCCTGTCCATATTGGATTGGCATGCGAAGAAACAGATTAATACAGGCAGGTAGACATATAAAGGTAATATGGAGAAAATCAACAAAAGAGCATAAGTAATTTCCTCTGAAAAAAGTGGAAAATGTTAGAGGCCAAGGAGGATAGTGGAAAACAAGGCTGGGACATGGCATGCACCTAACGGAACGGTTGAAGAACCTTGCTAACAGCACGTATGGGGTGTTACATGGAGAAAAACTAATTTCAGGAGCCAGTCTTTATTGTAATGAGAAAGGTACCAAGGGCAAAGGAAACAGCGGCCAAACATGTTGCTTTTGAACTTTAAACCTAAACGGAGCGAGTGGTAGCCCTGCAAAAAGGTGTAGAAAGCTAAGAGTCATAGGAGGAAAGCAAAGATGCGAGGAATGTGCTGAATGTCATCAAACAAAGTCATAAGAAAAGTCTGGTGAATACCACTTGTAAGGTAGTACCCAAAGGATTAGCATGCAGTAACTTAGGGAGGACAAGGATTAATATCTTGGAGCTGACTGATTGTATTAGTCATTATCCCAGGGCCTTCAAAACAAGGGTGAATGAACTGTAAGTCTGCCTTGTGGGATCTGCTTGCTAAGCAGATCAAAGGAAAGTATTAACCGTTTTAAGCAGGATCAGGCCTGTTGAACACTGAAATGCTAAGTCTCCAAAGGAAAACACAGATGCTTGAGACACTTGTGTTGATGATTTAGTAGGAGACATCTGTCCCCCTGAGTCAGTCTGAAATAATGTCACAGAAGGGTGCTAGGAGCGCGATGTGCTCCCACCGCAGGAATGCAGCACTGCTGTTCTTGCTGGCAGTGACGATACAAGCCAAAGTGCCTTTTCACTGAGGTACTGGCAGTGCTGTGAAAGTGGAGAAATCGGGGAGCACATTAAGCTTTCCCCTTTTTTCCAGTCTGTGTAATACACCCTTGATTTATGCTTCTGATGAATTTCAAAAGGGAAGTCCTTACAAAGGCAGAATACATTAAACTCGTTACATTTATCGTGGGTCATCCAGGAAGATGACACAGCTGCTGAGATGAGAAGTCGTTAAAATCAGAGAAATGCATGGGTATGGTGTGAAGCAAAGCTGGGTTAGCCAGGACGTTACAATGCCAATTAGTGTTCCCTAGGTTTACAGTCTCTAGGTGAGATCCTGCAGAGACATGCAATCAGCCCACGCTGGAGGGAAATGATAATGAAAACACAAAGGGCTAAAGATGAGTATGTAGATGATGATATACGACTAAACGAGATGCTGACTCATAAGTCCTCTTAAACAGCTTGAAACTGAAGGAAGGAAATGAGGATCAACTGGCTATTTCCTGTGCACAATGGTTTTGTGGGGAGGATGCGAGAAAGTGATATTTCTCAACAATGCTGGGATAGGAAAAAGTCAGGATGGTAACTCAGTTGGGTTCAGGCCAAAGAGGTTCTTCCAACAGAAATTTTAAGTGCACAAGTATCTGCCAAAGAAGGGAAAGGGTGAAGTCTTTTATCACATGAAAATACGAAGTCAATGTACAGGATCAACTGCAAGCAATCTGCAAGACAGCATTTAAGCAACTGCAGAGAAAACGGAGATGGCCAATGACAAATGGTTCAAAAGGAAGCACGGAAACAAAAAGACCAGTGAAATGTAAACCAGGAATGCAGTCAGAGAGATGAGAACAAAGGAGGAGGTCTGCACAAAACATTAGGACTTCTTATGTTTCAGGATTTACATTTTTGAGCACACTCTACATCTACAGCATCCCCCAAACTGTGTATGTTCTTTGGCTCCAGCTCATTGAACATTAGAGCTGAAAATGACACGTGTTAACTTGGCAAACTTTTTTTTTTTTAATTTCCAAACAAAAAAAAGTGAAGAAGTGTCTCCTCTTCATTGTTGCTTTTGTCTTTTTCTCAGTTTTTGTCAAAAAATTCTTAAAAACTTGCGTTTCATTTAATTTCAGTGAGGATTAAAGCTAATATTTTATATAATTTCATATAATATTTAATAAACATTAAAATCAAACAACTAGAACTAGACAATTTTTCAAACATCTCAAGGGAATCCAGATCATATTCCAAATCATACTTTTTTAGAGATATAAAATAGTTACACCCTTAAAGTAAAAAATAGTCTGGTATTTGAGAGGTTCAGAAGTTCTCCAGGGTCACATAGCCTTCCTTCTTTGGCTGTCTCTCCACCCATGTGGAGATGCTATGTTGAAACTGCATATTTTCGCACTGTCTCAACAGAAATACAACATTGCATCTATACTCCAGTTTATGTGTAATATCAAGGAAAAACATAACTTCTTGTTCACCTTAGATGACTTATAAGTTTAGGGGTTTTTAAGCAAGATCCTGCAGGGTATTGTATATTTCAGTCTTGGCTCCATTATGGATTTATGCTTAAAAGTATATAATTAAGCACACAATTAAGAATAATCATATAAGAAGTCCATGAGACTATTTGCATGAGTGAAGTTAGGCATGAATGGATCATTTGGTTGTTCTTGGGTCCTAACACCTACAGTGGTGAGTGCTCATCAAACTCTTTGCTTTCCACATTTCACATAAAAGTAACCAAGAAAATAAATAAAAGAAGTTATTCTTGTATTTATGATTTGTCTGTCCCCTGCTACAGTATTTAAGTACCACTGTGCCATGCAACATGCAAACCCAGATTTGGTGCAGGCTGGAAAAAAAATGATGGTTGGGTCTAGTTTCTCTAAGGTAATCTGAACCTCATTGGAATCTGTGAATCTGAACCTGCATCACTCTTCTGCGATGCAAAATTCTGTATGCGAAAAGCCTACATTGTACAGACATGGAAAACTGAAAAAACATTGTCTGAAGATCTCAAAGTTGGTTGCCTAATGAGGCGTATGAGTTTACAAGGAGGTACCTCACCATGCCTCCTACTAATTCTGGTAAGATTTGCAGGGAACAGAACAATTTTGAATTAGTGGTTCAATTAGGGGTTTTCAGCCACTGACGTGTAATATCTGAGATATCTGCAGTTTAAATATGGATTCAGACACTAAACTTTACTAAGTTAAGTGGCAAGAATATTGTCTACCATTTTTCCATATCTGTCCCGCAGTTAGAAATGGGGACAATTAGACAAACACAGTATCTTTGTTTCCAGTAGTCTGTCTCTCCTATTATTCATTCCCTTCCTCCTATCATCATCACCTCTTCTTGGAATTACAATATATTGCTGAAGATAAACAACAAAAACCTATTATGAATCTTTATAAAGGAATAAAGAAACAATGATGACCTAAGAAGGAAAAGATTTTCATGAGCTGTCTCCGGTATTTTGAAAAGTAAGTAAGAATAATAGAGAAAATATGATGTAAGTGAGAATAATAGAGAAAATACGATGTTTAAAGAATATAGCTGTTCCTCTCTCTCATTTTTCTGTGGTATTTTTCTCTCAACTTTATTTAAACAACTGGCTGACCTGGTTATTCATACAATAACCATCACCGAAAAGCACAGTATGGTGTATGCAATGACAACTGATGGTCTACTGAGAACAACATCTTCTGAAATGCAGAAAAACGCATGGCCTTGTCATCTTCCATCGCTCAGATTTAATTGTAAAGTTTCTTTTATAAGTTCTTTTAGACTTCATTGTGGTCTTCACTATTATGTACCTTATTTTCTAGGCTGTGATCAGCTCATCCAATTAAACCTTATAAAAGCTATTCAAAGTGATCAAAATTTGGCTTATTTCCTATTCAAAATGATAAGGTTACAGGAGTTGCTCCCCCCCAAAAGAAAAAAAAATTATATGGTAATTACTCAGAAGACAGCATAAACAAAAAAGTGGCTGTACACACATTTTGTTCCACCTTTCTGCTATGTTCCTCCATAAGACAAAACAACATTAATGGACAGGTTTTCTAACAACTTAAACCCCAAAACTCCAAATGATGGGAACTACAGGTCTCTGCCAAGAACCACCACTAACTACTGCCCTAGACAACTTTAGGAAAGAGCTTGTGCAGTATATTATCTGCCTATGTCAGGATGCTAGGGGACTGCACCCAGTAGCCTGCTTTTGTGCTCAGCTCTTATGGAAAGCCATAAACTACTTCGTTATGTGCTTCAATGGGCCTGACTTCTTTTAAGAAAATAGGTTGTAGAGCAGAAACAATTTAGAGAACACCCACCAAGGGTAATCTGGGTAAGACAAATCAATCCAGAACCGTAGTGGCAACCCTATTCCTTGGCGAGTGTTCTCTTACCAATTATTTCTTGATATACTAAAGCGTTCTTAGGAAAGTTTCATTAATCAGAATTCCCTTGACCACAGAGAAATAGGTGAATAAATTTGATTACGTTCACTTTAAACTGTATACAGCAGTAATCTTCCAAAGGTGCTCTTTGGATTTTCTCAGGAGAAAAATCTCCTGGATTTAAAAAAAAAAATAATCCAGGCCCACAAAGATTTCCAATCATAGCTTTCGGTGGTCTGAGAGTTATCAAGTTTTGGTTCCCATTTCAGTCCTTACAAAACTACTTTTCCTGTCCTTGGCCCACCATATACAACAGAATTCACAACACCTATTTACCTTACAAGGATTCTGCAATAATTAACTCATGAACAGTTTCCAGCACACTGCAGGGAAAACCACTATATAAAAGTATCACATTTATACACTACATTAAGTTTGCTCTTAACCTCTTGTAAGGATCACAAAGACTCAGCACAGGAGTGAGGTTTTGTTAACCACAGTCTCCTAGATTTTCTCTTAGAACACCTAAAACTTTGAATTACAACATCAAACATAAAATCCCGTCTTATTATTAACTGAATTTATTACCTTCCACCCTTTCTTAAACACATACCTGTCATCTACACAATTACAAGAGAGATATGAACTCAGAAACGCCTTTGTGCAGCATATACCAGCTTACACTTGAATAGTATATAGAGTAATTAGAGTGGAATCCAGCTGAATAAGTCAGTCTTATTATCTTGTAATATCAGTTATGTCGTATTAGTGAGCTAAATATTAAGTACATATAATGCTATACACAAACAGTGAGATTCTGCAAGGTCCTGAGTGAATCCTGGTTTTGATACAATCAGATATCACCGCTATGATACTAGGGGCTAATTAACATCAGCCAACATTAGCTTATGGAAAATTATCTTGACATCACTATTGCAAAACAACACTGTAAGTTTTCATTGATAAGGAAATTTAAATATTAACTTCAATTTCAGATTTTTATAGATATAGATATTCAAATATTATATATTGTTCAAATGTCCTTACTGCAATATGTTTTATTACATATTGCAAAATCTACTTCTTAAAATTATCTACTCACATTTAAGGGATACAATGAAAAACCAATAATAAACAAACCATAATGTCAGCTCATTCATCAGAAATGTCAGTTCAAATATACCCCATTTGGAAACAATAGATGGATGCTACTGGCTTTACAAGCCTTACAGAGAAGGGAATAGAGCTAGAGTTGGATTTCAAGAGTTGATGTCATCATTGTTCACAAGCCAACACAGGGCTTTAAAACTGAAAAGCATCTACAGCACATAAAATGGTTTCCAACTTGTAAGGGGTCCAGGCCCCATGCCAGTGCATGATAATTTGCAATACAGCTCAGGATTTTTCAGAGGAGAAAATGGGGGAGGGGATATAACACATTCACGCAGAAAGGAATGTGCAGTTCCATATTTTTATGTGCTACAAAGGGAGATGTCTTTCTAAAATCTTGTTTCCTTGTATTGTACATGTCCTCTCTTCAAATGCTTAAACATTTCCCACATTGGGATCTTTACTTTTTAACATCTTTGTTCATCAAAAAGCCTTCTTTATAGTTACAGTGCTAGCACCACTCATAAATGACAGAGTGTCAAAAATTAAGAGAAAGCAAGCCTAATATGAGCCAATAGATATATTTTCTGGATATCAGAGGGAGATGCAGTGAAAAGAGTATGTACATTTGAATTTTCTCTTTGCTGATTTACTTTTCTTTTAGCAGATATGCATTAACATTCTTCGAACTGCTGAAATCAAAGGTTAAAACTTTGAAAAGAAGTAACCTTTAGAAGACAAAACCAGATGAGCAGTACATAGTTTCTTCTGCTCTTGCGTGAACATTCAATGACCTCATATTCCTCAGTGCCTCCCCTCCCCTAAATTCAGCAAAAGACAATGTTATCTGTTCAAACAAAAAAGATACACACAAATATTTGAAAAAGCTGTGTCTCAGCCTTTTCTAACTACGTGGCACGGTCTTCACTAGCCAATAAATAAAATACTGTAGCCAGAACATAACGTAGGTTTGTACTTGAGCATTATCCATTTGCCTGGTTCCTGAAACTGCGAACACATGTGTCTCATGATTTAGAGGTATGCATACAAAAGGAATCCTGCCTCTGCAGAAGCTCATGGAATGTGTTTTGCTACAGGCATTAAAAAGAGGGCTAGGATTTCATCCCTATAGTGTTACCCTCTTTTAGTGTCTCTAAGCCTTAAAAATGGATTTGAAAGATTCAAAGTGAAGAAAGAATGGGTTCTAACATATTGTTCTTTCAGGAATTTTCTGAGAGTAATTCACTTTCAAACAGGTGATTCTGTAGGAAATGACTTATAAAGCAAAACAAACTGGCAGTGGTCCTTTTTATATGTGTCTGAACATGGCCAAAGATGCCTAACCTTGTGAAAATAAATGTGTTGATAGAATCTGCAGACATTCTATGGTAGTTTTTGCCTACTCTGTCTTGGTGTTATCTTGGAAACTAGAAAATAATTCCTATTTTGGCCATGGAGCAATACTTACATTCTTTTTTTTTGGTCTTTGCTCCTCATCATTCATTTGCCTATTTTTGTTGGATAGAAATACATCTTTATTCTCCAAACAGCAGTGAAGCGCATATTCTCTATTTCCAAACATCAAGACCTCCTATTCTCTGATGTAACTGTTAGTAAGGAAAATCCTGTGCATGGTAGGTTACAGCATCTACGTGTGTGTTGTAGAGGTTCATTTTTTCCCTTCAGTGTCCTCAAAAGTTTATCTTCTTGCTTGCAACTTGCATCAATTCTGATTGAGAGAGATTATGACCCTGAGATATACTCAGCAGTGCTATACTACTCAACATGCTGTTCACAAATAAACTGATGACACAGCCATAGTTAGTCTCAGGAATAATCTCCAGGTTGACTAGCTAGAAAACGTAGCTCTTATTCCCATCCGCACAGAGAGGAGATGCAAAGATGGTTTATGTTGCAGATAATAGGTGTATGACAAATATTCCATACTATAGGATCTTTCAGCAGATTGCTGCAGAAGAGAGACTGAGGAACTCTTTTTTTTTTTTTTTTTTTTAAATAATCCTGAAGGATTTGGGCAAAAGGAATTCAAAACTGAAGAGATACTCTGATCTGAGTAACTCAAGAGGGAATACTAAATTCTTACGAAGACATGAAAATATTCCAGATTTCTATTCACATTGACTGCGTTACGCTAATATCCCTTTAACCCTCTTAAACAAGTTTCCATGATCAGTCATTTTCTCTAGTTACCGAAATTCCCAGAAGCATCATTATTTCTCTATTTCTAAAAATCAAACAGAAAACCCAATCTGACAATGAAGGTGGATTAAGGAGAATTCTGTGAAAGCATATGTTAAAGGGAGTTCACTGAAGGTTAGGTAGTGTAAGAAAGCCAAGTGGAAAAAAAAAATCTAGCGGATGATCATATCGGCTCTGACATACATTGACTGAGCTTTCAGTTCTGCTCATCTCAGGAACTGAATAAATGGCTAGTAATTTTGATGGTATCCAATAAGGCAAAGGCGTAAGTTGTACAACATTGCTGAAAGACATAAATTTATGTTTCATTTTTCTGAAGGAACACTGAATTCTAAAAAGAAATAATAATTTGATTATTTCAGAAGCTATTAATAAATAATCTCATGTCATATAGCTTTCTGCCGGAGTTCTAACAGAAGAATAAAGTAAGGCATAGCAAAAGGACCAGTAGCAGCAATACCTAGTTGGCTTTTCTGATTCACTGGTGTAATTCAAGAAATTTATGATTCCACAGACCCCTTTGGGATGTGAACTGAGGGATTGTTTGATGATTTTACAAATAATAGTTTAGAGTCCTTCCTAATATCTATTACATTTTTATAAATTTCATTTAAATCTGCCTGTCTGGAAAAGTGAAAGCTTTTAGGAAAATTCTCATGGAGGAATTTTAGGTTCTAAATGGTAATAATTGTTAGGACAGTATTTGCTGAATTTCAGAACTCAAAGGTGTGAAGTTTAAAGGCATGTGGCCACTCGTTGGTAGGACACAGAGCTAATTCAGTATCAGATTATATGATTTATAAATGAATGGTTTAAACTCTACAGAAATTGTTTTTTCATTAAAAAGATAGACCCTTCTTTAGGAAAGGTTTGACTGACAAGGGGAGATAGAGCTCCCCAGCAGTTTTGCTTATGTTGAAGACTACAAAGATAACTTCTGTGTAGAAGGAAAACTGAAATTGTTCTACCAAGAGGAATGAGAGAAAGGCAGACAGTTGAATAATATGGAGAAAAAAAACATGTGAAGAACATCCAGAAAAGTATGTTTCTAAATTAGCTTAATATTATTATTAGCTAGATATTATTATTTTTTCTTGCCTGAAAAGCAAATGAAAATGAAAAAAAAATGTTTGTGTGGCCTAAGAGTACAAAAAAACCACAGATGTCTTTAAAAGCGTTTTGTAGACAATGCTAATTTGGAAAGACACTCTCCCATCATGAACCCTTTCAATCTAGTTAGTAGAGCCTGCATGTCCTGTTTACACGAAATACTTAATGGAAACTTGGAACAAAACTATTCTGAAAGTGGGCAACTCTCTCTTTATGCCTTAGTAAATACTAGACAAATAACAGTAACGTATGGTCTAGAATGAATCCTTACTAGATAGCATTTAAAATGGGGGGAGGAGGGGGAAACAAAACAGTACTTACCCTTTGAAAACCTTCTTCTGAGGATCTACAATAGATACCAGCTTATTAAAGTCTGCAACACCAGCTACAGTATTTATTGTGCGAGGGCTGAGCAAGGTGTGTTAACAACGCAGTCCAAGTAACAGGTAAAACAGTTTACAAACTCCTGTTACTTTGTCAAATGTATATCCCAAGCAAGCAAACAAACCAACCCTACCAAACGTTAACCTTCACAAGGTGAACGAGCTGCTTTTCAGACGAGCTCTCAAACTCCGGACCACACATTAATAGATGGGATACGTCTGATTTTGGCTGCAGGGATGACAAAGGCAAGTAGCTCTCAGCCACTTTGAACATCCTCAGCTCCCTGAAGCAGGGGCCATAAAAGCCATGTTACGGCTCAGATAAGTTAAGGTGGCTACAAAGCTCTCCTAAATTGCCCCACACCGGGCAGTTTGAAGGAGGCTACAAGCAGTGGCAGAACACAGCTCCAGCCATACACCCTTCACCTGCCAGGTGTCACCTATAGAGCTGCATATGTTTAAATCTGTAGGCAAATCTCCAAGTAGCAATTTTTGCTAGCTCTCAAGCTACTTGATTCATGTTGGTGCAGGGTAGATCATCAAGACAAACAAGGATGACAGTTGAATAATATGGAGAAAAAAAACATGTGAAGAACATCCAGAAAAGTATGTTTCTAAATTAGCTTAATATTATTATTAGCTAGATATTATTATTTTTTCTTGCCTGAAAAGCAAATGAAAATGAAAAAAAAATGTTTGTGTGGCCTAAGAGTACAAAAAAACCACAGATGTCTTTAAAAGCGTTTTGTAGACAATGCTAATTTGGAAAGACACTCTCCCATCATGAACCCTTTCAATCTAGTTAGTAGAGCCTGCATGTCCTGTTTACACGAAATACTTAATGGAAACTTGGAACAAAACTATTCTGAAAGTGGGCAACTCTCTCTTTATGCCTTAGTAAATACTAGACAAATAACAGTAACGTATGGTCTAGAATGAATCCTTACTAGATAGCATTTAAAATGGGGGGAGGAGGGGGAAACAAAACAGTACTTACCCTTTGAAAACCTTCTTCTGAGGATCTACAATAGATACCAGCTTATTAAAGTCTGCAACACCAGCTACAGTATTTATTGTGCGAGGGCTGAGCAAGGTGTGTTAACAACGCAGTCCAAGTAACAGGTAAAACAGTTTACAAACTCCTGTTACTTTGTCAAATGTATATCCCAAGCAAGCAAACAAACCAACCCTACCAAACGTTAACCTTCACAAGGTGAACGAGCTGCTTTTCAGACGAGCTCTCAAACTCCGGACCACACATTAATAGATGGGATACGTCTGATTTTGGCTGCAGGGATGACAAAGGCAAGTAGCTCTCAGCCACTTTGAACATCCTCAGCTCCCTGAAGCAGGGGCCATAAAAGCCATGTTACGGCTCAGATAAGTTAAGGTGGCTACAAAGCTCTCCTAAATTGCCCCACACCGGGCAGTTTGAAGGAGGCTACAAGCAGTGGCAGAACACAGCTCCAGCCATACACCCTTCACCTGCCAGGTGTCACCTATAGAGCTGCATATGTTTAAATCTGTAGGCAAATCTCCAAGTAGCAATTTTTGCTAGCTCTCAAGCTACTTGATTCATGTTGGTGCAGGGTAGATCATCAAGACAAACAAGGATCCCTGGCCCACAGCACAGCAGCTCTTCCAGCATGGGCCCTGTGATGGCATCTCCTCAATTGTGCTTGCATGTATTGCTTACATCAAATGTTGCAAAAGCTTATATGGGAAAATACTATATGGCAATATATGGCATTACGGGAAAATACTATATGGCAATATATGGCATAGATTTAGCTTCATTTAATTCACGTGCAAGAAGAAGAAAAGTCAGTCACATGTGAAGAGCCAGGTGTCTCTCTCTCTCTCTAGACTGCCGTGAACCATCCATGGGCCATAGCTAAGAACATCTGACAGACCATACCTAGCCTTCACATATGCCTTATGAATTATCCGGTATTTCCCGAGTGTTTTTAGTATTTGCCTTCTTGGCTAAAAGGAAGAATAAAGTAGTATTTAAAAAGTGCAATCACAACGTATTATAGCACTTGAGAAATTCTTCTAAGTATCTGCTCTTTTTGAGTAAGACAAAGTGCATCTCTTCCATAGTCAAAACTGATGGCAGCACAAGGACGGGAAAACCAGTAACTCTGTAAACTTAAAAATCTTTATGGTGGTATGGAATAGTGGGATCAGGGAGGGCAACTCTTCCTTTGGGCAGCATAATTTGCAAAGACTATTTTCTTTGCTAGAAGGGGGTTTTCCACTTCTTTATCATGGGAAATGAAATAGCAATGAAAATAAACTGATAAAGACCTGCAGAAAATGCTATGCAAATTGCTACAAGTACAGCCACAGCCTACCACCTCAAAGTGCGGCATTCCTAATGCCTGAATCTGCTATTTCACAACATCCTGTATTAAGAGCAAAACACATTTCCAAATTGTATCTCTCCATTTTGTGTGTATTCTTTCTGGACCAGGCTTAACTCATTAGAACTAAGAAAATGCCCAGAGGCAATTTAGATTTCCTCTGTCTATTGGAAAAATAGAAGCCTCACAAGAAACCTTTTATTAGTGTGCTATTGGGAAAAAAAAGCTAGGAGGCAGAAATGGGATAAAATCCTTCTAGACCTCCTTACAGTTGAAAATTGGCCAATTCAAAGAATAATTTCTAAAGCAACAGACCATGCTTCATCTCTTTTCCAATTACTATTTTCTGGTTAATAAACATGACCTCCCTAGCAAGTACTACAGCTTTCTTAAGGCACTGCAGTTTCAAAAAAATGGAATTTTAGTAAACTTACTGGCAAAAGAAATACATTTCAGTATTAAAGTATAAAATGTTTGCCAACTATGTTTCAGGCTATCGTTCCTTTTCTTGATTTTCTTACGTTAACTGGGGTGGTTCAGAAAAGCACACAAAAATGCTTGCTGTGAAGTACACATTTTGCTGGAAGGAAGAAGTCAGCTATTGATATAGTTGAATTCAGTGGCACAGAGCTGATGTAAAATCTAAAGCACTAATGTTGTATTTCTATAAACTGCAAACAAAAGCTTGGAACTCTGAAAATAAGTAGCTTTAACAGTCTGGCTTCTAAAACAAGGGTCACCAAAATGGTATTAACTATCAGTTATTAGTCTGATGCCATGGGGAATAAAAGAAATAATGTGGACTATTACCAGCCTTTACTTTGAATTTTCAGTGGCTGTTTTGTTTCTGATGAGAGGTCTTACACTAATATACCTTAATTTACTTGCTAAATAAAGCATGTAGATCCCATCATACTATTTATGCTTCAGCTGTAACTGCTTGCCTTATCCAGGACCAAACAAGACAGTCCCAATCTGCCAAAAAATATTCAGATCTTAGAGAAGAAAAAACCAAATGCTCACTACTTACTAAAGCGGAGACTAGGTAGTAACAACAATGTACATGAACTCAAACAGAGACATGTTTTGGTTCTCAAATATTGTCAAGCAGTCAAACTCTGCTAGCCTAACTCATGTTGAGCAGTGATTAATCCCACAGTAAATCTCTCTGAATTTCTAGCATTGAAAACACACAAACAAAAACAAAGTCAGAGTGCTCACAAGAAACCATCCAACTACTTTTAAGTAGGTGGAGGCGCAGCTGGCGGTGTCAGATGTTTAGGGGATTTCTTCTGTATATTTTGTCTTCACAGTTTTATATCTGTATTTTCATCATTCATTGTTACCTTCATACTCCTCCCTGTATTTTCTTTAACTGGTGATTCTTAGGGCCATGTCTTACCCCGATGATATGAAGACAGGCAAAGTAAAAATGTCCCATCCATCTGGTGGCTGTCCATTCCCACAGACCGCTGCAATAAGGGGAGAGGCTTGCCACAGAAAGTAGCTCATTGGCACCCGGCGTGTGAAAGCGACCCTAATTTTCAAAGTGAATTGCTATTTTCTCTAAGGATTCACCTTTGCTGGTAATCGATGCCCACATGCCAGCTTTCACACTGAGAATATTCAATATCCAATTTTCAATGCTTTGCAACACTCAGTTACCAGTCTGATGGTACCTGGCGTACCATAGGACCATAGGCATCTGGGGAGGGAGATGCCCTTAAAAATTTCATGCCCGGTGCTGAATGTACATGGGGGTCACATATAGCAGTTATACAGGAAGGAGTGATCTCAGCTAATTCTGCCTGGCAAGCTCTAGCAGACGTGTTTGTGAGGACGGCCCCTGATTTGTAAAATTTTCAAAAGATGAAGCAGATACAGAACACACTGCTAATAATATTGCTGAAATACTTCAGATCTTTAGCACAGCTGAATTATTCTGCACTGTGTCCCTCAAATGGTCTGAAACCTTCCATGTTTATACAAAACCAGATACCCCTGCAGGCAAAGAGTGCTCCACATTTCAAAGCAAAGTCAAATACCAAAAAATTATTCATTTGGAACCACAGTGAAAGTTCAGGCATGTTACTGAGCAGATTTCACTGAAGACTCTAATGATCTAATCAGGATGACTTAATTGCATTTGGCTTTGAAACCAAAGCACTGCGCCCAAAAAGGAGAGGGTTGTTCTGCAGTACAGTAGCAGCTCCCAGCCGTAAGAGGAACTGTGTCAAAAAGGATCCACACAGCTCACAGGTAACTCCACGCAGAGACTCAGTTGCCATAACAAGATCATCTGGAATTGCAAGCACAAACAACGTGCCTATTTTTGGAAGTACGCTTGATCTATCACACATGTGGGATCTGAACACCTTCTGAGAGAGAGAAAATGATAAGGTTACAAACATTTGCACAACAATTTGTTTAAAAGCTCAGAAAACTCATGAATAATAATCTGGGCTAACCTTTCAGTAATCACTTTCTTCCTGCTCTATAAAAATATATTATTTGAAAACCATCATCACTGCTATCTATTTTTCCATGCTCCCTCTTCTCCAATATATATCTGACAATTACATTGCAACTGCACTCTGAAGTAAGACCTGAAGACAACTTTTGAATATTCTTTTTGTAAATCTGTACAGAAAAATGAAATATAAAAGTCCTACGGCCCAAACAGCCCCTTCTATTGATTAAGGTGGAGAGTAACGCTGCTTTTATTTTAATTCAAAGGGTTCAACAGTTCTTTTTTCATAAGACTATTTCTCCAGTCTGCTACCCTATTATTGGAAAGTTTTCATCTCCAAGTATGACAGAAAAGCAGAAAAGCTAGTATCCCACAAACTGTTATTATAAATTTTCTAATTATTTAAACAGGTGAAAATTAGAAATGCTCACATTCCTCCTGAAAATTAAAACAGACAAACCAAGATTAAGGTAAGAGGAACCCACTAGTCTGAACTCAGGCAATGGGGCTAATCCAAATTCATTTCTGTTAGAATAAAGGACAACTTAAAAAAAAAAAAAAATCACCTTGATTTAAAAAAAAAGAAAAAGAAAGAAATCAGTGCTAGAGAACTCCTCACACCCCTTAGCTAGCTATTCCAATGGATAGTTTTCCCCATGTAAAAACACAGACTCCAAACAGCATGCATCTCCTCGACTTCCAGCTGTTTGGATCTTGACTAAAGTTGCGAACTCCTGCTTACTCTGCAGACTATTCACTAGAAGGCTTTTCTGGGTCTTCACTGTTTTTCAACACTCTTTGAATTAGGGAAAGCAGAACTAGAAAAAATCTTTCAGGAGTAATTCCTTCAATTCCAGTCGGGTAAGTAGTGTAGTATTCCTAGCATTACTCAAGAGTCCCCTGCTCCTACAAACCCCAAGGCTATGCAGGCTCTCCCCCTCCGAGTCATATCAGGAGGTCACAACTGGTTGAATATCTAATGACAGCTCTCAATTTCTTCTGAAGTCAGTGCTTCGCAGGCCCGAGTCCTCAGCATCTTGCATGGCCCATGTTCTTTGCTCCTGGATGTACGTCTTGACATCTGGCTGCACTGAAAATTGCATTATCGCTTTGAGCTGAGTTAATCAGTTAATGCAGATCATTTTGTACTAAGAACCTTCTCATTGTTGACTATTTCCCCATCTTGTACCATCTGCAAACTTTCCCCACTAGCTGATTTTACTGTTTTCTTCCAGCTGAAACCCCAGTAAATATCACAGGCTATCATGAGCAAAACTTCCCATAATTACTGGACACATTGAAAATTACTGTGACCAGCCTAGAAAACTAAGTGGAATTGATCACATCTCCTCCATTCTGTGCAAATTTTCTGGAATATGGGATGTTTCATTTAATATTGGAACAGTCCTTTTATTCTCAGTGTTCAGATAGTAAAATTATGTAAAAAATTGTTATGCCTCTATCATTAAAAAAAACCAAAACACAAAGGCTGTAGGAAGAAAACTCCCTAATCTGAAGAGCAGTCTGTATAAGTAAACCCCTTAGACCAGATACCATGAGTACAAGACGAACTTAGAGAAGGGGGCATAATTCTGTCCCTTAAAAATAGAAGAAAAGAAAAAAAAAATTAAAACACCTTAAGTCTGGGCATACTGCTGTAATAAAATAAAATAAAAAACCCCAACAAATCAACCAACCAACCAAAAAAAAAAGGAGAAAGATAAATAGTAGAATATTTGCTCTAAAGAATAATGTTCTTTGGCTGATAAAGCAGGTTATTTTTCAAAAATGCAAAACATGACACATTTTCTAATCCCAATTCCAATCTCAAACTGTGTAGGGTGATCAATCCACGTTTCCTGGACCTGATCTGCAAACAATATGGTAAGACTTGAAAGTTTGTTTCACTGCAAAGAAACTGGAAATGCCCAAACTGAAAGAACAGATAACAGAGGAGAAAATATTTGGAGGTAAAACGTACACCGCTACTGTAGGTGTCTAGTGAGAATAAAATTATCAGTATTTACTCCTGTAGTAACCATGCCCTACGTGCCCCCTGTTAGGACATACCTCTACCAAAAATGCAATTCTTTTTTTTCCCATTTCTAGAGGGACTAATTAATTAACCAGGTTCATCACAATAATCCTCTACCACATCACCAAAGATGCACAATTCACTTTACTAGACTAGGGAAAGATCTCCGAGTATCTGTTGTTGTAAAGAAAGTGTGTAAGTGCATGTGCATACACACTCAGATAATAGATCCAGTACCTGCTTGTTGGCCCATTAAAGACAGAGGTTTTACTGGCAGAATACAAAAACACTGACAAAACATAAACATATAAACCCTCAGTCCTAAAGCTGGAACAGCTGCTTTTGACTCCCTAAATGCCAAATGCTTTGAATTCACATGCATGCGGAGCATGGTGACAGACGTGAGACCTTTCTGTGGGAATTTTATACGTAGACATGGTCCACACAGATCTACCTGTTCAGCATATTGGTATATTTACACATAGAACTCTGTACTAATCACTGTACATAATGATGCGTGATTGCATTAATATCTACCCTCCATTTTTTTATAGTTTTCACTTGTGTATCGTCTCTAACTTTAATTTGACAGGCACTCACTTTGAGCTTTATACCTTAGTTTCTTTGCCACAACTATCAACAAGAAACCTTTGAAAAATGTCTCCCTGCTGAACTAGGAAAATAAAATATTAACAGACAAAGTTTCTTGACCAAAGAAAGTTTAGCCTGTTGACAGATATTCAGTCTGTCTGCTGTTGAACTGAGCCACAGAAGAAGATGGATCATTAAGCATAAATCCATATCTGAGTTTATAATGATCTCTTTTCTATCTCAATGCAGAGCAGGTCAAGTACTATCTGTTTTAACCCATTCCAGAAAAAATAATGAACGGGGAAGATAAAAGAACTGCTGAAAGTTTCTGAATAGAACTTTCTGCTTCAGATCAACATTTGAAAATCATTCCCAGCTGTTAAATCTGAATTCTTAATTGTACATAAGAGGTTGAGGAGAAAATAATCAGCAGATGCAGCTACAGTTTGTTATATCTGTGATTATCTATTCTATATATGATTTATGGTTTTCAACCATTTTTGGAGAGACAGGCACCAAATTTGTTCTTCCAATACTGCTATCTGTGCACAAGTGTTTAATTATAGGCTCCCTCACATTTTCTATGAAATAATTCTTGAGTGCAGAACGCTGTATTTCAATTCCTGGAGCTTATACTCTCAGAGAACAGGAAAAAAAAAAATCAGGGGTTTGTGGTGGCGATTCCAAGATGCTAAAAGCTCAGACCCACGCCCTGTGCTGTGCTGTCCCCTAACACCTGCTTTCCCCAGAAACTCAAATAAACCTAGCCATAAGGAAAAAAAAAGAGGAAAGAAAGAAATGCCTGGGGAAGAGAGGATGGGGAGGGGGGAGGCAAACACAGCAGTTTGGGTTATCTGTTCTTTTTTCCATCACCTCACATATTCCACCTCCATACCCCAGGTCTCAGACAAATCTATAAAATTATGCTCTACATGTGCTTCAACATGTTGGTTGAGGGAAGCGAGTTTACAAAGAATTCAAGCCTGAACACTTCTCCATTTGCAGCCTTTAATCATAATGTCTTCCAAGCACGTTAACCTGAATACTAGGAATAACATGATGCTTCCAGGTGTGCTGAAGTGCGCCGGGGTCTTCTCATGTCTGGTGGAGCCTGCGTGCAGACAGTGAGGGTGATGGTATGGACTTTCAGGCTCACAAATGTGTTAACAATTTATTGTATAGGTCTATCACACTTTCATGTCAGAGAGGCAAGAAAAATGGATATTTAACCCAGTAAATTGTGTTGCTCCGTAACACAGAAGCCATTACAATATGGATGAGATCTGGAATCTATTAAAAGACATAATGGAAAATAAAAGCTAAACACATAAATAACTCATCCACTTGGAATTTCTTTTAAAAATATTGAAAGGCATTAGACACAACCAAGATTAAGTGTCTGTAAAATATATTTTAAAAGACATACATTTTTTTCACCAGGGCATATGAGAACAAAGCAGCATCTAAAACCTCAACAAAGAAAAGCTTTATTACTTCTGCCTAGAAATTTTAGGCTCCAGCCTTAATTCACTTTGTTCCTCATGGCTGTGGTTGGAAACTATAGCAGTTTACTTGGCATGCAGTTTATCTATTCTGGCAAAATATTCATTGAAGGCTAAAGATGCCCAGAGACTGCAACACGGAACCTTTCAAACCCAAGGACTAAATGTTTCAAGGATGCACTGAGTATACATTGGACCGTGGGAGTTCCTCCTCAATGGCCAAATATCATGTATTATTCAAGACAAGGTCTCTTTAAAACAGATGGGTCAGTGGTATGGAAATGGTTCTGCACAGACTGAAAATTTTTGACCATTAACCATAAACATGCTATGAAAATTAGTTCCAGCATGCTGTATTTTATGTAGGATAACTTACATCTCATAAAATACTTAAAAATACTTCTCTTGTTAAATTATTCTAATGGTCACTTAGCTATCTTTTGGAAGCTATCAGAATGAGAAAGGTACATATACATAAATTATATATTAATGGTCACTTAGCTATCTTTTGGAAGCTATCAGAATGAGAAAGGTACATATACATAAATTATGTATTTATACTATGGCACTGATTCAAAATTAAACCTAGCAATGTGTTTTAGCTGAAATAGCTACATATGGAGAGCAGATGAAGCAAGCTGAAATTATTTTTTTAAGTTAAAATCCTAATTAAAAAAGCATATATTCAGTAGAAATACATCTTCTGTTAAATATACT
Organism: Aptenodytes forsteri; assembly: GCF_000699145.1. Taxonomy (NCBI): domain Eukaryota; kingdom Metazoa; phylum Chordata; class Aves; order Sphenisciformes; family Spheniscidae; genus Aptenodytes; species Aptenodytes forsteri. The sequence continues at coordinate 3,535,682 of NW_008794911.1, forward strand.
TTTGTTCTTCAGTGAACTGTGGAGTATTTCTCTGATCAAGTATACATTCTACGAGCACTACACTAAGGCAGAAATCTATAGGACTACTTAAATAACCACAATATATAAGCTCCCCCAAAGGCACTTTGTTTATAATAATTTATAGTTCTAACATTTCCAGACTACACAAAGGTGGTGGGTTAACATACCAGCATAGCTCTGGACTTCAGACATTTAAAATAAACACAGGGTAATGACACCGTAGTGTGGCAGTGACTACAAGCATGAAAGGGCCACACAGCAAGCGGCATTCCCCTCTGCAAATGCTCGGGCAATGTCTGAAGAGAAGATGCCTTAGAACTCTGTTAATTACACTTAAAAACTAAAAAAAATTAGGAACCTTATGATCACGGATATATGGCAGGAGGGCAGGGTAAACAAACACTCCCTAGCCAAAGTATGTATTACTATCTTCTTTAACAGCCTCTTGTAGAGGTGAATCACCAGCTCTGTAGACAGCAGAAGACAGAATCCCAACCTGGCACCCCACCCTGGGGGCTCCATCTAACGTCAGACCTGCCAAGCCAAGGGACTGACCACTGGGCCAGGACACGGGCTTGGTCAGGGCAGTAATTTAAGATTTTGGATGGGACCCTGGTTTCTAGACCTCTAGAGATTATTGCAGGTTCTGAAGAAAAAAAACCAGCTCCAAAATAATAATTTAAAAAGCCTCTTCCCTTCTCTTAGCAAATGGGACATTGGAAAATGTAGCCTGGAGGCTGCACAAGATTGCAAGGCTTGCCCTGGAGCAGCGGGGTGGCATGGGCAGTGAGGGGGCAGGCAGCTGGGATCAGGGAGGCTGTGTCAGATTCTCCCACACTTCCCTGAGCTGCAGAAAATCCTCAGCTCTGCCCTTTGGCACCAGCAGGCCATGCCATGTGGAGGGGGCAGGCAGCAGGGCACCCCCTTGCTCTGCCTTGCACTGGCAGAGCGGCAGTGGGGAAAGCAGAGAGGCTGAAACTGCAGCTCAGAGGAAGACCTCTCAGACCAGGATCCCTTCAGCCTCTCCAGGATCGGCACCAGCATCTTTCCAGCTCCAGCTGCCTGAACAGCTCCTGTCACCTCCTGCCTTTGCTTCCAGACAGGGCAGGCACAGAGGACCAATCCAGGCTGTAAGGTAAATCTGGCTGCCCACAGGGGACCGGGAAGGGGAGAAAGGGGCAATCCCCTTCCAGGCGAGACGAGGGCTTGCAGTCCGAAGTGGGCTCCAAGGAATCAGCTGTGGTCAGAGGAAAAAACGGTGTCCCGAGCAGAACAAGGAACATCCCAAGGAGTCCTTTGCTACAGCAATACTGGGTGATCGGGAAAGGTAAGAGCATCAAGTACACTCAAGCAAAAACTCTCTGCAGGTACAAAAGGCAGCAAAACACACACACTGCAAAGAGGACAACCTGCTCCCCAGCAGATGCACAGCATCTGGCCCAACAGAAGTACCCAAAGTTCCAAAAATAGTTATTCTTTTAGTGTAACTACTAGGTGAGCTTTTCATTCTAGTACAAAAGTTTCCATGATGCAGATCTCATGCTGAAACTTGACCTGAGCCGTGTATCTTTATAGCAAAAAGGAGCCGCAAGAGAGGACTGAGCAACTCCTATGAAACACTTAGTGTCTTGTGTTCTCCACCATAAAAATCAAAAGATGCTTTAGTAGACTTGACAGGACTTCTAAGAGTTGGAAAGCATCTATCTACCAGGGTCTGACAATTCCCAGTGAGGACATGGAGGTGTTGCAGGAGCTCAGGCGCTGGAGCACAGCAGGCTCTACTGATCAGGGGATGCTAGGTCGAAGGAGTGCCAGGAGTGAACCACAGGAGACAAAACAGTCGCTGGGAACAAACTCGTTAAGTGCACACTTGGAAGTCTTCATCTTCTGCTGCTTGATCTTATTTTTCAGAAAGGAAAAAAAATGATAGTTTCACAACCATAACTAACAGTTGCTTTATAAATAATGAGCTAAAAGGAGAATACATAACAAAAAACACTTAAACATTTGCCTTATAAGCTATTAGTGAGGAAACACAGGACTATGAAAACAGTAGGCCTGGACACCAGCAGTATTATCCTGCTCCACAGGCCAAGGAATGCAGATCTGTTGCATGATGCAATTCGTGCTGCCATGGTCCTTTTCATGCTCTGATAAGACCACTAACCTGCACAGGACTGTCCTAAAAACATGTATGACCCCCCCCACATAAGGAAGCACTTTCAGAATAACATCATGATGGAGTGACTTCAAATATAAAACATTTATTCTCCTAGGCAGCCCAAGAAGGATGAACTAATAGGTCGTGGACTCAGTAAAACTGGGTTCAGTACAGGTATATCAACATTCTGACTTGATAAATTCGTGCCTCAGTTTCCCCACTTCAAAATGAAACAGCACTTCCCCTATAGGGATATTGTAGGACTGCAATTCTTCATTGGCCATGACAACTGTCAAAAACCTTAAGGAAATAATAAATTACATTACTGATTATATGATTATTGATATGCCTTGCCATCAGTTAAAGAGTTTTGCTTAGTAACGTAAACAGCTTTAGCAATGTAAAGAGCTAATTAAAAAGCTAAATAAAGACTAAATGAGTTGAATTTTTTCCCACCTTCCCTAATTAAGTTCAGGAAATCTGGGAGACCTTTGCCAGTCCTGCCACTGACAAATTACAATCTTTAAGGTAATGGTTTAAAAAAACCGAAAAAAACAGAGCATGAACTCCCAATGTTATGCTGCAACCAATGAATACAACCTCTAGATATATGAGGGGAATTCAAAGTAACAGTAGGAAAGTGGCATTACTCCTCTATATGGCTCTAATAGGACCATAAAATAATGCAAGGTTAGTTCTGGTGTGTATATTTCAAAACTAATGCTGAAAAACTTCAGCGCATTCAGAAAAGAGCTATAAAATTCTGAATTATGGGAGATGCCAGAGAAGTTCTCCCTGCAGGCTTTATCCAAAAGAATATGAAATAGTTACTTGATCATGCAATATGGGTACCTATGAGAAATTTCTGATAGAAAAGTACACTTTAATTCAGAAGAAAAAAGTACGTGAGACAGGGAAAAAAACTATTCTAGCAATCAGTTTAGTCCTAAAATGTACAGATGTACATCTTTTAATATTAGATTATGTTTCTGGAGGTGAAACCCTGATTTTAGTTGATGGAAAGAGTCGGGACTTCAGCAGGACAAAAATCTGAGGCACAGGATTAGCTTTCATTTATATTATTAAAGAGAGCTTTAAGAACTGAAATTTGCTCATCATACTTTTCTTTGTTACTTATTACTAGGTCTGGTTGCCATGGTATTAAAAAAAAGAAAATTATAATGGAAAACGCACAGGAAATAGTGGCTTGCAACATTTTAACTAAGGTGTTTAGCAAGAGAAATAGAGGAAAGTCCAACAAATAATTTGTGTTTTTCAAGAACGTTATTTAATGCCATTTAAAGGTACTTGACTAACAGCTTTTAGTAATGTAAAAGCTGCATATTCCACTGAACATAGTCAAAGAGAAAACACATTGCAAATAAGGATGCTAGGTCAGCTGCCAGTTCGCCAGTATTTTGTTTTTGTCACAATTATGATTTGACAAAAAGATAATGTGCAGGACCATATTGACCTTCACAACTGGTATCGGGGCACCACCTTTCTGGCTGAGTTTGGTTTCAGTGAGAACTAGTGACACAGTAAAAAAGGATTCAACAAAAGCCCCAAATTTGTGCATTTTTCTCTTCAATTCACAGCAATTAAGAACATTCCTCATCAGTTGGGCTCCGCAGCTTTCTACCACAAAATAAGGCCCTGCCTAGGTTTGAATCAGTTTTAGTGATGCAAGATTATACTGAGTCTAATCTTAATGGAAATGTCAAAGTGAAGCTAAACAGGTATTTCCTTTGCAACTGCATCATGCAAACAAGCCTCTATGCAAACAGAACAAAAGAAAAGCTAAAGCTTTGTTTTATTAGAAATCGGTCAGGAACTGACGAGACAGAGAGAAATTTGTTTTGAATGCAGAAGTCTAAAGTTATCTGTGTTTTAACAGCCTTGTGGTTGCAAATGGAGTTATCTTGCTGCTGTTCCAATGGCTGCGTCATTAACAGAAAAAATCCTTCTCCTATATCCTGGCAAAAAAGACAGTGCAACCTGCAAATATGTAATTAAAGCAAATGGCACTCAACCGGACACAATAATCATCCACCCAAACTCCACTTTAGTAATGAAACTGAAGGGAAAAAGGACACTTGTTGGGAAAACCACATTTTCATCTTTTTAGATGACCTACATAGTGAAAACCACAGAAAGGAAAATTTGGCTTGTTCTGTCCCCTACATCACTCCAGTAAAATCAAGTTGGTTTAAATCAGTAGGACTGCAGAAGTCCAACTAAAGTCAGGGACCGTATGAAGTCACGTCTGACAATGTTTTCTCTAGCAGACTATCCTGTGTGAAAAAGTGATGGAGAATCAACAGAGTTCACGCTGAAAGGTCAAAAATAACGATTACTGTGTAAGCAGTATAGCTCACAAACATTTGTATCCATGATAGACACTGTGTTTAATTGGTCTGTTGATATGCCTTGCCTTCAGTTTTATGAGCTTTCAGTCTTGCTCTACAACAGCCGCAATGAGAACATTAAATCTCCAAGCAACACAGCTCTTGTAATCCTGCCAACAACAGTACTGCTTAGCTCCAGATACATCAATGTCTAATTGCCACAAATATATATTTGTTTTTATCATCACTGGCAGTCCGCAGTCCTATCACCATCTATGTAACAGACAGCTAAAAACACAGCCATGAGAGACCCTGGAGCTGACTCAGCTGTTCGAGGAACTGAACACAGAAATTTCCAAATCACTGTACATCCTGCCTGCTGGGCTCCTACAGAGAGGATAAAGGGAGCGAAAATGTTAGAAATTTCTGTGTTTCATCTCACCCATTGCTAACAAGCCAAAACCACTCTATTTGAGTTTTGAAACTAACTTGAGGAATTTCTTTCTACAGTCCCCTAAAAATGTTCCAATGGCAGTTCATGTACAGCAAATTGAAGCTTCGCAAGAGCCTTCTTCCCTCTCATGGAGCTTTGGGACCCAAAGGAGTAGGGTCCATTGCTCCCCCGACTCTGCAAACACAGCTAGGATACTGGGAATCTTGTCCACAGAGGATTAAGGGTAACATCTGGCCGTGACCACAAAGTGTCACAATCTTTGGATGCCCAGTGGAAATTTCATTTAGTAGCGCTTTGTAGATTTGAGTCTTGGTCCCTGCTCCAATGCTAGAGGCTGTTCCAGAAGACAGGAGGAGGAAAGCTGGCTGCAAAACCTAGCTTGCACAGGAGAATCATTGAATCATTAAGGTTGGAAAAGGGATGGGGACCAACCCCTTCCCTGGGCAGCCTGTTCCAATGTTTAACCACTCTTTCAGTAAAACATTTTTCCTCACGTCCAATCTAAACCTCCCCTGATGCAACTTGAGGCCC
>NW_008794911.1:3543295-3561777 GCF_000699145.1 Aptenodytes forsteri
TAGAACGCTTCATCCGCCCCTTCATCCTGGTTGGGTGGTCTATAACAGACTCCCAGCAGGATATCTGCCTCGTTGGCCTTCCCCCTCATCCTTACCCATAAACACTCGACCATATCATCATCACAATCATTGAGCTCTAGACAATCGAAACACTCCCTAACATACAGAGCCACCCCACCGCCTCTCCTTCCTCGCCTGTCCCTTCTGAAGAGTCTATAGCCATCCATTGCAGCACTCCAGTCATGAGAGTCACCCCACCATGTTTCTGTGATGGCGACTAAGTCATATCTATCCCGCTGCACAATGGCTTCCAGCTCCTCCTGTTTGCCGCCCATGCTGCGTGCATTGGTGTAGATGCACTTGAGCTGGGCTATCAATTTCGCCCCCAGCATCGGCACGCCACCCCTAGGCTTATGTCTAGTGAGCCTGGTTTTACCCCCTTCCCCCTTCAAACCTAGTTCGAACCTAGAGAAGCCACGAAAGGTGAGAGAGGAGGTGTCTATGCACACGCAGAGCAATTCTGAGACATGATGAGGAGAGTGCAGCACACAGGACGTGGTGTACTTTGGCGAGCTTAAGATAGCCAGGCTCAAGGACCTTAAAAAAGATACCTGTTAAAAAAATCCCTGGAGCTGCTTATATGCACAGCAGAGACCACATGCAAACCATGCTGTTCAATGCCCTGGGAAACAACAGATGCTGAATTTTGACAAGAAAGAAGCCAGAAACAACTGATGTAGCTGATCTCCACACAGACCATGTTACTGGTTAGAGACCCAATAATAATATTCTCCTGATAGACCGCTTTTTTTTAGATTTTCAAAACTGAAGAGGCAAAACAATATGTGATCAAAGAGAGTTGCTTCAGAAACATGTAAGATGCTTATGGTTAAATATTTCCGCAATACTTGAACGGCAAAAAGAAAAAGATAAGATTGCCTGTCACTACACATGATTGGAAGTACTGTTTCCTCCTTATTTAAAGCTGTGCAGTTTAACAGGTACTACTCTTTTAATGAGGAAAGAAGACTATTATAGAATCATAGAATCATAGAATAGTTTGGGTTGGAAGGGACCTCTCAAGGTCATCTAGTCCAACCCCCCTGCCGTGGGCAGGGACATCTTCAACTAGATCAGGTTGCTCAGAGCCCCGTCCAACCTGACCTTGAATGTTTCCAGCGATGGGGCATCCACCACCTCTCTGGTTCTGCCTTCATTCAGCATGTTTAGTCTGCCAGGTGCACGTGGGCTTCTTCCGAGGCAGCAATGGGTGCCTGGCAGAGCTGGCCAGAGAAGCGGGAGGGCAGTACCAGAGCATTTCATTTGGAAACAGAAAGCAGGATAAGTACCTTCCAAAATAAATAGTTACATAAAAACTTATTTTCTTCTGAACCTATTTGATCACTATCGCACACAAGAGTATTTGGAAGATAGCTTTGTTAGTACACCTGGTCTGCCACCTGTGGTCTCTCCATGGACTCCCCCTCCACCAAATTATTTTGATTCTCAAGTCAGTATTTTTCTTATTCCAGTCTCCCATGTGCCACTGTGGTATGACAAGAAAGATACTGCAATTTCTGTAACATCACTGGAGTTACCATTTTCAGCACTGCTGAAGTGTTTGTTTTAAAAGAAGTTTCTCTACCCTCACCTTTTATTTGTATTCAGGAAAGTTCTACTGTTACTATTAGCAAACTGTGATACATAGACTCTAAAGAGCCTGACAGGAGAATCCTTTTTTTTTACTTAGAACTGTAATTTATGAATTAAATAACTAAATATTGTTACTTTACTTTTCCAGACTGTTATTACTCCTGTTTCCTCCCTCAACTATCCTACACAGGCATCCCACACAGTACATATCAAAAACACATAGTTCCTTTTGAAGGCAAGAGCACAGCATAATTAAGAAAATGTTGCAAGTATGGCTAGTAGCTATACAGATTTGGAATCAAGAAATACATTGAGCTTCATCCTGAGAAAAATTACTAGGAAAAATAACAGTACCAGTAAGCAGAAAATCCTCAGACTCTTTCTGCAGCACTGTCACCACCCTCGCCGCCCAGGCTTTCAACAGCAGTGCAATGCCCAAACGCTCCTAACGCCAGAAGCCCCTTCTCGCCTCCCCAGTGCACTCAAGCCCTGGGAGGCTCCAGGGAGGTGTTTTGACTGGCTACAGAGTAATAAAAAGCCCAAACTCAAAATCATAAGCACCACACACATCGCTGAACGACAGACATCATAAGAGCACAAAGAGAGAAGAAACAACTGCCTTGGCTAAAAGGCAAGTTAATGGCCATTGAAACCAATGACCTGGCCAGGTCACTGGGACATTTCATGGCTCAGAGGTCGACCCAGTGGTTGAGCTGTCCCCTGTCTCCGTGAGGCCAGGATTTCACCTCATCACGACTCTTGCTTATCTGGTAATCATCTCTCTCTTTTACTTTCGGAAATAAATGAGACATGCTGAGAAAAGTAGCATAACGAAGTGATGAGACTGTATCTTTTCCAGTATCAGCATTTTATTAAAGGGGTTTGGTTGCCAGCTTATTTTTACAGGAGCTCAAGAGGCCTGACTGCATATTTGAGAGCCTCTGCTCTGCTCCAGTTTTTGATGACAAAATGCCAAAGTTGAACATGCAATGCCAAACATTCCAGAAACCTCCAGCACAATTGCCGCTTTAAATGGTGTCTTACTTTTCCTGCTCCGCAAGGCATACAGAGTAGCAAAAATGTTCTCCTCCCTTTTTTTCTAAACACAGTAAGACACAGTAACGGTATACAGTTACCACTTCAACATGGGAAAGCAAACAAGCAGACTAGCCCAGCTGTTCAATTCCATGTTTTGCAAAGCTATTAAGATGTGCAGCAATTCACACATCCTACCTTTCAAGTAGATTAGCATGTACTACGTATAGAGACATGCCATAAATCAACCCCCTAATCCATGTGTACAGGGATTTGTTTCCTGTGCTGTGTAGCGGATTATTTGTAAAACATTGAATAGTGTTTCCCCCAAATAAACTGCTTAAAATAGCCAGAAAATCACTGTAAAACTAGTATGTCAAATAGGAATTGAGAAATAGCAACAAAACCTCTTTTGAATGAGGCCAAGATAAAACCAAGAACGGTGAAATAGAATGTATTTGTACTGCACTGTTAGGGACAGTCCCCAGCTGGGGATTAGGTCTCACAGTGCAAGGTGCTATACACAGACACTGCAAAGCTTGAAGAAGGCAACAAAATCCACTCAAAAGCAACAATAAACGAAATGTATGATCAAAGAGAAAACGTGAATATACAAAAAGGTTGCAAGAACAAAAAAACCCACATACCATTATTGTCAGTTCAGCAAGGCAGCAATTAGCATACCGGCTGCCTAGTCATTCGTGAGTACTGGCCAGGCAACATGACAGACCTGAGTTATACAGAACAGTTTGAAAGAGGGTGTGTAACCGACTTTGAGGAGATCCTAATAAAAATGGGAAGAAGCATGTGGGAGTTTGAAAACGTTGATGTAGCCTAGGGACTTTCAGCACATCTCTCCCATAACTGTCAGTGCAAATGTCATAATGAAGCACTATGATTCACAGCAGAACAATGTAAAACCTTCTGAATCTGAAATGCAGTTGACCAAAACCGGGTAAATGAAGGCAGTTATGGAATGACCCCGCAGCACTGTGCCCCACAAAACCTTCAAGCACTAAGAAACTCATCTAAAGACCAACAAATTTGCTGCATGTCTTTCTAATGACTGTGTTATATTGTCAGCCACTTAAAAGAGGTTTCAACAAGCCACTTCATTCCTCCAAACCAATGTATTTACATTTTTTAAGTTATCGAAAATGCTACCAAATCAGAATGCAGATTTTGTGTTTAGGTGCAACTGGGAAAAAATGGATGCAAGTGGAGACATCAGTTAGAAATTGGAAACTGCTGGGAAACTGAGTAATTGGAGTCTGTTTGGGCAGCGGGATATCTGGGTGATAAAATAAATGAAAAGGTTCTAGTTCATGTAATAGTTTTCACTTAAATGATGGGCTTTCCTTCAAAAAAAAAGAAAGAAGAAAAAAGCAAGCAAAGAAACAGAAGTAATTCCTATTATGTTTGATATTCCATGTATTGCAAATGAGAATACATACACCTCTCTCATCCCTCTCGCTCACAAATTTGTATTTCTTTCATCCCCACATATTAGAAATTTACCTTCTTCTCAGTTTTTACCCAGACAAGGCAAAAGTTGTTTTTCTGCAAAATCTCCAACTTATCCACTTCGTTGTTTGAAAGATGCTCCACCTCTCAGATTCCTAAATTGAAAACTAACAAACGCCACCTAGCATGAGTGCCTGAAGGTTCAACAAGGTGTCACTACTTGAAACCCTCATATAGGCACCTTCAAAGAATACTCACAATCACAGGACAAGAGGAAGGTTAAGTGCTGATACATATTGACATGTGAAAAATAATTTATAAATGGACATAAGCATATATATGAATGCATATGAGTTGCAGTTACACTGTGTTCCAAAGACCTATAAAGAGTAACTTCTTAAGGCAGGTACACAATAAGGAGAACACATTGCAATCAATTTTACTTTATTCATTTTTGTTTTATGGGACAGTCTGACATGTTCAATTACTCCATTTCAGTATGGAACTCAAAGCAGACACGAGATACCAAGAAGTACAGTACAAAGAGCTCACTACTGCAGTATGATTGAGTTAGGAACTCTTAAAGCAGACTATATGATTATGAATCACTCAACAGAAAAAATCCACCTAAATGATGAGCTATTCTAAGCAAATAAATTATACGTGTTTTTTTCATCAAATAGATTTAAACTATTTTACAATAAGCTTTTTTTCCTTCTGTCCCTCCCCAACAGGAACAGATTATGATGATTATATCCAAGATCTGTTATTCAAGTTCTAATTCGTTGGTGATAGCATACAAAATCCTTCCTAAATTATGGCCAAGAAAAACAGCCTTGCCCACATAACAATGCGAGGCATTACTTCACATATCTGAAGAATCCCAGAGCTTCTGCTTCTGTAGTTCTTTCAGATCCTTTATGGTAGCATATCCAGCTATGCAGTATCTGGTCTACTTTTATAAAGATTTTGCAAAGCTTTACAAAGTTATTTGCACGCCTTTTTTGTCAATTTTGAGTGCCTTTGTTCTTGACGCTTGAACAATTACTAAAATCTGCTTTCCAATTAGCTTTAGAACCCAAATGTGTTACTTTGCTAGGCTTAAAAGTGGCACAAACTTTGTATGAATTTGTCTTTTTTCTCTGAAAAAAATTTCAAACAATCCCTTATCAGAGATTAAGAAGTTTCCTATTTTCAATTAGGTTCTTCTTGCCTGTTGTAAAGGCTGCTGGGCATACTGAGATGCTTAATACAAGTCCTATAGTACGTAAAAGCTTTATACATGGCATCCACAAGCATCTGAGAGCATCTAAATTAAAAGTAGACAGGGACAAAGTTACATAGATATTTAAATAGGTTATGCCACCTTATCCATGTTGTTAGAACTAAGTTTAAACTAAAACTCACCATATGCAATTCTGGAAAGCTCATATGTTAATTTTATGCTGTGATTATTTTTGCAGTGTGCTGACACTACAAAGTAGTAGTGTAACGCTACTTTTTAGCGTAACACTACACTGTAAGTGTACACTACAGTGCAACACTGCAAAGGCTCTTGTTGGTTTGCTCCACAGTTTCACTGGACAGAAATGTAGTTTCATGCTTGAAACTCAACAAAGAGGTTGCAAGAGTCTTCAAACAGATGGCCCCGTGCTTGTGCTAGTGACTCTGGAGCACAGCACTACCACAAGGGTCCTTACACATCTGGCTGTTTTCAGTGAAAACTCACTGACTGATGCCCAAAACAGGGCTAGAGGGTTTTGCATGAAAACAAGATTAATGCAGGAGTCACAGTGAATAGTGATTTACAAATTCCCTCTGCAGCTGTTATTGTATAAAATTTAAGTATATGGTCTACTTGCAATTAATTGTATCTATATCACCTTCTGTCTATGGTCAGCCTACTCCAAATACGGCATGAAGGACATCAGGCCATGAACAGGGATATACTTTAAAATAACCTTACCTAAGGGACATAGTAGGTGCTAAATAGTGTCACTTCCAGGTTTACCAGCTGCTACAGGAGAACTGCTGCGGTTCATTGACAAAAGAATTCCTGCCTTACAGGTAATGTCTATATTGGTCACAAAACACCCAAGTCCAACTTTTTTTTTACACTGTTTGATTAATTGCAAATAAGGTAACTTTACTGGAGATAACAAATGCAGAACTGACTTCCAGCACCAGCAGCTGAACCCGCCGAGGAGCCGAAGGTGGAATTAGACAAACCTCAGACACGACAAGAGCCACGACCGTGTGTGGCTTCCAGGAAGACAACTGGTGGGCTGGGTTCGACTAGGTCATCTTTCGTCCACAAACAATAACAATGTTTTATTCTTCCCAGAAATCTGACAAGAGTAAACTTGAACGGTTTTCCTTCCAAGGTAAACAAGGGACACGACTCTTCTCTAACACACATTAATATAAAAAGAAAATGCTCTTGATAATAAGCATGTGGTGATAACTCACCTCATTATTACCAGGGCTTTGCCATTTCAAGACTTCTCATTTCCTTAGAATATCAAAGTAGATAAAAAATAAAAGGTCCATCTGTGTAGCACAGCAGTGGTTAATGTTCACTACGGAAGGCAGAAGTAATCCCTCTTTTGCTGTGGTCTACACGCCACTGCAGTAATTGGCTAAAAGGCCCCTGGCTGCTCTTCCTGTGGAAAAGAAACTATTCCCCTCATATCTGCAGGGCAGAAAAAGTTGATGTGTAGAACAGTGCCCATTTCTCTTTGGGTTTTTTTTTTGTGCCCAAAATAAAATAGGTATTAAATAATGAACAGGAAGCAAGACCTTAGAGGCAGGAGCTTGTCTCTAGAGGAGGTACCATATGAGCACTAAATGACTCTCTCCACTGCTGCTTGCAGGCAGCAAAGACTTTGCTCGGGAACAACTGTATGTAGGACCATTCTCCTGACACACACAGAGATTGGAGGGGTGGGGTGGGGTAAGAAAACTGGGCTACAGATGAATCCTACCCACCAAACAGAAAAGAAAGACTCCCTTATAGAAAAGAAAATAAATAATAAGGGAGTAAACATTATAACTGAATTTTCCTTTTCATCAGTAACATACCAGTACAATCTAATTTCTGATTACTCCCAGTACATCTTTTTTCCCTACCCTAATTTCAGGCACACTAGAACCATAAGCTTGGTTTACAAGATCAAAGAAGAACTATGAATTTTCTCCTCACTTCAACTGGCTGGTCAGACAGGTGTCTGCTTGCCACTGCACTGCCCTCATTACTGTGATATATAAGAATAAACATATTTATGCTCTGTAAAAGGTGCTCATAGATCAGTCCCCAGTGCATTTGCTGTCCGTGAAACCTGTCTGCAACCTTCTAAGGAACATTTCACTTCTCACCTCTACTGAAAATGAAAATATTCGTTGTTCAGATGTCTCCCTGTCTCTCCTTAAACTTTGCAGAAACACACATATGCTTAACTTCAAGAAACCTGCCTAACATCCGTAGTACTATAATACTGGTGCCTTTAAAGATAAACACATGTACAGGAGCCTGCAAAATGAGATCTTTAGGTAAGACCAGGAAAAAATGTAGAATGAATGAAAAAGTCTCTATAAAGGAGTCGCTAAACCCCTCAAAACAATAAGAGAGAGCAGTCAGCACATTAGTAGCCAGTCTTGTGCCTCTTGCATATCCGCAAATACTTCTGAAGGCAATGAGAATATGGGTACACAGGGAATAAAAGAAGGTACAGATAGGACATACACCTTACCTTTTTCGCAGCTCATAAGCCCCAGCTTTAAGCTACAGCTAAACCAACACAATACTAGATATTCCACATAAATCCCATGGCAATAATTGAGCACAAAAGCTGTTAGAATTATATATTTGGAGTATTTATGAAGGCTGCCATATTGTTTTATATCTCCGAGGACATTAAACGAATTACCATTTATGTATGGTAATGTAATATGTAATAATAGAAATTAATATTCTTCAAGAAATGTCTTCTAAGTTTTATTGCTGTATACTAATAATTATTACTGAACTTATGAACTATTTTCCCTTCACTTGCTTCTATCAGCTAGTGCAAATGAAACTTGCATGCTTTTTGCAAAGCACAGAAAAAGTTGCAAATCAATTGTTGTTGTTGATTTGCCACCATTAGACACCTCTTAAATAAATGTAATCAGCGAGTTTGGCAAAGATCGTCATGTTGCCACCGTTCAATGGAAGGAGCTGAAGTCACATGAAACAAAACTGTTGGGGGGGGGAAGAGGAGTTCAGCAAAACACACAACTCTGAAGCTTGTTTTCCCTTTCATTTGTGTCCTTTGTCTCCTAACCCCTCCTCACCTACCCACCACAACAGCGTGAAACCCACCCACGCTCCCTCCACTAGAAAAACTCCACCATTAGTCTGGAGCAACGTATGTGCTGCGTGCGGTCAGATGCCTGCAGTGCTGCCTCCGCTTCCCTCCCAAGGTGGGCTTGGGGCAGCGCAGGGCACTCACTTGGGGTTGCCTCCTCTACCCTGTGACCTTTAGGATAGCTATTCTCCTTTCAAACTTTAATAAAATTGGCCAAGACAGTTTTGCAGGCAAAAAGACACATAATCAATCATATAAGCTTGCTCCTCTTAGGAAATGAGTCTAAAATCCAAATAAGCCAGCACACCTGACGAGGTTGTGTACTGCAGACAGGTCAGCAAGAAACAGAGAAGTGGCTTTGGGAGGCAGATGAAAAAAGGAGGCGGCTGATGCTGACAGAGAAATCCAGCTGAGTATATTTTAGTATTGTCCCAGGAGCTGATCACATCATCGGTGGCTGTGGGGGAAACAGGAAATCCCAAACGACTTACTTTGCTAGTAAATTAAGACTCTAAGCACATTACCAAAGAAATCCTGGATCTATTGAAGTCAAGAGGCGCTATGACATTAATGTCAATCCACTTACAATTTCAGCCTCATCTACACTAGGATCCCAGTATGTGATTTATTATTATAGCCTGGATTACAGGGTTTTATTGGGTATATTAGCTTTCATTTAATTTTTAAAGTCTGATTTAAATATAGCAAATAAATTGTGACTCTGTATTAAGTTTCCATTAGTTTTAGTTCATGATGTAGCATTTTGGCACTGGTCTGTGGACTTAACTCTGTCTCTAATTAGGTGTGCAGCACTCTCATTTACTTAAATGGGATCTACTCGTGTCTCTGGAGGGACAAGTGAAACAAATGGTTATACTTGTATCTGAATAAATATTTTTGCTATTAGTAAAAGAGCTTCAGCAGTGACTCCTTGGGAAGGGCAAAGATGAAGGATTACATCCTGAACTAATCTAAGACTGAAGACACATATTTATGGCTCAGCTGATCTAACAGCTCAGTGCAGCTGGAAGAGGGGGACTCCTCTTCAGTTCTCCAGCACCTGTCTCAACATATATCCCCACCTCCCTCCCTATGCATACGGTGAAACAATCTGCCTTCTCTCATTCCCCAACACCAACGTTAATTTTCTCCTGTTTCAGTGAGCCTTTAACCAGTGTGTGCGAAAGAGTAAAGAAGGATAGTGGGTTGTTAGATCAGTACAGCTATAACATGCAGTTTTACCCTAAATTAGCCTTGCTGCAGTAAAAATTAATGGAAACAGCTGATATATACTTGTTGGATAAATGGCTTGCCCAAGGTCACAAAAGAGGAATCCAGTGGCCCTGGATACCCTCATCTCCCAACTGGCACTTACATGCTTCAGTGAAGCCTGTGCTTTTCTCCTTCAACAGGTACGTTTTCATAACCATTTGCCTTTAAGAAAGTAAAATCCAGAGAGTTCTCATTTCCTTAACTAGATGCCATTACCACCGGCATTCACGGTATTCCTCATACCAAGTACAGACAGAGCCACCAGGAGCCACATCCCGTCTCACGGCTTTTCCAGCTGCCACCTCTGGATTGCCCTATCCCCCCGTGCCCGCCTTTACCCTGGCCTCTGCATGGACCTCCACTCCTCACCGTGGGGACCCCCACCTCTGCACCCCATCCAGGGGCCACAGGGCACGTCGTGGACCAACGCGCGTTAACCAGGCACATGCACAAGGGCGACAGATACGAACAATAAAGCCAAAAGGAATCCAGTATCTCATGCTTCGCAGCAGAAGTTAATGGCTGAGAAAAGAATATAATGATAAGGTACAGGCACATAAAGTTGATGGAAAATTCACCTAAAACCACCTGTAAAACTATGTTTTGTTAGTGATTTTCCCTATCGGCATTATCTGCACAGATTTATGGGCTGAAGTGTTCCCAACAGCAAATACAAATGCTGAAGGAAAACACTGTGTCTAAGCTCTTATGCCAAATCCAGCCTATAAGTTTGCATAGTTTTGACAGCTGAATTAAAAGATTCTGTAAATTCCCCAGATCGCGTTTCAGATCAGGACTGACTGAAAGCGTGAGCAGTACTCACGAAGGTGTGTGAACTCCTGCCCTGCTCAGGCCGCCGAGCCCCACGCTGATGCCAGCTCTTCAGCAGTGGCACCAGCTGGTGGTGCAACGTGGCCCTGTGAAATCTGCTTCACAGGCAGACTGGGTTTTGAGGCAGAAGGTTTCCCAAGGCGGCCTCTAGAAAACTGTGACGGCTTTTCCATCATCCAGCCATATCCTCTCAATAATCCAGTCACGTATTTACTAAGGAGGATGGCACCGGGATGGCTCAGCTGTAACTGCCATGAGAGCACACAGGCGTGATGACTTTTGCTGGATTATCACATCCATTCCTTGTAGGCAATCAGGCATAGGAGGTGATTGATTTTTGGAAGCAACCTCTTTGCTCGCACTGCTCCAGAATGGTGCTCCAGCTACCCTGCCAGCAAGAGCCTCCTGCCTAAATTCACCCAAGCCAACATACCAGCTAGCCTTACGCCAGCACTCTCCTTTAACTAGGCCTTTTGTGCCCCTCTTTTTCATCCATCTAATAAATTTACAGAGAACAAGCAAATGCCTCCAATATCAAAGCTCTCCGGGAAGGGATACTATTTTTTCAAGATGTGCTGCTTTTTCCCCCTCAGCCCACGAGTTCCCAAGATGGCCTCCGTGCCCTTCTCTCTTTGGGGTGATCTCTCTCATTAAACTGGACAGCTAAGTTAGGAAACACAACCTATCGCCCATGAGGGACATAAACCGCTGCCAGAGGAGGGCAGGCGTGCAGGCGTCAGCAGGGCTCTGGCCTGAACCCGGACGGAAAGCAGCACGGCTCCTCATCCCGGCGGCTAAGCAGAAAGGATCATGCTGATGTTTTCCTGGATGTTTGTTTGTTTAGTTTCTCTTCCTGACTCATAGATATTCATTACAGGTGAAGGATCTTCCCTGAACTGTCACTTTGGGAACAAGAAGACAAAGTTTCTTCCTTTCTCTTCTTCCCATGTCATGGGTTGTAGCTACCCCAGGGGCACACATCCTTCAGAACACATTTTCCCTAGCCTTCAAGTCTACCACTGCCACAAAATACTCCATTACTTGTTCGTAGTTGCTTGGGAAAGCTCTGAGCCACACCACTGCTCAGTCTGAATTTGAATGTTGTTATTCTGTTTCAATAGATCAATAAAATTATGAGTATGGTCCAAAGCCAACATTGGTCTTCCCATGAAACTAATGAGCTCTGGACCAGCATTACATTAAATTTCAGTGTGAAAGGTATTTTCTGTTTCAATTTTGGCATTTGATTAAAGGCTGATTAAACATTAACATAAAAGATGTTGACATTTTAAAAAATGCCATTGTAATCATGTCAATTTACATTCTAAATTAATACAATTATCTAAACAAGCAAACTATAGCATAAAACTGTTAGCTGCTACTACTAACCAGCAGCTGTAATCTCACCTGTTAATCAATTACCTAGATAAAGGTAAAATAGTCTCAAGTTTCAATTATACATAAAGAAAGCTTCATTTAAAAAAATTAATTTATATGCAAGTCAAAGTTGCACTGCAGGCATGAAAGAGTATTATATTTTGGATAATTGGTTTTAGGGAAAAATACAAATTACAAAAATATCTCCAAAAGAAAGTGTCTTTAATTGCATATAAAGTAGTTTATGATTATTTCCTGTAATTAAAGCCATGATTTGCTGGGACTAAGCCTTTCTGCAGATGACTAAGGTATTTTTGATTCACACAATCCTCACTAAACCAGAAAAGCAGAGTAGTTGCTGTATTTAAATGCACGATCATAGACTTGACTTTTCATGTATTATTTAAATCCAACCCAAATGTAATTACAAGCCTTTGTGTAAGATCTGAAATGACCATGACAAGGCTGACCAGCTGGCCTCTTCCTTGCCACAGCACTGGCCCTGGTCAGAAACCCCAGGTTTACTCTGGGTCTTGCTCCCAGACTGCGTGGTCCCTCCAGTGAGATGGATGCAGGAGATGGAGAGGACTCTCTATGCCCCTGGAGGCGATGGTCCCACAGAGCCAGCCCTGCTCATGCCGCGGTGCTCCCCTGGGTTGTGGAGCAGCCCCAGCTCCTGCCTTTGCTGCCGCTCTCTTGGAGTCCTTAGGCAAGTCCACAAACTGCCTGGTCTTTGTCTCTGCATTTTTTAAGAGTGGATTACGGGCCACCCGTCTTCCTCCGAGGATTCTCTCAAGGTGAATTAGCTTCTTAAATTTGGTTAAAGAGGACATTCTGGGGAGATCTGGACGAAATGGCCCGAGGGAAATAGGTGAGATGTATTTTTAGCTAGTGTGGAGCAGTCTAAGACACAGTGGGCAAGCTTCTCGGTGGCCATCAGATGCTAATATGTTTGAGGACTTGCCTAGGTCAAAGGCACAGCCCCCTCTTCATTCTACCTGCTTCCAAGATCACTGGTAAGCAATGGCCTGTTTTTATTCTCTTAACAGAGGTTTACTTGTCAGACTTAAGCTAAGGTCTTAAAATTTAAGTTGCACTTTAATTTCTGAAGAACACTGTGAATAAGAACTTTCTACTTCTCTCCACCTAACGCTGTCAGTGTTCTGGTACTCCTCTTCATTTCCACATGCTCCATGACAGGCTAAAACACATTTAAGCCAATCCTGTGATCTTTTAGTGAACAAGAGCCCCAAAAGAGGAGGAAGCAACCTTGTGGTGTTCTCTGCCTAGCTTCCTCCCAAACCTCATGCCACTCTCTCAGGGACATAGTGTGTCCCTGAATGAGATATGCAGACCAACAGGAGGACAGGACCAGCATATGCAGCAGAGTCACATAGAGCCACTTCCACCAGATGTAAGTTTCTTGAAGAAAGGGAAATGCTAAGTTCCCTGTCGCAGGCCTGAGTGACAGAGCTTGCCTGCCTGCTGTATTAAATCATCCCCGTTTGTGCTTCTGCTGCACATGTCGTCACTTCAGTGTCTGCGTCCTTCCTCAGACAAAGGCATGCTCTGGAAAGGCTCCCGGCAGTGGCTGTAGAGGAGAGGGAACAGGGGCGTTTGCGACAGGGCAGGGAGGCACCGACCTGCCACTTGGCCACCAAGTTTGCAAGTCAGAAGTGACATGAGTGAATGCGGGGCACAGTTTCATAACCACTGCTCAGCACTGCACCAAAGGCAGCCAACGAGACAATACGGATGTGTAACTCAGTTTCTGACTCGCCTTTTATTTCCACCCTGCAGTTATTGCTTTTCTGTTTCCAACATCAGCAGATAACAAAGAGGTTTACTCACTTCACCCTGGCTCACAGCAATACACAGAAGTATGTCCAAGCCTCTCTTTTTCAATCAAATCACCTGACTTCATATTTACACCTTGCAAACTGCAAAGGTAGCAAAGCCACAGGACATGGTGCGATTTCACCTTGCAAATGCTCAGAGGCACAAGGACAAAGACAAAATGCCTTCAGGAGCTGCCTAAGGAACTAACCAATGACTCGCACAGTGCAGCCAGGCTGTGTTTTTTTCTGCTGCTAGAAAATGATTAAATTTAACTTGTTTTAAACACAGATCTGTTTGAAGGCTCATGTTTTTCCTGAAAAGTTCAGTTTTGTATTTGCTGTGTACAATGGTTACACCTCACAGGGAATGCATTTATGGCATTTCCTACTGCACAGAGGAAGAATTTCCCTTCGTGCAGTGAAGTATCACAGTGTAAGCTGCATCCTCTGCCTATTTTCTTTATTAGAAAGACTTTCCCGTTAATAAAGTCTGTAAAAAAAAAGGTAAAAAACTTTTTATAACTCCCTCTCTATACAATTTAATTTATTGATCACTACATTTCTTTTCTTTCTTTCTCCCCAGAGACCTGCTTCCCTGGCAATGTTATGTGGCCAAGGGACTGGTTTGAGCCTTACTCTCTTACCGAGGAGCCAGGAACCAAGCAAGGCAGCCTGTCCCTGCCCTCTTCTCCTCTCTTTCTTCCAGAGGAACTATTCAGGATGACTGAGCCACAAACAGCAGGTCACAGAGCACCTTTGTTCTCAGGACAGGAGGAAGAAAGCAGTTTTAAACCTGGATATCTTTCCATTCCTTCCCTCTGAGCCTACCTTTCTGTCCAAAACACTCCTCACTCCATGCCACTAAATTTGCTAAATTTTATCTAGCTTAGCTCTTGATTCTATGATGAGCTTTACGGTCTATGTAGTAGGAGGGGTGTGTTGATATAAAATGATGGCCAGCCAGCCAGGCCATGCAGTTAAAGGCTGCAGCCGCTGCTGAAGGAGGAAGGAGCAGGTCCACAAGACCCCAAAAGGTCTTGCAAAAAGACAAGGAGAGGAATGTGCTTCTTTCATTGTGTTCTTCTAGAAATGGGAAATACCTCTGCCTCGTTGGAGATGTGAGTAGTATGTCTTCCTTCTTACTGTTAATCTAATAAAAGCTGGCCAGAAGGATGCTGCTTGTCCCAGGGCGTGAGACTGGAGCTTTAGTGTTGGTGATTAAACAGTGCTGGAAATAAGATGCTGCATGCATGCATGATCAGTGCACTTAAATAGCGACATTCACAAGAGCTTGGACAAGATTTCCAAGACCTGGAATAGGAATGGATTCTTTTTATTTTTGAAAACTAATTAATTTTCTTCTTTCTCCCTCCCATCTTACTGCACCTCCTTTATAACTCTCACCAAAGCCTTCTTTGGTTGAGATTTCTTCTGAGGCAATCTCAGGAAAAAGAAGCTCTGGAGTTAGACAGTATCAGTTCAAGAGCCTCAGGCAGGCAGGAAAGGTACAAGTGTGTGTGCTCAACAACAGACTCTGTTTTGAAGTTGGAATTTGAAGAAACCACGTGAGGATCGCACCGAGAATCAACTTTGCATGTAGCTTATTATGTTCAAGTAGCAAGGAACAATTTAAACACAGCTGAAAACTGTCCACTTCTGGATGTAATTACACGCTAAAAAAAACAGCCAGAATTATGATCTAACTAAACTAAACTATATACCAGACTGCTGTCAATTTTACATGTTTTCATCTTTTTTAAGGTTTGACACAATGTTCTTGATCACTAAGAGCCAAAACCCCTCACTTACTCCCTGCTGGCCACAAAACCTCCAGGAAAGGGAACCAGAAAGGCACTTGGCCACAAAACCTCAAAAGCAGCTCAGACACACTCCTCTTCCTTGTTCTCCCGGTTTACAAATCAGATAACTCAGGCAAAGTTACTCATGAGTAAGCAGGCTATGAAACATGAATTTATTATTTCTGCTCTTTAGCTAGAATAACTTCTAAGGATTTAAAGTCCACATGCTACTCTTATCAACCACTGTCAAAGGAAGATTTAGTTCATGAGTAAGTCCATAGAAAGAACGAGATCATAGGTCACAACCGAATTCTTTGCCCAGTTCATTTGGGTTTCAATGACCTTCTGTAACCAAACCAACATACAGTGACAAAGTGCTGAAAATCAGTAGAGAGGCACCAAGAGCGTATCCTAGAAGAAAAGGTCTTTACCCCCATAAACAAGTATCCAAAAATATACATAGCTTGCATGTGCACAACAATCTTACTGAACAGTCAAGAGTATTTAGATAAATATATTACAAAATAAGTTTCCTATTGCATATTTTTGCATTCTTAGGGGAGAAACAGAAGTCAGACCATCAAATCCTATTAGCATTAAAAAATGTACATTAAGTAATGTTAGCTTATTCTAAATTGAATTTGTAATTACTTATGCAAATACAGGCCCCTCTCTAAATCAGTACCAATACACCTCCTCTGTCAAAAGATGTCAACAAAGAAAAAGTAGTTTACGACTATTGGGTTACCTATTACTGCTGTGGATTTACAGTTATGCTTTCTTCTGGAAAAAAAAAAACCAACAAACCAACCAAGAGATGAAGTATTGACCAAATGTACAACAAATGTCAGCAAGAGGATAAATAAGCTGAAATAAAAAGGGAATTTTTCTCATTTATCACTTGCACGATTTTTTCAAGACAAAGTGCAAATTCTTAGTCAACAGTGTTTCTTTAAAGGCAACAGCAGCTATGTATAGTAAAGCACAAATTTAATAGTATGGGCAACTTATGCTCTTCTGCTGCTCTGACCTGCTCTAGCCTTCTGACATTTAAGTCTCACAAGCTCAAGCTCAATTTAGCAGGACAAAGTCAAAGCTCATATGTAAGATGACATAAGCTGCATGTCACTAAGTAGGTGAGAGTTTAACTTGGCGTGACACAAGTATGGATGGGGCTGGAAAATTTTCAACAATACACTCCTGCCTCCCACTCCTCTGACTTTCATACTTGGAACACAGCAAGCCACCTGCATGCAAACAGGCTTTCATTTGTATTGCAGACCAGCTACTGAAAAAAAGGAAAAAAAATGCTTGTCCAAGTCATGGAAGCAGATGGTCAAAGCTCCCTCAAGAAACAGTTCAAACAATAGCATGCCGGAGGAGAAAATACTGACAAGAAAACAATCTTCTGGGAAGAAGAAAAACTACTTGAAGCAGGATATCGGGGAGTAGTCGGAGAAAGGCAGCCTGGTGAGATTTGGAGAGCTGGAGCGATTCTGGGCTTAGAGCTTACGGCGGGGGACTCAAATGGCAAAGTCTTCCCTGTTCTCCCCAAACCTGGTGCTTCTCCTGGTGTTATGTTGTACCTCATCCTAGCCCTGCAGGGCTTACTGTGGCCTAGAGATTATTTCAGGAATAAGAAGGACCAGACCAAAGGTCCACCTACTCCAGTAGCCTGTTTCCACCACCAGCTTGAAGCAGGTACCCAGGGAAGAGGTTAAGAACACGGATGCAAATAGTGATGCTTCCCCAAAACTCTCTCCTGGTCCCTAGAAATTTGCAGCTCTGTAACTTGCCTATTCTTCCTCCCCTCCATCATATCCCATTTAGTCATCTCATTTCTTACTGTGCTGACTCGTCCCTGGAGCCACTCCCTAACTTTGATCCTTCTCCAAACCTTGTCCCCCAGTTCTGTTACACCATTTTGGTGTTGCAGACACCTGAACTGCACACACCACAGATGCCCCATGAATTTATAGCGGCAGGTGATACTCTCGTCTTGTCCTCTGTTCTCTTTTTCTAGTAACTACAAACATCAGATCTGCTTTTTCGATTGTTATTGAACACTGCATTGGCCCTTCCATGGATCCATAATAACTTCCACATCTTATACCTGAGTGGTAACGCTGAGCTCAGTGCTTACCATTTTATACATGAAGTTAAGATTAGTCTTCCTTATGTAGTATATTTTACAGCTATTTAAATTGAACCTCACCTGCCATTTTAACACCAAGTCTGAAGATCATTTTGCAGTTCTTCACAGTTGGCCTTTAGCAACTACCAATTGCCAATCATTTTGAGACATAACCCTAAAGAGTCATTATGTAGTTCTTCTTATGCAAGCATAAGGAAAAAAAAAAAACAAATTTTGCCCTTCAAAATACCAAAACATTTCAAAAAAAATCATCTACAGACTAGGCTTATTATGATGTTCATAGAAGCTCAGTCTTTTAGGTTACTATATCCACTATCCCCTGTACCTCAGTAAAGCAAATTAAGTGAAGTTATAGTGACCTGTTTGTGTTAAATTATATTTCCCACATCCTAGAGACAATATTTTCCTGATTATTCAAAGCTGTGAGAATACACTCAGATGACCAATATGAGTAATGCTGTAGCTTAACATCTTTCATCTGTTTAGCAAACTTCAAGTCTATACAAAATGTTAAGCTCCCAGATTTCAATCCGCTTTCAACTTAACATCTTTATCTGTTTAGCAAACTTCAAGTCTATACAAAATGTTAAGCTCCCAGATTTCAATCCGCTTTCAACTCTACACTGGACAACCATCCCAATTGAAAGATCAACTTGTATCAGTTACTCAAAAACTATTATCTAGCCTCTAATTTTTTACAAGAGAGTGGCTA
>NW_008794911.1:3562863-3573957 GCF_000699145.1 Aptenodytes forsteri
GACACAAGTATGGATGGGGCTGGAAAATTTTCAACAATACACTCCTGCCTCCCACTCCTCTGACTTTCATACTTGGAACACAGCAAGCCACCTGCATGCAAACAGGCTTTCATTTGTATTGCAGACCAGCTACTGAAAAAAAGGAAAAAAAATGCTTGTCCAAGTCATGGAAGCAGATGGTCAAAGCTCCCTCAAGAAACAGTTCAAACAATAGCATGCCGGAGGAGAAAATACTGACAAGAAAACAATCTTCTGGGAAGAAGAAAAACTACTTGAAGCAGGATATCGGGGAGTAGTCGGAGAAAGGCAGCCTGGTGAGATTTGGAGAGCTGGAGCGATTCTGGGCTTAGAGCTTACGGCGGGGGACTCAAATGGCAAAGTCTTCCCTGTTCTCCCCAAACCTGGTGCTTCTCCTGGTGTTATGTTGTACCTCATCCTAGCCCTGCAGGGCTTACTGTGGCCTAGAGATTATTTCAGGAATAAGAAGGACCAGACCAAAGGTCCACCTACTCCAGTAGCCTGTTTCCACCACCAGCTTGAAGCAGGTACCCAGGGAAGAGGTTAAGAACACGGATGCAAATAGTGATGCTTCCCCAAAACTCTCTCCTGGTCCCTAGAAATTTGCAGCTCTGTAACTTGCCTATTCTTCCTCCCCTCCATCATATCCCATTTAGTCATCTCATTTCTTACTGTGCTGACTCGTCCCTGGAGCCACTCCCTAACTTTGATCCTTCTCCAAACCTTGTC
The DNA here is from genome assembly GCF_000699145.1 of Aptenodytes forsteri. Classification (NCBI taxonomy): domain Eukaryota; kingdom Metazoa; phylum Chordata; class Aves; order Sphenisciformes; family Spheniscidae; genus Aptenodytes; species Aptenodytes forsteri. The sequence goes on from NW_008794911.1 coordinate 3,563,611, forward strand.
CCCCAGTTCTGTTACACCATTTTGGTGTTGCAGACACCTGAACTGCACACACCACAGATGCCCCATGAATTTATAGCGGCAGGTGATACTCTCGTCTTGTCCTCTGTTCTCTTTTTCTAGTAACTACAAACATCAGATCTGCTTTTTCGATTGTTATTGAACACTGCATTGGCCCTTCCATGGATCCATAATAACTTCCACATCTTATACCTGAGTGGTAACGCTGAGCTCAGTGCTTACCATTTTATACATGAAGTTAAGATTAGTCTTCCTTATGTAGTATATTTTACAGCTATTTAAATTGAACCTCACCTGCCATTTTAACACTAAGTCTGAAGATCATTTTGCAGTTCTTCACAGTTGGCCTTTAGCAACTACCAATTGCCAATCATTTTGAGACATAACCCTAAAGAGTCATTATGTAGTTCTTCTTATGCAAGCATAAGGAAAAAAAAAAAACAAATTTTGCCCTTCAAAATACCAAAACATTTCAAAAAAAATCATCTACAGACTAGGCTTATTATGATGTTCATAGAAGCTCAGTCTTTTAGGTTACTATATCCACTATCCCCTGTACCTCAGTAAAGCAAATTAAGTGAAGTTATAGTGACCTGTTTGTGTTAAATTATATTTCCCACATCCTAGAGACAATATTTTCCTGATTATTCAAAGCTGTGAGAATACACTCAGATGACCAATATGAGTAATGCTGTAGCTTAACATCTTTCATCTGTTTAGCAAACTTCAAGTCTATACAAAATGTTAAGCTCCCAGATTTCAATCCGCTTTCAACTCTACACTGGACAAAACCATCCCAATTGAAAGATCAACTTGTATCAGTTACTCAACTACTATTATCTAGCCTCTAATTTTTTACAAGAGAGTGGCTACTATGTAACTGCAACTTAATTAATTTGTATCTTACAGATTTGAATGATATTTTTATATATAGGGTTTTTTAATTATTTGAATTTTATAGCTTTCAATCTCCAATAAATCCCATCTTTTAAACAGTTTGAACAAACAAGACACCAACTGACAACACCAGCAATTCTGATACTGTTGTACCTAAATATCAAGCATCGTACTTCACAGTGTTCTCAAGCACCTACCTCACAGGGAAAGCTCAATAAACATGTTTGTAATAATCGTTACTTTTTTATATATATATACACACACATCTAATATATAGGCAGATAACATATAGATAGTAATTGTATATATTATATATATATAAAAGCCTTCATATGAGCATGTATATTTAGTACACTTTAATGAGTTATTTTACTTTAAGTATTTTTAAAGGTCAAAAGTTCTATGTATAATCATGGTTGTTATCTGGTCTTCATGTAGCTTTTCTGTGAGTTGTCTGCCCAGTTTAAGAATACTTACATATTCTTATCTGGATTATATTAGAACAAACAGAAGTGCAACCAGTCCCCAATCAACAAACACATCTATCAGAAACCACTATGGCTATAAAATAATCGTCTTTCATTGCAAGCAGCTGTTTACTAATAAATAAATACATGAGAAGCCCTTGAAGGAAAGGCCATAGGAGAAAAAAATGGTACTTTAATGCCAAAAAAAAAAAAAGACATGTAACTAAAAGCACTTCTGAACTGAAACCATAAGTCTTTCTGGCATCCTTCCCAGCTACTATTTGATTCTATGCCCTGTGTGACATTTTATATATCCTCGTATTTGAACTACCCAACCATATTTTGTTTCTCTCTTCTACTGATTTTTGAACTACTGCCACAATGGTGTCACTATATAAAGGAAACGTACCATTCCACAGTGCTTTATGCTTTCTATTTGTAACCTGATGGATGCAGCTGTTCAAAAACTGTAATTTATCTAAAAGATCCTCAGGTATCTCAATATTTTTCGTGAAACAGGACAGGATCCTGCAGCAAGAATTCTGAATTTTGAACCGAGTTTTGCAGCCCTTGTGTTGCCCTGTAACACCTGAGGTTTTATCAGACTTGACCCCAAGTTCTAAAAATTGTTATTAGTCTAATTAACTAACATCATGACAGTATCCACTATGCATTAAGCCCTGCGCAAACAAGAAGTTAGATGGACCCTTCCCCACAGAGCTCAAACTTTAAGAAAAACAAGTAAAGGATGGCAATTCACTAACTCCACTAATTAAAATTTTTTAGAAGACAAAATTACTCAAACACTGATCTTCCTTAATCCGGGACACCTACATCGTAGATTCCCACAGCTGAGCTTGTCACTCTGGGTTCCCTTAAAAATCAGGGGGCGTTTTTAAGACACGTGTCATCTGATCCATTTTAGATAACTCCTTCAGGGTGAGTACTGAATTGTGGATTCCACTCCCCTAAGGGAATTAATTAGCGAGATTGCTTGTGCTAACTAGCCATGCAGCTGCACTGGGTTAGTCCACAAAGATGCCATGGTACGCACAGATCTCACAGAAGAATGTGCCAGTCTGCAAGAGGGATTTAAAGGCAGAAAATCTTAAGGGACAAACTTATTCAAGCAGCTTGTTCAGGGCTTAACGGGTGCATAAAAGAAAGAGAAAGAAGCAAGCAGAGAAACGTGTTGCAAAACAATGGAAAAAGTGTAATGGAGTGAGTAATAGTAAATGATCTCTCACTATTAGTATGCTGGAAACAATACTTAGAAATGGAACTGAGAATTTCAGAGAAATGCCTAGTGCTACACCCTGTCCACAAAGAGAAGTTAAAAGAAAGCCATCAGGAAATTATTCATATTTCACTAAGCCATCCCTGTAAAAGAAAAAAAATATGCTCACAAATATTATCTAAATTACCTTAGCATAGTCAGCTTAAGTAAGTCATCAACCATCGGAACTTACTGTGTGCTGCCCTGCTACCTGGGGATCATTCAGATCCTGTAAATCCTGAAGGCTTGTTTAAATAACTGCAAACTCCTCAACTTCTCATCATGTCAAAAAATCAGTGTCATCCTTCCTCTTTTGATTGTCCCTTCTCAGTGCAAGTACACAGCTGTCCAAAAGGATCAAGTTTCATCTTCCTAAGCCATTTCAGTTGTGATGGATCCCATACTGCAGTCTATAAACAGCCTTAGGTACATCATTGGTTATGAACTGGTACATTTCCTAACCAACATCATTAAAATTCAAGGCAGTTCACTGAACTTGGAAAATACTAAGAAATTATTCTCTAGAGTGTAACATCTGGTATAAAGGAGGAGAAAAGCACTGTTTTCAAGTGCAAGACATGTAAGAACTGGAGGCTAAAACAAAACCCATTAATCTATCTCCACCCCCATGTTCAAAATGAAAAACAGAAAAAATACCCTTTGGTGCTTCACATTAGGAAGACACAAATCTGAGATGTCTCCCATCTGTTTTGTTTGCTGTTTTTTTAATAAAAAAGTAAAATTACCCTGTCCTTTTTTCTGCTTTCAATAGACATACTGAAGGATATTTTCAGATTTGTTAGGTCCAAGGTTTTTATGCTGTTCTCATCCCATTTTATTTGAGTGCCTGCCTTGATGAACCAATATCTGAGCTTTTCAGATATTATTAAAATTATCATGACCAAACTTACACGAACCACAAATCTGGCTGAATTTAGCGAGCTGAGTGGGGAGGTAACTACCTCTGTGCTCCTGTAATAAACTCTTGACCTGGGAGCCCTGGTACAACCGTGAGTAGCTCATGGGCTTTCTAAGAACCTGCTGTCACCAGGAAGCTGCCAGCAGCCATGGACCACCAGACGGTGACAGCACTGGCCATGACCCCTCTGCCTCCTCCTGCAGTACCGCCGTAGGAAATTGGGTAGAGTTGGACATACTGGTTTTAAACCACCTGGCAATTTGCTTTCAATCAAGAAATTCCTGCTGCCTAGTCAGAGCTTATGGCTTATCTCCACCATCAGAGGAATGAGTCAAAATCCCACCTGCGATGCTTCGCTCATGTGGGTGTGTTGGGAAGGCTGCTTGGACAGTGCCCTTAACCCTCACTGCACAAACATCACTGTACACACTTTCAAGAGTTACCTATTGATCTTGGATGAAGAGCTAAGCCAAAACTTCTCTTTCCTGGGGACAAGAAGTGTTTGAAGCTGGCCTGTGGACAACCTTCTTCCTATCCAAATGCATCCCCATTGTGCTCACAGCCCTGAATATCCACCTTTGGCTCAGTTCTATCTGGATGAGATTTTGTTCTATTTTTCCTTTTATTTTGCAGAGAAAGCCTCCATGCCATGGCCCGTCAGCTGAACGAGTACTAGCTCACTTCACAAAGCTTAAAATAGTATCTGTAACAGATGCTACTGTTCCTACATATTTAAAACTGAACATAAAGCTGGTCACCACTTTTAAGGAACATAAAAATGCTATTAAAATCTTTGTGTGACAATGCCAAATTATCTGTGATTCATATGACTTAAAGCCCTAACTTTTGGATATGCATGGACTGCAAACCAAGGCAGAAAATGGATTTTAATATTTGGCTTTGTTTTTCTAAAACCATGGCTGCCTTCATTATAAACAAACACCACACATTATAATACAGATCTCTGTAAAATTCCCCACCAGTTGTAGGTGTGGTGGAACATATCTTGGCTTTTTTTTTTTTTTTTTTTTTTAAGATATTGAGGTACATTTTGACGTTCATTTTAATTCAGGACTATGAGTTTCCTCAACTTTCAGTGAAGAAAACAATTAAAAGTAAACACATTCTAAGATTTGTTTCCGACAGTTGAGATTTCCTTCTGCACAGTTGAGTAAATAAATGTCTCTCCATCCAGGTACAAACACGGTCACATAAGTTAACTTAAACAGCAAAACTCTATAACTGTTCTTCAGCCTCTCGCCAACTTTCCAGGCAAGTGGCTGGAAAGTTATTTCAGTCTTATTAGAAAGAGGAAAATATTTTCAAGGTCTCAAGTAAAATGTGCTATTGTTTTACTCTTGCAACACAACGGCACACAGACATTCCTTCAAGTAACATTTTCAGTATTTAAAAGAATTACATGAACTTTAAAAGTGGTATGAGCTCTGATGTCCTCATCTTAGCGTCTTATTATCCAAATAATATCATGCTGTGCAAAATGCTTCAACGGCAGCAGCCATAAATATGCTCCCTTAGCATAAACAGAGGGCAAAATTCCTCTCCAAGCCTGAATACAAAAGACTTCCACAAAAATGCCGTGGGAGAAAGCTTTCCCCTGGGAAAGGTCATGCGGTGATACCACTGACCCTGGCCGCCGGCACGGGCCAGCCGAGGGATGCTGAAGGTCACTGCTGCCCAGCTGCACTCAGCTGATGGCACAGATCCACGGGCTGCCCCCACCATTTCACCAGGCTCATCCATGCTCTCACAGCCATCCCTCCCCTCCCCAGGCTCTCCAGCCTCGCCACAGCAAGGGGAGGCAGCAATCCTTTGAAATTTTATGAAGGAAATAGCTTAAAAGTACCATTCCTATGCAGAAATAAGATAGTGTTAATTCAAATATACAGTGTGCTTGCATTCCAGAGAAAAACTTGGTAGCAAAAAGTGTTGGCCTCACTTCAGTGCTCCATGGCAGGATAGAGCCATGCAAGCCAAGCAGAGGTGCTGGAAAGAAAGGGCGCACCATACTCAACATTGATCCCTTCAGACCACAGAGAAATGGTCAGAAGCCTCCAGAGATGATGAAATTGAGGCTTCACCAAGTGGTGGAACAAAGCACGGGGTGGGTATTTGTGGAGAGGATGGTTGGTGAGATTGTGCTGGGTCTGTAACAGCAACAGAGTCAAGGGGATGGAGGAAAAAAACAATTTCGCACTCCAGCGTGCTTTTCAAGGAGCTTTACAACCTCAGTCGCTCTGTCTCATGCTGGTTAACACGTAATTTTAAAGGTCTTCCATAACCTTAGTGTTATTCACAGTATTTATACTGCACTAGCAAGCCACAGCCTGAGAATGGGACGCATCACTTTGTAGGTAGAAATGATGATGACCCAGGTCGAGCAGTATAAAACATCGGAAGTGCGTTTCTCATCAGTTGCAAAGCTCTGCACACAGCCTGGAGACTTCCCAGAGAACAAGGCCCAAAGTCAGGAAGAGTACAGAGGGAGAAACCCAGGACTCCGTAACACACGGCAGGGTGGCATTTTGGTGTTGGGGGTTTTCTTTGGAGGAATTAATTGGTTGACTCCATCACCCACACCCTACAGGTGTGCTGTAGTTGTTAGCAAAGCACAAAAAGCCTGTGCCAAGTAATATTCAGCCCCACCAAGAACTCTAATAAAAAACAACTGTACACTTGAGTCATTAGCACTTTCTCTGGACACTTTGTTTTCCTTTAAATTATTTATTTCATGTCAGATGAATAATTAAAACATTTCTAATAAAAACTGACATGTACATTAGACTTCTGTTTTATATAACAAAACATTCATCCCTTTTAAAAGGGAGGAACTACTGGTTGAAATGAACGTTACAGGGAATTTGACATGCTCTCGGTATGAAGAAACGTTTTAGATCACAATTATCTGGAAAACAGAAAATAACTTTTATCCTTCAGAAAACCTCCATTCAAAGGTGCTTCTTTTTATGGGAGCCTAAGGAATGACATTTTGGTAGCAGAGCTGAAAAGACTTAGTTTAACAAAGTATTTACCATGTTAGTGAATGAACTCCCTTGTTCACAGCCTTAGTTCTTGACTCATCTTTTTAAATGTGGTGGATTTTTCACCTGAAACTGACCCAAATTTGCACAGTCTATGTATTAAAGTAGCATATCCTCATGAAAAGATGCATTTTCAAAGCATTCCATTATTCCTGCTTTTGGCTGAGAAGAAAACTCCTTCACAGCATTTCAGAAATTCTGGTTCTGAAACGAGGAAGTACCATTAAAACAAAAACCTTTTTAAAAAAAAAAAAAAAGAAAAGAAAGCAAATTAAAGTTAAAAAAGGTACATGCTGAGGCTGGGACAAAGTTGAGATTGATTTTTATTCTTAATTGAATTGATTCATTCAGGCTAAAATTTCAGGAAAAAAACAGGAAAATGTCTTTCTAATTCTTGATAACAGCATTTCTTTTTTAAAAATTCATCTCCTCTGCATTTAAACACCAGCAAAAGAGCCTGGAGATGAACTTCTCTGCTTATTTTGCAGAGCCAATGCAGCTGACAGTCAGATTGCAAACCTCTGTGGGGGCACCCACACAAACTTGGAAGGTCCACCACTAGGGCATGGGCAAAATTTAGTTCTTCTGCTTATTACCATCAAGCTTGCTACGGTTTAATGCAATAATGGGGTATTTATGAATGCAGACTGTCTAAACTATACAAAGTATAAACTGGATAGAGACAACTTTTTTGTTTTTAAACTTCGGCTATTATCAGCTTTTATTACAAATTTGGGTTTGCTCAAAACAGAAGCAAGATCCAAGAAGAAAGAAGGAAAGACAGACATTACAGAAAGAAAGCAGAGCTGGATAGCAGCTTCACAGCTGACAATACTACCAATTTATCCCTCATTTGATAGGAAATTACAAATCACAAAAACTTTAATTTTTGCTGATGGTTTCAATAAAGAAAGATTTACAAGAAAATTACATATTCACATGTAAATGTATTTTAAAGCAGATACTGTTCAGATGGTCTCTGGAACCACTAGTCCAAAGCCCAAACTATCCATATAGTGGAGTGAAGATCACCACACCTACCTCCAGCTGGGCTACACAAAACCAAATCAAAGCCTAATTTCCCCAGGCACAGACATACAGACCTTCTGTACATCATTCAGGGCATCCTTCCCAGCTAGTAGAATTAAGCTCCTCAGCACCAGCAGCTTTGTGCAGCACTCGCCTCACTGGGTTCACAATGCTCTTCTCCTGCTGCAATCAGCTCTGCAGCACAGCAGGAGTTCACTTAACCCCTTCTAAAATTGTGTATGTCTTTCAGCAAGATCCATGCTATGCCTCAAGCCTATAACACTACATATGCAACACATTGCTTCCCTTCCTTTTTTTACATACTGCTATGATTGTAAGAGCATATCAAGAATTATTTTCTGCTTAGAGATTTCCCATATTACTTTAGCAAACATAGCATTTGCCCTTTTCTTGTTTCTGGCCTGAGTCCTAACAGAAGTTCCTCATTCTCAGACTATGTCACTTCGTTCTCATTCTCTGTCAGAAAACTCATTCTGATTTCTGTCACCTTCTTCCTCCAGACAGACTCCCATTCCTCATTCTGCTGTGCCAGCAAAGATCCGTCAACATGGTGCAATGTCCCATTTTCAGGTAGACTTCTATGCATTGTTGAACATTGCTCCAGTGAAGGGGTTTTTTTGCCTCTTCCTTATCCCACCATGCCCCAAAATAATTTGGTTGCGGGTTATCTCTTGATTGCTTTAAGGTGTATTGCAGCTTTGTCCATGTTCAGAAAAATTCATTGCAATCAGATCCATTACTTGCAAGCGACAGTACATGAAACAATGGGGGACTTTGGTGGTACCTTAGAAAGTAACAATTTCAGGGTGGACCAATCCTGTGATCTCTAACGTTGCCAAAACTTTTACTGATGTAAGCAAGAATTTTCCCAAGGAATAGCTGAGGAGAAATTCAAAGTTTTGACCAAAGTAGAAAATTCCTCTGAATTAAGGGCATCTTAAGTCTGGGAAATTTTTGAGGCAGTGATCACTCAGGCCTTTCTTGCGCTTGTTTATGATAGCTATATATTGGTACCCTGGCTGGGATACCAAGAAAATATATATTATTATTCTAATTATAAATGGTAAATTCTATTTACCCTAACTCTACCCTAATTCTATTCACTCTGATTCTTTTTCTTCTAATGTTTCACTTACAACTCTTATTTGTATCTTAAATTTTCAAGTAACCTAAATTTCTAAATACTAAAGCAATTTTTTATTTCTGAAATAGCCCATTCTTGTTACAGCGCTATATTCAAAAGCAGCTGGGTCAAACTCAGTTCCTTATGAACAGTCCTTGAAACATTAAGATTGCATGAATAGCCAAGAGCCTCAGTTGCATAACCAAGGCCAAGGAGGAGTCAATAAATCTCTGACAGTTAGCCCTATTCATCAGTAACTTTTGTTTGACTAAAGCATATCAGCTAGAAAAGCAACCTGTCACAGTTCGAAGATTCAGAGATGAAGAACCTCTTGCTTCCCTTGATAATTTGGCAGAATAATGAATCATTTCTACTGTGAAAAATGTTTTGCATTACTCCTGATTTAAATCTGCCCAACTCTCCAGCTATAACCTTTAGTTTGTGTTATGATTTTCATTGCTGTTCTAAAAAGCCAATATAAAACCAGTATGTTTTCTCCTGCTTCAAGAGACTTACATTTCTTAATCAAGGAGGCTCTCTATTTTGATAGGGTCAACAGATAAAAAAAATCATGGTTCTCAGAGAGAAATAGTTTCATCAGATTTCAAACCATTTTGGGTGACTTCCTTCTCCAACGCTCCCATGGTTCAACATCCCTTCAACATTACTGAGCCTGAAACTACAGCACACATTCTTGTCACAGTGCGCATCCAGAGGTAAGGCTATTCTTGAGTCCTAATCACTGTCTTCCTGGAAAATAACTCCTTCTCCTTTTACGACAGTGTCACACTAGGAACTCTTGTGAACTTGCAGTTCAAAAGATCCTTACATCCCTTCCAGACTTACCATCTTCCAGGGTACAGCTTACCCCGTTTCTGGAAATTCCATTTGGCTATAAGAAAAAACCCAAACTTCACCATGACAACAATAAAAAACTGCAACACATTGCACAGAGAATTCCACAGTGCTGGAATCTCCCTCACTGGGAATATTCAAGACTCAGCTTGATGGGGTGTGGATAACCTAACCTAAGTCTCCGCTTTCTACAGCGGTTCAGATGGTGTCCAGAGGTCCTTTCCAACTTAGGCTTTGCTATGACACATGATCACGCTTACTCAGATGCGTAAGTATCTATCCCGTTTGGCTGGGATAGAGTTAATTTTCTTCACAGTAGCTCGTATGGGGCTGTGTTTTGGATTTGTGCTGGAAACAGTGTTGACAATACAGGGATGTTTTTGTTACTGCTGAGCAGTGCTTACACAGAGTCAAGGCCTTTTCTGCTTCTCACCCCACCCCACCAGTGAGTAGGCTGGGGGTGCACAAGAAGCTGGGAGGGGACACAGCTGGGACAGCTGACCCCAACTGACCAAAGGGATATTCCACACCATATGACGTCATGCTCAGCATAGAAAGCTGGGGGAAGAAGAAGGAAGGGGGTGACGTTCGGAGTGATGGCGTTTGTCTTCCCAAGTAACTGTCACACGTAATGGAGCCCTGCTTTCCTGGAGATGGCCAAACACCTGCCTGCCGATGGGAAG
>NW_008794911.1:3574450-3601802 GCF_000699145.1 Aptenodytes forsteri
ACCGTTAGGCGTGATGGAGCCCTGCTTTCCTGGAGATGGCTGAACACCTGCCTGCCCATGGGAAGGGGTGAATGAATTCCTTGTTTTGCTTTGCTTGCATGCGCGGCTTTTGCTTTACTTATTAAACTGTCTTTATCTCAACCCATGAGTTTTCTCACTTTTACCTTTCGATTCTCTCCCCCACCCCACCGCGGGGGGAGTGAGCGAGTGGCTGCGTGGTGCTTAGTTGCTGGCTGGGGTTAAACCATGGCAGCAGTTAATTCATTCTCCATTAAAGTTTTCAAAAGCTAAGGCAAAAGTTTACAAAATCATTTCATCTTGTAGGTTTGTAATGTCACTGCTAGTTTTCTTAATACCAACTCGGTATCTTCTTTTAAGCTCTTACGTGTGAAAAGTTTGATCCATGTAGTATTGCAGTATATTGAAACACTTATCTTGGATACATCATGTATTTACACCATGCTCCTAATCATTAATTGGCTCTACTCCTTACCACCAAAAAGTGACTCTGCAGGCAGCTGCATCCTCCTCCACCACCAGCAGCAAATTCGGCTGCACAGGAACTGTGTGCGGGGCACACGCTTGTCTGCACACAAACAGGTGTACACGTTTCCTAAGATGGCTACTTGGGCCTGACAGTTCATTACTTCTGGCTTTATCTTTCAGCCCAAAGGATACGTTTATACACCTGACTAAAATATTTCCTTGCCTGTTTTATTTGTAACTTTCATTGTAAAATTACCATTCTAACACTTGTCTCTCTTCACATCTTTAAAGAATTGCTTGCCAACCTTTTGTGTATTTTAATGATGAAGTATTCAGGAAACAAAAGATAATCTCATATTAAAATACGCTCTCTGAGGTTGGGATGCACTGTGATTTTGTAACAAGATACTGTGTACCTGACAGGACAGTATGTCAAACTCCTATGGCAAAAGATTGCAATGCAATTGTTTGGCAGTCTAAGCAAAGTGAATTTCTTCACCGAAGTCCAGATCCCAGTAAAAAGCTACATTTCTATAAAAGCTACCTTTTAACATATTCCCAACAACTGTTTCAAGAGGTGACCACATTTAACATTCTTCTATATGGAAAATTTTAACTTCTAGCTATATTTACCTCCTCTCAAATGAACTCATTTCACCACAAATTTACAAAAAAATATAAAATAAGGTTGAGCAACCAAACTCAAAGTTTTGTTACACTCAAGCTGGCAAACCAGAACGAGAGCACTTTATTACCGACGCTTGGAGCAATCCACGGATTTCTTCAAATGTTAAATGTCACCTACTTCTCCCTCTGCTAGTCCCAAGGGGCAGCAAGTCTTGAGGCACTCTGATCATTCTCCTTAAAACCTCCTTTGGGAAACATCCAGATGATGGCCTTCCCCTCCTTGTGCCTGCACGTAAATCACATTCTTGATTTCAGTTTTCCAGGAGGGGGAGTAGAAACTATGCTGGTATCACTGACCAGCTATTTCCCAGGACTAAAACCATGCCAGATGACCTGTTCCAACAGTCCAGCCATGCTGGAGGCTAATACACCTCTGGCTCCTCTACAAGGGGTTGAGGTTGGGAGTAATCTGTATCTTTTTGATATTTCATCCTTTAGATAATTTCCTGGATGCTACAATAATCTTCTCTCTCCAGCTATCAAGACAGTGATCCCTAAGTACTTGCTACTACTAGTCTTTCTGTAAAGGTCACTGCACTCTACAAATGATTTGTGGCAGCCTGTAATGCAGGAGGGAAGACAAACAAATACCCTGCAAAAGAAATAAAAAGCAAAACAACTGCATCATGGTTTGCTTTCATTTTGTTTATCCAATACTGTCGTTGAACAAAACTCAAGAAGTTTCTTGGCCTGTAAAACAGTATCTGCAAATCTTTAAACAATGAGCTTGTTCTTAATGGTTCAATTAATTCAAATTGTATAAAACTGCTTAGATTAAGACTGCACTGCTTTCATGTGAAGTAGCACAGCAATGTGTCAGAGAAACAAATGCAGGTTTTGTCTTGCTGACTCTCAGACTGCTAATTATGAAAAAGGGGGGAAAGGCCCTGTTACATGGCCTGTGATCTTATCCCTTATCCTTTCTGACCAGCACAATCTGGCAGGAAAGAAATAGCTCTACTGATAAGAAGGAATATCTCCCTCTCTTTTAAGTGAAGGTATAGTAGCTGCTCTCCTTCAAGTCAAACACAGCTCGTAGTACAGTATTTATTTAAGAAATTTTCCAGTATGATGAATTATTAACTTGTTTCGATTGTGTCTTTTTGTATTAGACTGAGAAAAAGAAGTCCAACTCCCACAATGTCTCCAGATGTCAGCATCACTTTTCTTTTGATCAGTGCACTTCGGACTCACAGAAGCAAATTGCAATCATATTATCAGTCAAAAAATACTGCTGAAAAACAGCACTTGTATTAACAATTTAATCAGATGCTTTTGAAATCATCTACAGTCAACAACAGTTAACCCAAACATCCACCTGGGATGGTGAAGCCAGTCTGATGTTTGCATATTCCTACTTACTGAGACCTTCCAATAGGAAGACCTTGGTTATTACACACCATCTGCCTTGTCACATATTTACGTGGAGCTTTTAGGAAAGGCAGTGGGGAAAAAGGGTGCCTTTATTACACTGCTGACAACCAACTTTGCTTCCATGGGGGCTATTTGAGCATCATGCCTAATGTGTGTCTGAAGCAGGGGCTTAGATGAGAAACAACTGGCTGATCCTCCTCTTAGATGACAACAAAGTGACAGGAGAGATAAGAGATATCACATGCGCTGTGTGGGGCTGGGCAGATTTGTTCTTTGCAATGCTTCTTGGTGCCTGAAATTTCAAATGATCACATAGCAAAGCTATGGTTATGACTGCTTACCTGTCTCAGTTACTAACAAGAAAATTAGAAATTCTCCCTTTATTTGTGAATCAAGGCAGTCTAGTAATGTAAAAAACAAACTATGTGTTTTTGTTGAGCATGATATCACAACACACTGGTAACCCGGCAGTCTGTGCCAGTCATTAGTTTTCAAAAGGATTTTAATGGTTCTGCTCTTAAGTGCAATACCCAACACACCTAGAACTGACTCAAGGTGTGCTGCTACCATACCTGCAATCAGAAAAGGCTCCTAAACTATCAGCCTCTGATTTAAAAGCAAAAATGTTTTCCATGGCTAATCAAGGCTTTTCTTCCCCACATAACTCTTATTCAACTTTCCTCCTCTCTTACATTTCAGATAAAATAACTTAAATCTGCCTATTGCAACAGGGCGCCGCCAGACTCAGCTACTTTGCTGAATTTGGGTGAACAAATGCAGGTGATTTTGTGGGTTGGCAGAGATATCAGTATGAAATCAGGCTGGCTGCTTCAGTTAAATGAGCAGTAAAACGATATGTAAGCTTATGTTTCCAAACAGGTCCTTGCCATATACTGAGGTAAGTAAAACTAGTTCATCATCCTCATCTCCACTGAAACTATTTGAAGGCAGAGTGAACATTTTGAAATGATGACTGCATTTTAAAAGACCTCTGAAAGATCACAGAATCTAGACATTCAAGCAAGTTTTCAAACCACAGGGAAGATAAGCCAAAAACAAAGCAGCAGTGGCTAGACAAACCTCACTTGAAAGGCTTGATAACTTTTGGCTGACTGCTTTTTTCAGAGGAAATTAGAAGTTAGAAAAGCTATTCTGCTCTCAGAATCTAACAGTGTGATCCTAAAATTAAAAAAAAAAAAAAAAAAAACAATGACAAAAGCATAGACATTTTGGCACTATCCAGGGAAGTCTGACAAGCGACAAGCGGCAGCACAGATCAAAAGAACACATAAGTTCTTTTATTGTACAAAATACCTAGAACCTAGAATTTATCTTACCACAATAAGCTACTGAATGGTTATCTAAGCTGCGACAAAAGCATAGACATTTTGGCACTATCCAGGGAAGTCTGACAAGCGGCAGCAGAAAGCACAGATCAAAAGAACACATAAGTTCTTTTATTGTACAAAATACCTAGAATTCCATGTTTATCTTACCACAATAAGCTACTGAATGGTTATCTAAGCTGCTCTTGTTTTGCCAGGCGACTCCATACATCTGTAGGTTTTACTCCGCATTAGTTTTAGTCTGGTGTGTTTAAAATGCTACACCGCAAGTAAATCTAATCTAAAAGGTTATATGTCTCCTTAGGAAAAACAGTGTTCAAAGAGAGTGATCACCTTAAATAGAAAATCTTTTTGGTATCAAGTCAAAGTTATTTGCCCCAGTTTCTACAACTAAAATCACATAGCTGTGATATATCACAAAAAGCCCAACCCCTTCTCTCTCTAGTAATACATTGCTAATAGGTATTGTGAGAAACCCACAAAAGTACATTAAAAAAACCCCAACCCAACATGAGAAGCATCTCACAAGTACCTGTTTGAGTACTTTGAACTTTTTTTTTTTTTAATTTCCTCAGTTCTCCTTTTATAAACTATTAAAAGTTTCCCTAAATTCCAAGCTGGCTTTGCCTATATAACACAGTCACAAAGAAATCTGTCTAACATATTATAAGTGGAACTGCTCTTGAGACAGGGTTAAGTCATGCAGAAACAAGACTGAACTTGTGAGTTCACAGTTCCTTTAAAACAAAGCAATACCTGCTGTCACAGCATGAGGAAAAAAGATATCTCAAACTCAAAATATTACAGCAGAAGCAAGAGAAGACATGGGAAAAAAAGTAGCTCACTCATCCTCACTGGCCAAGTATCTTTGGAGTAGAAGTCTACTGTTTTCTAACCCCTTCAGTTCAGAAGAGGCCCACAAAGTAGCAGTTACTCCAGAGTCCTGGAAGACTTCCAATAAATAGATTAAACCTTACATATAAACACTCTCTATAATTAGAGGAGAAAGAATCTTGGTTTTTGGACAGCGTATGACAAATTTTGAAACCATGAGATTAAATCAAATTGTATTTTAACACGGTTCAAGGGAAGCCTTTCTTCTGTAGACTGTCAGTCTCACTCTCAAAAACACCTGATAACTACTCCAGTAACTTGACGTTTTTTGTGCCTTTCAAAATCAACCTAGAAACACATATGGACAACAGGGTAACAACAACGAACACTTGAGGACGTTCCTTCTTACAGGGAGCAGTCTTTTGAAAAAAAAAAAGAACAATCCAAAAGCTTCCATTAACTCTTACACAAGCCCCACAGAGGAAAGCCCTGGCTCTTCATCAGAGCTGTACCTGGCTGGCAGAAGAGGCACCAGAGGAGCAGCAAAGAGCTGAGAGGCTCCTTTTTCTCCTTGGTTGTGCCACAGGAGCATGACTGGTTACCTCCTCCTCAAAATCCATCCCTTCGGTAGCAGAATGCCGCCAGCATGGAGCGACAGTACCAGGAACAGCACGAGTCCCTCTTCCTCCTGGTGCGGATTTTCTATAGGTGTGCATATGCAGCAGAGTCTCATCTGATGTGAAATTTTGTTACATATCCGGGTGTATGAATGACTCATATATAAAAAATACTGGTTTCTCATGGTTGCATGCTTGCATACGGGTGGGGATTGAACAAATACACATTTGCACATGGGCTAGAACTACCCTTTTGTGACAGGATTAGTACCTGAGACCAGGAGGTCACGATTTCGCAATGAAAAAAGAAGGTAAAACATGCACAGTAAAAAGACATATGCAAAAAGCACGATCCAAGTAATACAAATGCTTAATGCTATGATGAAATCTTTTGTGGAATTAAGCTACAGCAACAACCAAGTTGTCATACGCAACCTCCTCAATCGTCCTGCATTACTGAAAACTATTCATCGGCCTCGGGAAGAAACCTGACTCCTACTTGCGGTAGGGTCCCAGGCTCGGTATGGGATTAACCCAGTTGTTCAGCACCGGATTAGAAAGCTGTGGCTGGGAGCCCGGCCTTCGCAGCAGTGCCTGTCAGCTGCCGGGTGTGAGGGAGCTGTGGGAGCCTGGCGTGCCGGGGAGCAGCAGCAGGTGCCTGCAGGACCTGCCCACGCGGGAAGGCGCCTGCCACAGCGTCCGGTACGGAAAACACTCGGTAAAAATAAAATAAAAGGGAAGTACACATGAGCCAGAAATTAAATGCTTGCGTCCGATATCAGAGGAAGAGCACTTCGGTCAGACAACCTGCTAAGGGTTTGAGCCAACTGTACTCCGGTCAGCAGGAACATTTTTATTGATATCAATACCAGCGCCATGAGGGCCAAGAAAAACATTTTGTGATCTGCGCTTCCTCACTCCATCCCACCCCACCCTTTTGCGATGTTCAGAAGGGAGAAGTTCTCCACTGATCTCCAGAAAGCTTTTGATGCTCTTTCTATCACATGTTTTCCTTTAAATTCTCCAGTGACAGACACCATACTAATCGCCTGTGGTAAAACAGAGAGAGCCCCCGGGCTGCGTAGCGCAGAAACCCTTCTTGGCCCCGCTCGCCCACACAGGAGCATGCCAGGGGCTGGCAGAAGGCACCATCCTGCCTGCACCCCCAGCGCTGGATTTAGTATTAGCCAAAAAGATGGCAGCTTGGACTAGCAGCTGAAAACTAATTGAAACAACAGTGATCCTCAGTAAAAAAAAAAAAACAAAATAATGCCAGCAGTTACTGCCAAATCATGGTACCTGCAATACTGCGATGATTCCCGTCTAAGAACAGAGGAATACTGAGGTTCTCCCATATCCCTGGTAGTAGATGTTGACATAATGTTGTCTTTATAATGCAAAGCTATTAAGCAATTTTAATATGAAATAGCTTTTTTAAAAATAAAGAATGCATGATATGCATAATAAAAGAGTGAAATTAGCACACATCTGTGAGGTTTTGGAGTATTGGTGGGGTTTTTTTTTAAAGACTTTTAGGAAAAAATATAACCTAGATCAAGAACTTACTGAAATGATCATTTCTCTGTAAAAAAAAAAAGGAAATAAAACAGTTTTTTAAGATCTATAGGAAATTTTATGAATGTCCTAAGTTTTCAGGTACACATTTTTAATGGAAGTGTTTATATTAAATGTATCTTTTTAAATTAATTTTTTACATTATGCTAAATAATTCTTCTTCCTTCCAAACAATATTTACTGTTATTTAAATCAACCAACCAATGTCGTTCAGTTATTTATTTATTCAGCCAATGGGAAATAAGTGACATTTCTTCTTACTTATTCTAATCAAACTCAAATATTTATTCCTTCTGTGAGTAATTCATTACTAATTACAACAGTCTGATGTATGGTATTTTGTGCTACTAAAAATAGGGCTACAAATTAATAAATGCAGCTAAAATTATGCTTTCAAAGCACAGCAGAAGAAAGCCCAAAGCTCATACATAGACACTGACAGCCAGGTCTGTTTCCAGACTTTAGACACCCACATACCCACAAAATAGGTGCAAATTGGAAAAGCCTCTGCTTGCTCATCTGGCAGTAAGTGTATCTGGAAATGAATATATCATGTAAAATTTAAAATCAGACTCAACTTCTTTCAAATACAAAAAATGTTTTAACTCTTTGGTTTGTCACTGTTTACTTCTTCCTCTTGCTGCCTCCCTCCTTCCTTGGAAGACAGGCGTCTCCCTCCAGACTGAAAAAATATTTAAGTTCAATTGAAATTGAATTACAATTAGTTTTTCTATTGTGAATTAAATCAATGCAAGAGCATGGAGACAGCCTATTAAATGTATATCTAAGAAATGTAAACCCCTTAAAGGCTGAAATATTCTTAAAACTTAGTTGAGCTCTGGAATTTACAGTCATGAGACATTAACACAGTCAAGAATTTAGCAATCCAAAACAGAACTGGACATTCATGCAGGTATCAAGAAGATCCAGTCTTACAACTAACAAGAACATAATTTTGGAAGATAAAATAAATCTCAAGATGTGAGGCAAAATGATCTGTAACTACTAAAGATCAGAACACACACGATGCACAAGGCCGATTATCCAAGATCCACCTCCTGAGAGGTTGTTAGACCCTCCTTAAGAACCCATGGCAGAAACCATGGTGAAAAATATATCATTGGTCTTTCTGGATTTCAGACATAACCTACGAGAACAGCTTCTCTATTCCTTTCTTTAACAACTAATTTGGATTTTTAGGTTAATTTTTTTTTTTTTAAGTGAAGTGCACCTATGGCGGTGTATTAATCAGCCAGTGAAAACCTTTCCTAAACTTAAACAAATGTCAATGCTCAGTGTTTACTAAGGCAGCAATCTTCCAGTGAATGAATAGAATCACTACAATCCACAACACAAGAGACCACACAAAATGCAGCAGTACAAAAGGTACTAATTCATGACCAAAAAACTCCACAAAAAACCAAAAAAGAACCTTCAAAACACTCTCATCCAACCAAAAGCCCCTGCATTGGCTTGATGTGTCAAGATGCAAAACTTAATACCATCAGATTCTGAATTTACTGAACTGCACAATTACCATGATTGGGTGAACGTTGAAAACACACATCTCAGTGGCTTCTGTCAGTCACTGGTGTTGGCTGCGATTTTAACAATAGCACTGTTTCTCCTGGTGTACTCAACTCATTTGAAGAGAAAGGAAATTGGAATATATGTTTATAAGAGATTTGCTTGCCTTATTTACTCTTGTTCTCTTATTTGAGCCCAGAAAGGAGATTTAAATCCCAGGGATTATGCTTAAACCAAGCCAGTTAATCAGGTGATTTTGGTGTAATCTGCCTTTGTTAGAAAATCAACTGAAAAATGCTCTAATGCAGCAGCAGTGGTCCAGAGGTGCATTTACTTTGCTAATGACTGACATAAATACATGCTCATCTCCCAAGCGACAACGTGCAAAGAGCACAAAAATGTTCCCAGTGGGAAGCTAACAGGACTATTCAGCTGAAAAGAGAATAACCAAAGCACATTCACAACCATTTTCAGGGAAATGATCTTGAGACACAGCAAATACTCATAAATAAACCCTTTGGGGTTTGCCTATCCCAAACGCCACCAAGCATCCCCAGAGGAAGGAGGGCATCAGGCACACGGTTCAGAGGAGGCAGGAGGTGCCTCTGCCGCAGGGGTGGTCACTGCCAGGCCACTGCGCAGGACGCGGGCTCCCCCCTCCACCACTGCTGAAGGATTTAGTCCTGCACTGAACCCATCCACCAAACGAGGCCCTGCTGACTGCTTTCAGGCAGTTTTTGGTAGTCATCTACAGAGGCAACCCAAAAAACACCAGGACTAAACTGAGTATGTGCAAAAACACATCTGTAAATGCCTCGGGATATTTTTGGCCAGAAAAACTTAAGTTTCTGAAACCTAAGGAATCTCAGGTGTCTACAGTAACTGGAAGAGGTTTCCACGGGCAACTGTCTTGAATGCAGCTGCCCGAACTCTGCTTTAAGGGCTACCAAAGTCCTAGATTCTTTATTGGAGCTAATCGTAAGTTCTGAAACAAGATTACTGTGGGCATTTAGTCAGCCAGCTGAATGCAAAGTATTCTAAAAATACTTTTCTTTGTCATAAAATTAGGTTAAAAAAATACACATACAAAACTCACGTGAACAAAGGTAAGGATATAACAACTACCTGGGACTTCTGAGTTACAAACAATACATGCTATTTAAAATGGAGAGGCGTTGCCACAGAAGAAAAGTTACTAATCCTGTTGGGGCAAAGTAACTGCACTGGTGTGTGGTTTGCATGGGGGGAGGGAAAGACAAAGAAAAGGAATTGCTTTATAAGCCTTTTTGCAGCTTTGTTTTGTTTGCTTTTTCAAAAGAACAGCTTTTTTTCTTACTTTTAACTGATAGATATAAATGAAGAAACTTATGTTTATCAAAGCAAGTATTATCACTCTAGTTAAACTCCGGCTTACTTCCAGAGATACCTTAGGGCTAGTAGTTTAATATGTACCTTAACATGTTGCCTTATTTTTTTAAAGTAAAGAGTAAAATTGAAAGACTTTCCACTGAGACATTCTACTAGGAATATTCTTCTTCCTCAACATTTCCCTTATAGTCAATACAAAGTAAATCCACTTTACTTTGCTAATGAACTAGCTCTTTGTTCATTTATCTATCAAGCTATTTATAAATATCTCACAATCACAGCATTATCTGGGGGCTAAAGAGCATGTTTCAACTCAAAACAAATGGACATGTCATCTCATGTCCTTCCATAAACAAAAGCTAAGGGCTCGGATTCCAGCAGAGATTTAAGCTTGTAATCATGTTTCATATGTTCAGTTTCATAGCTTTACTTAGGTGCTTTTAACAATGCAAAATAAGAGCAGTTGCCCTTAACACACAGCAGCACTGGAAAGCAATAAATTGTTGTAGCAGATGGTACATGAGACAGGGGACACGTGTGGACGCTGCGGAGGGTCCCCCCTTCCCGAACATGCAACGTGCTCTGTTGGGCTTACAAAGACTATCTAGAGAGGAGGGGGAATCGCAGTCTCATTTGGGCAGGGAGGTAGTACCCATCCGCGGAGAGGAGGCAGCAACCCACAGAAATCTCCTGAAACAACTTCTGAAACTTTTTTTCCTGAACAAATACCTACAGCCTATGCTGACACAACAGCAAGTTCTAGCAGTATGACACTGCCCTCTCAGATAAAAATAGGCACTTTTTGATGACACATTATATACAGCAGCATGTGAATCAAGCAGTAATTCAACAAAATGGATTTTCTCAACTAGAAAAATCTGCAGCAACATATATCCAGATTAAAATCACATTCTTCACAGACACTGTGTACATTTTAAAATCAAATTTAATTTTTTAACTCTGGTTTTAAACTGGTACAGACCAGAAAAATATTCACATGATATTAACATTAAATCAATTTCTCCCTACCCGATTCCATGGCATCAACCAACAGTGTAATGAATGCAAAATGTGCTAGTTCATTTGACACACTGTCATTTGTACATATTCTAGTACTAAATAATTAACACTCAGACTTTGGGAGAAAGGTTAAATTGAAATTAATTCTATAATATTCCCATTACTGGCTTAGTTTCAAGATATAACTAGGAGTGTAAAAGCAAAAGAGCTGTGACAAAAAAAAAAAAATTAGTGATTTCTTCACTTTGTACTCCTTTCAAATCCGTTCACTTTAATAATCAATACATGTTCAGAAAAAAGTTTATTTAACCTTGCCTGATCAAGCAATGCAGAACGTCAGAAATCCTTTAGACCCTGTTTTTTCACCTGGAATTAGATAATGTGCTTACCATATTCTGCAGCCTTCTTATTCCCTAAATCCTACTGAGGATTTACATTGAACTGAAGTTTCTCTCAAGTTTACATTTCTCAGGTGTCTTCAGGCAGAACCTAAGATTTTTCTCTTTTCACATTTTTAAGCTCGGACATTAACTACCGCAAGCCCCCACCCTCTCCCACCTAGATCTAACCCTTTTCAAACTGAGCGATTTGAAACAACTAAACTTTGTAGCCCCAAACCTGCTTCCCGTTACCATATCACAGCAGTGCCAGCGGGGGGGCTATCCCTTAAGTACTGATGTTTACTTGATCTGTCGTGATTGGTATCAGCACAAAAGTGGTTGCAACTAAGAACCCAGGGATTTTACTCTCTCTCCAGAGGGACTGAAAATATCCTGTTTTGTTTATACCTAAAACCCAAAAGTCCCAATAGCATTTCTGTTGCTGGACTTTTACCTCCAAATACATTTACCCTTTACTAATGTACTTTTACCCAAGGAAAAAAAGCTATTAAGAAATGCCCCAGCATTACCCTGTGATATCAAAGCATACACTCCAAGTCTGTTTAACCAACTGATACTATGATCCATTAAAAAAAAAGCCTCAGTATTTTTGCAGACATCAAATGCTGGAATAAATGCTGTTGTAATTTTAGGGTTCTATTTTAACAGTTAAAGGAGAGACATCTGGCAATAATCTAGAAATAAATAAAGTGTCTCCATTCTTAGTTTCTCCTCCAAAACACTACCTAGGACATTTTTGCAGCATGATTCATATAATCAACATAATACATTACAATGCCTTTCAAATAATTCCGAATTCTCAGTTCATTCAATAAAGAACTCATTTTCGAAAGAGAAAAGGGAGCATGCCATGCCAGAAAACTTGCTTTATTGACTCAGCCCTGCTGCCAGGAGGAACAACGTGGTGAAGCAAACTCCATGATTTCAAAAGCATTTTTTTACAGCGAGGGCAGAGAGAGAAAGAGGCTTATTTACCGAAATGTGAGATTCCACAGGTGAGGCCAGAGATGGTCTGAAATCCTCTTCCTTTAGTTCCAAAAGTTTTAATTTATGATGAAGCCTGTAATAATCCTTTCAAGCTGCCAGGTAAAACGCACGCCATATCTTAGCTGTATTTTCTTTCGCCCTTTTGCAGCATAACTTTGTTATTTGCATAAAGCTTAGTTCTGGCCTATGGGACTTTTTGAACATCTACATGTTAGATTAGCTGTCTTGACATGCTCTATCAAGCATGACATCATGGATCTCCATGGTAACCTTAACCACACCTGCCCAGATGCCAGAGTTACCTGTCACGTTCAGACCTAACTGAACATAACAAAAAAAACCTCAACCACCATTTTCTAAGCACTCAAGCCTTGCACAGGCACCGGAAGGTTTTTATTTTTTAAATTGATGGAAATCTAATTTCGTTTGCCAATAAATTTGTTCTTCACAGAGCACTGGCTTAAATGCTAGAGTTGTTGCTCACCCTTCCACATCTCCCAGTGTATTTCCTAGTCAAACAACAACAAAAGAAAGGCATGGCAAACATCTTCCAGCTCATTTTCTAAAGGCACGCTCAAAAGCTCCAGCTCTGAAAAACTCTGCACACTCATTTTTGTTCTCTGCCCCTCAGAAAAGTTTTTTTTTTTTAGCGAGGTGACTTGTAAAACAGGTTCATGGCAGGGATTAACCCCCTCCCATGGCCAGGTTAGCATTTTAACCTCTTAATTGCAAGCTCTTTTTCATTCTCTCAGCCACTGGCCCAGCTTTTATACTTGTTCCTGCTCTCTCCTTCGCTGCTGACCGGAGTCAACCCCACCTAAGCAGTGACCACGTCCTGCCATGAGCTCAGCAGCAGATGATTCACACAATCTCAAACTTCAGAAGACCGAGACTGTTTTCCTTCTTCCTTTTTCTTTTTTCTTTCTAACCTTCCTGGGGATTACGTTAGTGCCTTGCTTTCATTAACACAGACGAGACAGCCTTGGCAGAGGCAAGGTATCCAAAACTCTTGCAGAAGCTTGCATTACCTATAAAAAAAGATTTTGTTCCTCAGCTTTCCAGTCTTCCAGGTGGAACGAGCTCTGGTGCCCGGCTGCAGGGTTGTCTTGCAAGGGGGAAAACCTGCAGCGTGAGGGCGAGCAGCTGGGCTGTGGGTTGCAGCTGTGGGGTGCTGCATTCCCCTGGGGGCATTTTAGAGTGCACAAGGCATGGCACGCCTGCAACCCACGGCTGCTGCAAACTCATGCCCCAGTTTACCACGCAGACCAGCTTAGCTGCAGGTTATTTGCCTTGCGGCAGTATCCCAAGGCCCTTGTGCAAATAAAGACAGCCCCTGTCTCTGTGAGCTTTCCTTTCCAGAATAAGATATCACAAACAGGGTAACAAACCTGCGGGGTGGAGGAGGGATGATCTGTGTGCACAG
Organism: Aptenodytes forsteri; assembly: GCF_000699145.1. NCBI lineage: Eukaryota > Metazoa > Chordata > Aves > Sphenisciformes > Spheniscidae > Aptenodytes > Aptenodytes forsteri. The sequence goes on from NW_008794911.1 coordinate 3,588,096, forward strand.
CTGGGAGGTTTCAGGTCACCACATTAGTTAACCATCAGTAATCCCCGCTGGCATTTTACCTGGCCATGATTGTACTTCTGATTTGTGGCAGGTTATCAAGAGTAGACACGGGTCCTCAGGAGGCACATCCAGGGAGGGATTTATCTGAATAAGCGAAGCCTGGAGGAAACCATTAATACGTAGTGGAAGATATGGACAACATTCAGAGCTGACCTTACTGGTGGAGGTGATACAGTATGTTCTGACAACACCAAACATTTTTTCCTGATGTTTATTTGCTGCAAACCAGGGGCCAGTTTGCCATACTCAGATACTGATGGTTAAAACAGACAAAAGAAGAAAGTCCACAAAAAAAGAGACAATTACCAATCTTGATTTTCTGGCCCATTTTTTTGGTTATGGACTTGACAGTATTTAGAGCAACCTGGAAGACAAACGATATGATATCCAAGAGACTATCTCCCGACCGTAAATATCGGGATGTTGTATGTTCCAGGTGCACCATTTGACATAGAGATTAGAAAACGATGTCGCATTGGCTACTATCTGTGATAGATCTCCCACAGTGGGGAAATTCCCACCATGGATAATGTTGCCACTTCCCAGATATTGGAGCAGCTGGAGAAGTAAGAAGGGAGGAAAGGAACCTAGAAAATAAATCGTAACATTGTAATTCATGTCTTCCCATACATCTTACAGATCTTGTATGTGATGTATAGATGTTACATACAGATGCCTACTACATGTGTACGTAGGTTGTCTTCTACACTACTGCTACACACATACCTATACAAGGGAAAAAAAAGGAAGTATATGTGCTATACACACACATACACCCTCTGAAGCAAAATTATACTATGGTCTTATTCATGGAGCAGCTAAGTAAGCTTGCATTCTACATATGCATATAAATATATACACATATACCTACACATATATATACACACATACCTATGTATGTATATACGCACGCATAGATACATATATATACACACATACACACACACACAAAATACACAGATACATGTGTGTGCATGCATTGACACAACTGGTAAGAAAAAACCCCTCTGAACTGTAATGCCATGACCGTAATAATCTGTTACTGCATCTGATGAGCCAGACTGTTGATACATTTCAACTAAGCAAATTTCTTACAATCAGCTGGAATAACTTATTTCTGCATGTTTTTAATGTGGCTTCTGTTCAGTTTACCTTTTTTTTTTTAATTTATGCTGAATGGATGGATTCTTCAGTCTTTCCTATTCCCAAGAAAGATAGTTCGATGCTCTAAGAGTAATTTTAAAGTTATTTTGTTTTAAAATTCACACTCATTACGTACAATACATATGTCTAATCATCAAAAAATAGAAGCAGGAGACATTCGCATGAATTTTACCCTCAATAAATTAGCAAGGATGACACATTTTAAACAAATAGCAGGAACAGTTACTGCATTCCTTCTGTAATTTATTGCCTTCAGAAAAGGCTCAAATTACAAAATGTGTAGGGTGTAATGCTGTAGGCTGTTCAAGCTGGGTTTGCAGTGTCTGCAACACTGGAACTAAATATTTACATGACTCCAAAAGATCTAATCTCTGGATTTCACCCCCCTTCCACCCCCTTTATTTAATTTGTATGCTATCTTTATCCACCACCCGGCACATTCCACACAGTCACTAAAGTTCATAGAAAAGATAAGTGGGGAGAAAAAAGAAAAAAAAAAATCAAGACTTTCAAAGGAACCTGTTTAAAAATAAGGAATAGATCACCCTCATTAGAGCTAAAGTCTTGCAGCAATTTTAGCTGGATACATATGGATTCTAGCAGTTGTGTTTTGAGGCAGTGATACCACCTGGGATCTCCAGAGACCCTGTCAAAGAGAAGTTGTAGGGGGGAGTTACCAAGCGACAATCTTTCCAAACCTGTAACAATGGTCAGATCTCCAAAGGTTTGGAAGGCTTCAAAAGGTGCTGGGAATTCAGTAAGAAGTCCCATAGCAGAGTACAGTATTTTGCCAACCAGTTTTTATTCCTTAGTTACAATTAATTTGCTGCTAGTGCTGAAACACCTATAAAACACTAAGAAAAAAAACTTTTATAAAAGTTTTGCTGTCAATCATTTGTTAAACTGAGAATAACAGGAACAAGATTTTTGAGCCTAAACTCTAAATTCCGCTGTTTGATTGAAAAAAATGAATTATGGAATAGAACATAGATTGTAAAGCTGAACAGATTAAACTCTAACATCGCACCCGAAACCAGAGCCCAGAGTTAGGCTGTGAACAGATCCTTGCACAGCATTCCCTGAATGCAGAAGGTTGGCGTGATGGCGGCCTCCGCCTGCTCTGAGAAACACATCAGTGTGGCACATCTCCTCTGACCCTACATCTACTTTTCGGTGCTGAAAAGCAATTGGAGGCAGGCGAAAAGCAAACCACCTTAAGGTATGCTACTGACAGACCAATGTGGATGTCAAAACAGCTTGGAGGAGGCAGATACCTGTGGATAAGTCCATTCTGTTTGTATTAAAAGACTCAAAAACAGAAAAGAAAGCAAATGAAAGGGTAACAGAGCCAGCTAAAGCATACAGACATGCTCTACGGATATTTTCTTTTCTCCCAGGCAGTGCTGCCAATACTGAAAGTGTAACAGAAGTTAACAGCTGTTCCGTATTTTCCCTTCAGCTGTGAAAAGTAGATGGAGACCCATATACTAACATCAAGAGTCTCACCTTCATCCCTTTCTCCATGTATATTCTAAAAAAAATGAAAAACTCTTCAAAAAATGTCAGTTTCAACAAACAATTCCAAGGTAATATTGAATAGTTTCATTTTTATTATTGTTTCTTTGAATTTCAAGGGAGCAACTGAATCTTAGGCTATATCAAAAAAAATCTGTTTAATGCTTTGTTACATTCAACTTTTGTAAAGAGGTAACATTCAACTTTGTACAAGTTATAAGGACTGTTTAACAAAAAGCAGGATATGAATTTGAGTTTCATACCTGATCTCTCAGTCTCTCCTGGTGTCCCATTATTGCTGTAGCATGGTGGGGATATTTCTGTTTCAGATGCTCAAGAAAAGCCTCTCTCTTCCTGTCCATTTCCGAGGTTTGCATTCCCAGTATTTCTTTGGAACTGCGAGGGCCACCTACTGTATGTCTTCGAGGGATGTTGCGGGTGGACTTTGAATTAGAAGAAATGTGACTGTTCGGGGTCGAAAGGAGCTCTTTAGATCGGGGACATTCTGCATCGTCTAGTGATGTTACATGCAAACTGGTTTTTGCCTGGTCTGGAAAAAAAAAACAAACAAAAACCCCAAACCAGAATATTGTAAGAACTTAATCCCGACATTCACATTAATAAGAAAAAGAACACAATCGATATAAAAGCTAGGTTCTTTTAAAAGTAGTGGTAGTGTTCAGTGGCATGTTCTGCATCATTAGGCATATATATGTTGTAAGAAGCGGCCCGGAAATAATCATTTATATAAGCTATGCACAGTACCTACATACTTTTAACACACAACCACAGTATTGCCTTACAGAAAAGTGAGCATCATTGAAGTAGATGTTCCTTTTGTATCATCTTTACCACTATGTGACTTGAAAAGAAGATCTGACAGGGTCCTTATTCTCTGACCTTTAAAATCTACAGGATGCTTTCCACCAGAACAAACAGGTTTCTTCAATAGGCTCCAGCACACTTAATGGCCCCGTAACTAGTATCCTTAAGGATACCACCTGATAAAATTCCTTTGACAAGGAGATTTGAAATCCTTAATCTTTTTTCAGTGTGTTTTCAACATGCTCTGAAACACCTATAAAATAATAAGAGGGTTTTGGAGGGTTTTTTTCCTGATTTCTGACTGTGGTCTGGTTTTAAATTTCATGGATCTCCCTTGGATTTTATACGTCTCAGGACAGCAGGCTGGAAAATACTACATCATTTTTTCAATAAACCATTTCTTAAGAAACAGAATAAAAGCAAGTTTTGTGTGATATAAAAAGAAAAAAAAACCCCTCAGATAAATTTTACAACTTTGAAATCTACTATAAGACCATGACGACATTTGTAAAGAGAGGCAGACAGGAGGGTATGTAAGTGCTGGCTTATCTTCAGGTAACTGTGTAACACGAACCCTCTGGTGCATGAAAAAGTGTAGTCTGGAGCCTTGTTACCTAATACCTTTGAAAAATCCCTCACTCCTTTGTCAGCAAAGAAAAAAACCAACAAAAACCAGAAGCATTGAAAAGGCCTCTCCAAGTCTGATGTGGCCTTCCCTATCTTTACGGGCAGCCTCAGACATCCCGTGAGTGTTAACCCTTTACAGCACCTCCTCAGGAGCAGGAAGATCCTTCCCCTACGTGTTTTTAACACATCTCCATTTCTCTCCATCTGACACTTTTCGCCTCGGAGCCCTTTATCCTCCCAGCAACCGTCTCCCCCGCGTGCTGCCATTTATACGACACTGTTGTTTGGAAACAGGCACCTACTTGCTTCCTTTCATCGTTCAGTCAGTCAGTTTGACACCCTGCCTACCACTTGCCTCAGGATTTTATGCTGAGGATTTTTCAGCTTTCTGGTGTGCGCTGTCAATTGCCTGCCAAGTCCCACGTAACAGTAAGCCATGGTAATAAAGTAAATCCTCCATCGGTGGAGCCACTGCTGCTGTGATGTCCCACCAATTCACATGGGGGGACTAATTCCCTTGGGTTTCACAACAGGACTGGGCCCTGGAAGGTCCTCAAAGACTTCTCATGTTTCTGTAAGCTCCCTATAATGCTCACGGACTCCAAAATATCAACACCCCCCTCTCGTTTGCATTCATGGACACCTATCCCGAAAGCAGAACTGGACACAAGAGCCCAGACTGCAGGTGGCACCATGCTTTGATGAGCACAGATCCAGGCACGACTTTGGAAACAGGTTTGGTTCACGGGGAAGTTTTGCTCTCACACAGATTCCAAATGCCATCTCTGATCTCCGCAGCACCTTCTAAGACCTTCTTAGAAGCACAATCCTAATTAAACCTTCAAAGCAGCAGCCTCATGTGTGCGTACACACACACACTCAACTCTTCCAAGCGCAACTCAATTAAAAAACATCCAGCCTCACTGATTACTGAAAATTCAGAGCACCAACCACCAGGTACACTCAGCTTATTTGAGAAAAGTGGCAAAAAGGAGAGTTTTGCTTGCAAGAAGTAAGCGTGGTTACTCCAGATAAACTCAGTCAAAATGGTCTCTGAAAGCTGCACAGTCATTTCAATTGATTTTACACAGGAGGAAAAAGAGGTGGGATGGGGCTGGCTGGAATTTACCATCTATAATTTGTTGCACCCAGAGCCTGGGGGTTATATCCCTGAGGCTGTTGGAACAAAGGCGGCAGACATAAATAAGGGATTTCCTTGGAGCTCGAGGGAGTCAGTGTGAGCATGGGTGACTGAATGCAGCAATTTGGTATAAACCCTTAAGGTATGGCCACAGCAGCAGTTTCAATCACTGAATTGGTGGCAGGCACTTCCTCAAGAAGGCAGGTAAACCTACACTGACAAACACAACCGAGACCTCATGAATGTGTATTTTGGGTCCTAAATCTCTCTCATGCAAAGCCTTTCCCTACTCTGCACTTCAGCCATTTCAATAGTTTAAGAAAAAGCTAATTATTTGGAACATAAAGAGACATATCAAGTAAAGTGTTTTACCACTATTTGTTATTGGGTGAAACCTTGAGAAGGAATCAAAAATAACATATTTTTCTTATACTATATTAGAAAGATCAACAAATCCTCTTATTTTTCTTTCATATATTTGGAAAATACTGTATAAATACCAGTGAAAAGAAAGGAATGTAAACTATGCAAACTAATTGCTAGTCTTGCCAGTGAGCTGACCTGGGCATTCAGCATGATCCCCCGGCATTACAGCACACAGCAGCACGTGACTTTCTTTGCAAACCAAACTCTCTGTCATGTTTGAATAAACATAAAGACATATCAAGTAAAGTGTTTTACCACTATTTGTTATTGGGTGAAACCTTGAGAAGGAATCACAAATTTTTCTTATACTATATTAGAAAGATCAACAAATCCTCTTATTTTTTATTTTTATATTTGGAAAATACTGTATAAATACCAGTGAAAAGAAAGGAATGTAAACTATGCAAACTAATTGCTAGTCTTGCCAGTGAGCTGACCTGGGCATTCAGCATGATCCCCCGGCATTACAGCACACAGCAGCACGTGACTTTCTTTGCAAACCAAACTCTCTGTCATGTTTGAATATGGGTCTTTCCCGTAATAATTGCTGAAAAAATCTTCCTTGGCCACTTCCTAGATAGGGACAAATGACTCTGATGGTGAGGCTGAAAGCTGGGATGGTGAAACGCCCCCGTGTACTTCGGGGCACGTAAGCTCCACAGCTGCTGTGTGGGCCACGGTGCTATAAGGAGGAGAAACTGAGAGCCATTTCAATAGTTTAAGAAAAAGCTAATTATTTGGAACATAAAGAGACATATCAAGTAAAGTGTTTTACCACTATTTGTTATTGGGTGAAACCTTGAGAAGGAATCAAAAATAACATATTTTTCTTATACTATATTAGAAAGATCAACAAATCCTCTTATTTTTCTTTCATATATTTGGAAAATACTGTATAAATACCAGTGAAAAGAAAGGAATGTAAACTATGCAAACTAATTGCTAGTCTTGCCAGTGAGCTGACCTGGGCATTCAGCATGATCCCCCGGCATTACAGCACACAGCAGCACGTGACTTTCTTTGCAAACCAAACTCTCTGTCATGTTTGAATATGGGTCTTTCCCGTAATAATTGCTGAAAAAATCTTCCTTGGCCACTTCCTAGATAGGGACAAATGACTCTGATGGTGAGGCTGAAAGCTGGGATGGTGAAACGCCCCCGTGTACTTCGGGGCACGTAAGCTCCACAGCTGCTGTGTGGGCCACGGTGCTATAAGGAGGAGAAACTGAGAGAGGTTTTCTGGATCCTGGAGTTGCTCAATAACAGTGTAGGCAAACTTTCCATATCTTCCAAGTGAAGATAATAGACCTAGAAAATCAATCCTCACAGATAACTGTGAAATGTGTGAAGGATCATGTGATGGTTCCCAGAAGAGGGCTAAGAGTAGCGAAAGGATAAATTATGCAAGTACCCTCCTTGGAAAAGGAGTAAAGAGAAGCCAATGGAAAACAGAGAGGTGTGAGATAAGCTTGTCTCCCTCCCTCATATTCAGAAGCTAAAAGCTGAAGGTCTTTCTGTTCAATAAAGTAACAAGGCTAGAGGGCAACAAAAAAAGGAAGACTTGCTGATTGACAGGGGAGGGCTTTGGTTATCCAAAGGCTTGAGTAATCTTTACACTTGAGTTGCTTCTCTGATCTGAAAACAAATTTCAAGATTTCTTAACATCACCCATTACTACAGGAAGGGCCCAGGTCTGCAGCGTAGAAGCAGTATGCCTAGGATTATCAGGAAGATTATCATGAAGGATTAATTGCTGTGAGCTGGAAATTAAAAAAAAAAAGAAAAAAGTCCTTCAACACGTCCTGGTATGCAATTCTTCTAAGTCACACCCTCCATGAAGTCTACAAAGGTCAGGAAAGTCACTTTGCTGCATTACTTTAAATGTTGTGAAGATTTTAATAGTCCTGTTTTGCAACCCAGGTCACATGAGAGAACATTTTCAGAATAATTTCGGAACGGAACAAGTACGGACCTGACCCGTACTGATACTATGAAACTGAGCCTTGAAGCAAACCACATTCAATACTTATAGTTTAAAAGAGAATACAATTTTAACAGCATGAGTCAAACCCACCTCCATTATATTTATGCTAGCAGTAAATTTGAGATTATTTGGAATCTCTCTAATTTACTCCACTGTCTTTACAATTAGCTCTCTTCCCAAGGAACTTTCAAATGTAAATTTTGGATATGGGCCAAAACTACTACACTTGGTGATGAGCTTTCAGCATTCAAAACTTTTGGGAATCATAGGATGGGTCTGGTCAGACCTCTGCAACCCATACAAAAGAAATACGTTACTGAAGGCTTTTTTCTTCCTATTCAGACACATCCTTTAAGTGAAGATTTCCGTCCCACTAAACATAAACATACACAGACACAGATGCACGTGCCTTGCACTGCCCAGTATTGTAACGTAACAACTGATTCAAAAGAGCATCAAGCAATCAATGAACCCCCAAGAAAAAAAGAGTATTTTTTTCTCCTAAGTTCTCTATGCACTATTTTCTGATGTTACATACTCGCAAACTTGTGTGGGGTTTTTTTAAGCCCACATGTACTCGACCATGCGCTATTTACTTCACAGAAGCACAGTAATACAACTTTTTCTGAAGTGTCTATGAGGAATACAATACACATGAACTGGGAATGTTCACAGGTGCTCCACAAATACTGTAACAGATACAGATTAGATTAGGTATTTGTCATGCTACCCGAATGTTGTGCTCCACGTGGAGTAGCCCACGTAGAATTCACCAGGAAATAGTTTGCATTCGCTTTTAGACAAAATACATAGTGCAACTGTAATTGTACAAATGCACCACAGCTGACCCGCCGTGAAAACCACGCTTATATTTCCTTGGCTTCGCTCCAAAACAAACCCAACCGGTTTCACACAAAGTAAACTAACCCTGTGACAATCTGCCGTGGATCTCCCTCTTTTAAAAGACACCCCGAGAAAAAGATGAGCTCAAACCTACTTTTGTGAAGGAAGAGCTATTTCTCTGCCACAGGCGAAGCACGCAGAGCATTTAAAGGGAACGTGACATTATTTCTCCCCCCCTCGCGGGAGCAGCACCCTCCGCACCAGGCAGCGTCCTGCAAACTGTGACAGCAATGCAGCATGCTCCGTGCTTGAAAGGTTAGACAGAAATCTCTCTACAGAGAAAGTTAAACTCACAGAGTCTTAGGGAAATCTGCAGAGCCATTAGCACAAGAAAGACATGCTTTTTTTTCCATGCATTCTGCCTCCAGTTAGAAAAAGCAGCAACGAGGGGCATGTTTAAACGTAACTCCATCTTCGCCTGATTCTCTTACTTACCCTTCATCTGTCTGCTGTCTGTCGAGCAAGCCACGCACAGCTCAAGTTTCTGGCTTTCATTTTCCTCCATTGTCCCTGCCTACCGCACAAGCTCCCCTCTCCAACTTGGAAGCCGCAGCGCCCGGACTGTCAGCGCCAGCCTCGGGGAGGAGAAAGGAAACTCTCCCTTCCCCGGTGCAAAGTCCCCCCTAAGCGCCCCGCATGCCCGCGGTGCCGGGGTCCGCGCCGCAGCGGCGGGCGGCGGCGGCCGGAGGAGTCCCCCAAGCCCTGGGCCCCAACAGGTGATGGGCTTTTCTGCAGGCGAGCCCCTAGCCGGCTCGCTTCCCGCTGCAGCCGGGGAGCCTTATGAAAGGGAACGTTTCAAACATGATTACAGGCCTGAGTCTCTGCTGGAATCCGAATCCGTAGCCTTTTAAATCTCTGTCATGGGACAAAAGCCTTTCCACAGAATATTTTTTTAAGCTCGTAACCACCAAGCCCACAAACATTCCTGATAAATGCCCCTCTGTCTTTTTTAGCGTCTAGTTTAAAAGTAATTCATTATATAAGCGCTTTGAGGTTTTGTTTTCGGTTGAATTCTTTCAAGCTGCTCAGAGAATGAATTAGGGAAAAATCAAGATACAGGAATTCAACTTTAGTGAAGCCAATAAAAATGAATGGTAGCAATATGTAAGCAGGGACTTTGGTTAAGAGGGATTTTGAAGCCTCAGTAGCAAAGCATAAAGAAACATATAACTAATTCTCTTTTGGCAGATCAGAGGCAGCAAGCCTGCACGAGAATCAATAGATCCACCGGGCTGCGAGGCAAAAAATAATGTGGCTGAGAAGGATGAGATCAAATCCCACAGATTCCAGCAGATGCCACATGTGTTGATTTAGTGGAGAATATCAGACCGAATCAGTCTATCAAAATCATAACGCAGAGCCAGAGATGGTGGAACAAACTGAGTGTTGAGTTACAGCATCAAGACCAGAAAGTTTATCCACGGACAACTTCTGAGTTAGGTTAAGAACAAAGCATAACTGAGATATTAATAAAAATATGCAATTTCTCATTTAAATCCACTTTATGCTGCAACACCAGCTAACAGTTAGTATCTTGGATGTCTTTTTAAACAGACCCAGCATAATCTGGTCTCCCAAGCTTTCTTCAACTCTGACTTCAATATAACATCAGCTAAATTGCTTGCAATGACCTCTCAACCACCCAGTCCAGACAGGCTAGGAAAATTCCCCTACGTTTCCTTCTACATCTCTATCTGGCAGAAATGTCATCCTGTCTACTTAGATTATTGAATACAGAAATGTTTTGTGTATATATAAATTCAATACAGAAGCTCCAGGAGAATCACTCTCCTCGTGCCCCAATCCTCTCCCTTCCAGACAGAAAAACCATTTGAGTAAATTACAATTAACAGCTGATAAATGAACAAAACTATTGTTCATTAGATCAGACATACATATCCTCTAGCACTTAAGAAATATTTATTTTCCTTTTTAACAATTAATTCTATATGGTCTTGGAACCTGGCAAAGGTCCCAGAAATCTGGCACGGAAAACACAGAAAAGATGAAAATACAATTTAAACATTAGCACTGCTATTTAAGGCCTGCAGTACAGTGCTCCCAACAGAATACTCCTATAGTTGCCCTGCAATATAAAGAAAAGAGTGTGATACGCATTGTATTTAGAGTAGTGTTTTTACTGGCCTTGGGTTACTCCCGCTCATTCTGATTGTGGACTATTTTAGGAGGAGAAGTAATGGCCAGCCATCCCACTTATCTGATGTTGCCTTTTGCGATATGGAGGAATGTGCCTTTAACACTGAGGTTTTCCAGAGTCTGGACAAGCGCGATGAGCCTCTTGCAGCTTATATTTACAGCCAGCTGGAAGGAGAAGAGGGCTCTTACAGGAATAGTGATCACTGAACTCCACCAACTTCAAGAAATATAAAATAACTCAGAAACCCCTGATGGGAAAAGAAAGCCAGTGCAGTTGCCTGGAGTAGCAACATGAAAGCTGTACCAAACCCTGTACACAGGGCTCAGAAACTGAGAGTTAGGAAACCAAGGGCATTTAAAAAGACCTTGTCCTGAAATAACGCAATGGAAAGCACAAAACATACTTGCCTATAAATGCCTAAAAGAAAGCTGCTTTTGCAGCCTTGTACAGAAACAGGGTTAGCTCTGGAGATCAGTACAGTTTGTACCAAGAGCCTTAATAAGATCAAAATCAATGCACTCTAGCCCCTTAGGAGGCTTTACCTCCATCCACGATGGGGAAAAAAACCTAGAAAATTAGTTTAAGGCTAAAAAAAGAAAAAAAAAAATAAAATTAAAATATCAATTTTTAGCCAGCACCATTAGTTTCCACAGCCAAAAGCACAAGACAGAGAGTTGGTCTCTTGACTCCCCCACTGATGTGTCCTAGTGAGCAGCCAGGTGCCCCTTGGGATGGTGCCAACCTGGTCTGAAACTGTTGCTTTCATGGCCACAGCAAGATGCTCCTACTGCTGAGACTGACAGTAAATGGTATTGCTGATGTTGCTAAGGGGCCTGAGCAACATGGACCCCCAAAATGCAGAGATGATCCAAGAGAGATTGCTTATTGGGTTGTGGACGTGTGACTTGAAAACTGGGTGTCACCTTAGGACAACTCCTGCAGCTGCAGAAGTATTCTCTCGAAGGGGAGTAAAGAGCGTTGGCAAAAGGTGAGACTAAACACAGCACGCTTCAGTATCATCAAAATCAAACAAAACAAAAGAGCCCGTCCAGCCTCAGAGGAAACATAATTGCCTCTGCTGCTGCTCAGGACAGGGAACAGTTGGGACAGCAAGGTCTCAAAGCATGTCCTCACTTTAAGGGAAAAGTCCTTGGTCCCAAACTGAATTTAATTAATATATGTGACAATGCCATTCCTTGAGATGTTACCTAAGTCTATTTAAAAGAATTAGTGAAACTCCTTCAGCAGCTGAGAAACTGGAGACAGCCAGAACCATTATACTGTTAGGCTCAAATAAAGAGCTCCCCAGCACAGTCACTGGGATGAATCACTAACGACAAGTTAAATAAACTTGATTAACCAGTTCACAGCACGCAATCAGCATTTGTTTATCTGCAGAATGAACAATAACAGTGGTTCCTTTTAATTACTGTGCTCAGTTCTGGACCCATCAATATCAAAACAATGCACTTCTGGGTTTAGCATGAACAAGGAACTGAGTTGTTAAAAGGAACAATTAACAAATACTGGCTGCGCTCCATTAGTCAAACTTATAACACACAACAATGACTCCATGGCTCTAGCAATTATTCACAACTGAAAAACTGGGAATTATTAATAGTTAAATCAGAAGAAGCATCCCATAATTAAAGACCTGTCTCAATGTCCATGTGAAATCGTGTAGCCACTGAGAAAAAAGTCATGAACGCTCTCTGCAGGAATCAGCCTGACACTGTCTAGCCTACTATAGTCCAGAAACAAAATAAATATTAGACCTGGAGTGGTGAGGCAGGAGTCTGGGAGGGATTATGAGCACTCAAGCGGGACACACTGCAGCACCTCTCCAAGCCGTTACGCAGCCAGAGATCGCTTGGGCCTGCCCTGGTGGAGGGGAGCATCAAGAGGGTGCTCCAGCGGGTCAGGAAACCTCCCCTCCACACCAGGGAGTTGCAGGTGGCCGTTTGCTACCAACTGGTCAGATTTGAAACGGGGAAAATAACTTTAACTAACTATGGAAAAACAGCACTGAGGGTGGTGAAACTCCAATTTCCACCTCGGCCAGCAGAGAGCAGCTTCAGTGCTGCAATTCATGTGAGCACATCTCTATTCTCGTTTGTGCTCAGAGAGTTCACTGCGGTCCTCGCTGTGGTCTCTCAATGCTTAAAACGAAAATAGGCTCACTCCTAAAAGAAAAGGACTATGTTCAGATAGTATATTATCAAAGATGATATAATACTAGCTACTAGCTTGTACAAGCAAAACGAAAAAAATCTCTGAGGTCTATCCATACGAATGCATGCAAGCAGATCTGGGGGGAAAGAGGTTTACACCGTTTTAAAATTAATTGTCTACTGATTTGGTACTGTACAACAAGGAATCACAGATTTTTAAGATGTGGAGGGGGACTTTATGATCATTTGGTCTCACCTGCTTTGTAAGGGATTTCAATGAACTGGGTCCTATTTCTAATGCAAGGATAGTGGTTAAACTGTTCAATGGTTAAATTAAAGGAAATTGAGGAATTTGAATAGGAAAAGGAAATTGAATAGAGGCCAACTCAACTGGTAATCGTCGGCGACTTTATGATCATTTGGTCTCACCTGCTTTGTAAGGGATTTCAATGAACTGGGTCCTATTTCTAATGCAAGGATAGTGGTTAAACTGTTCAATGGTTAAATTAAAGGAAATTGAGGAATTTGAATAGGAAAAGGAAATTGAATAGAGGCCAACTCAACTGGTAATCGTCGGCTTCCGAGAAGAGGACCGGCTATGGTTTCCACTCGGCCGAAAGCCGTCGCCAGAAGGAATGTGGCGACCCAGACAGAGCTCACACGCAAGCATACAGCTGTCCAGGTCTCTGGCTGCAGGGAGTGCCTGAGCCTGTCAGCTCTACCGGAGGGCAGC